>NC_134236.1:20952842-21255872 GCF_965152275.1 Natator depressus
CCCAGGGAGCCTCACACCCCTGGTTGAGAACTGCTGGTCTAGGTGAAGAGAATAGCACTGGAACTAGGAGACGGGGTGGAAAAGAGACATGACTAGACAGGGCCTGATTAAGGGCAAAGGGGTCACGCGGTGGGGGGGGGGGGGAGGCAAAAGAGTGTTGAATAGAGCACCCCCACCTTGGATTGGAACCCACGATTCCAGAGTCTCATCATTCCTCTGCTGTCAGCAAGTATTTGTGAAACCCTTTGGCAAATCTCATCTCCCGCTAGTGCTTGTCCACATAGAAGATTACAACCGATTACTGCTATTATTTACTCCTTTAACTCAAGTAGCAGAGGTTTGCGCAGTGGATCTAAAGCTTCCAACTGTGCTGATCCACGTGGGATGACACATGATGGGATTTATATTTTTTTAGTCTGCCTAAATTTTTAAACAAAATCTTAATTCTGGTATTTCTTCACTTTTGAGTGCTTACCTTTGCAACCTTAATAATTAACATATTTTGGTGTGTGATATATAATAGTGTGTGCATGCACATCTATAAATTAAGACCTAGAATTTGTCCACCCAGTCTCCAGCTTTTTTTATTGTAAAGGTTACATAATGTAGGGCCTGATTCTGAAGTCTTAGTGCCGACATTGTACTCACTATTCTGAGTCATCCTACTGAAGTCAAATATGACTCCTCATGGTAATGTTTGCAGAATCAATGTTTACCCTACTTCCCCACTTCTTATATTGTAACGCAGCAATGCAGTTGCATCTGCTGAGGTACAAATTTACTGCAGTCATTGAAAGATAAAAACAGGGCCTGAATTGTGTGTGTGAGGTGACAAGAGGTCATGAAGGAGAAAGCTGAAAAGATTTTTATATGTGGACTTGCTGTCATGAAAACTGTTTTCTAGGTTATAAAAAATAAATAATTGTACTCTTACCTTGTGGTTTCCAGAATCTGTGTCAAATTCAATCTCCAGCAATACAGTAAGTAAACTGCAGGACAGCAAACCCTTGCATTTAGCAGGAGGTTTCTGGGAAACCAGGCTACCTAGAAAGAGTTGAAGAAAAATGTCTATTTCTATCTGAAGATGAAGTAATCTATATTTAATAAGAAGAGCCTTCCAATGAGCACAGCACAAGTGAAAAATAGCTCCACAATCGGAGAAGTTAAATGTCACCATGATCGGCATGAAGAACTTTAATCTCCCAGAGGTGACAAATCTCCATGAAATGTAGAGAGCCAGGTTCCTGGTGGATTATTAGGGTTTAGCAGAGAATGGCCAATACCCATGGTAACATGGTGTTAACCCTCTTATCAAGATGGGGGGAGGGGGGGAACCAGGGGGTGATGGCAATCTTCTCCTTAATAAACTGCTACAAAAAAGAGAGCACACAAGCAAATGCACAAGACAAAGTGGACCAAGACTATTTAAAAGCTATATGACATTATAGAAGCAAGTTTTTGTTAGCACAAAGCATGTCTATGCAGTAAAAATAATCCTAGAAGATCAATTTCAAAATATATATATATGAAAAATATAGTTTTAATGCCCAGTGTAAAATCACTATTCATTATAACAAAGCAGTTTTATGCCTATGTTCCCCCTTTCAGATGTAATATATGTGAAAGTAATCTTCATGACAGGAAGTGACATGTATCCCTGCAAGAATGAACTGCTGCTATTATCTGGGTGTAGCGGGGTGGACACCTGCTCAGGCCCAGAGGGGTTTAAAACAGCCCTGAGAGAGGGCTGTTTGGGGAAGCAGCCTCAGCTGGGGGCCACAGCAATCAGGGCCCAGCTGGCTCTATAAAGGCTGTGAGCCAGAAGCCTGGAGAGAGACTCTCTCAAGGCCTGAGAAAGGAAGTAAATCTGTACCTGGGCAGATGCAACTGCATTGCTGCATTACAATATAAGAAGTGGGGAAGTAGGGTAAACATTGATTCTGCAAACACTACCATGAGGAGTCCTATTTGAATTCACTAGGATGACTCGGAATAGCTACTATGTTGGTACTAAGACTTCAGAATCAGGCCTTGAGAAAGAGGAGAGCCTGGCTGCAGGGGCTTAACCAAGTATCTGGAGGGGAGCAGGGCTGGGGATAGGCCAAGGGAGCCAGGGAGCTCTGGCCTAGGAAAGCCCCAGGCCTGCAGCCTGGGGTGGACTATTAGGTGCAGGGCAGCCACGGGTAGGCAGAAGCAGCAGGTCCAAACCCAACCTTGCCTGTGATGAGTGGCTCATACTGCGGTCTGCCCCAGGGCGTGGGGGCTAGCTGGTGACTGGCAGGAGGCTATGACTGAGGCAAGGTAGGGATAGTGGGTGGGGGGGGGGTTCCCCTGGGAGGGGGAGACAACTGTGGGGTACTGCCAGGGGGCAGCACCCAGTGAAAGGGGCACCAGGGTCCTAGGAAGGACATGGGAGCCAGCAGCAAGGTGAGACACTGGCCTGAAGAGGGCGCTCCAGAGGCTGGAACACTAATTTCCTGAGATGACTAGTAGGAGGCACTGCCGGTGAGTCTGCACCCAGTTACACTGGGAATCAATACAATTATTTTAACTGAATATAACACTACCTATGGCTTTCACATTTTTACTTTGAGTTTTGGGCTGTATGGGGAAAATTTTTACAGTGACAAGAGATCCTTGGACCGGAAAATGAGTTACTATTAATTCCCAACTTACAGCTAGCTTCCCTTGAACAATGCAGTCAGTGGTTCTTTCCTCCAGATACCTCAAATTAAGGGTTCCCCCTCCACTTTGTACTGACAGACACACATGACTTACATTTTATATACATTCTGAATCAGTACAAAACAATTCAGGGGCTCTACCTATAAGCTGTATCTCTCTCGTGAGACGTGAGCACCCATGCCTGCCCCCCCCCCCCCACTGAGTATTACCATCAATTTTTACTGTGGCAGCACCTAGAAGCCCCAAACACACGTTAAGAAACAGTCTCTGCCCTGAAGCATTTACAATCCAGATACATGCCACAGAGTGGGAAGGGAAACGGAAACACAAACAGGTGAAGTGACTTGCCCGGGATCACATGGCAGGTAAGTGAAGAGCACCTAGGCCTCCCCATTCCTATGCCTTATCCACAGGGCCATGATATCTCCTTTAATGGAGTTTAATGAGAGTGACACATTCTGAGTAGAATCTCTGAGAAGTATGTCACAACATATGGTTTTAAGCAAGAGATGAGTTCTAAGGACACAGACCCCACCCCATGGTATGATGGGCCATTAGAGAACAGCAATAACAAAAGCAAAATTTTGGGAGAGGTGGTTGTATTAGTTTAGCATGCAAAGACTCCATACAGAATCAGAACCCCATTGTTCTATGTACTATTCAAATAGCTGAGGCCCCAATTTGCGACTGGGTTCACACCATACAGAGCCAAAATTTACTTCAGTGGTGCTCTAAGCACAGCCAGATGCAGCATTGTTCCTTAATATAGACTGAAGGGGGGGGGGGAAATGGCAGGCACAGCTAGACAGAGGCAGTCTGAAGGGGGAGGGATGAGAAGCTGTAATCCTCCACTATGAAAATGGCTTATAAAGAAGGGCTTATGCCCAAATCCTTGCCTGATCACCATTTCCACCACCCGCTGTCCCAAAGAGCAGGCAAAATTGTTATGGGCAACACAAAAACAGGCTTAGAGGGTGTGTTTAAACTTGCTGCTATTTACATACCTAGCAGCAAAAGATCTTGAAAAGGACTTGTAAAAAAATTTTTTAATCTTATCAAATTTAGCTGTGGTTCAACAGCACATTGCATTGAGGGAAAAAAAGTAACCACGGCAGATTCAGCATAAAATTCTAAGCCATTAAAACAAAATGCATGTCCTGTATGAGCCAAATTAAAGAGGAGAGGGTATTTTAAACTCCCTGCCCCATAGTTATCACTTCCTTTTTAATTTTTTTTTTTTCAGACATCAACTACCTTGTGAACATAAGACACCAGCTAGACAGGCCACTGTTTGGCACTGCAGAAAGTGAGCATCTTTGTATGTCAGAGACCGGAGTGCAGCTTAGCATTCAAATACCCAATTACTTTAGGTGTTGTGGGTTGATATCATCTCCATCTTTTGGAGCACACAGACCTCAGCACATAAGTCAACAGTGAGACAGAAAGTGATTTTAAAGATGCCCAATGCTGGATAATGTGCACTAAAGGCAAAAATGAAACCCCACCCCTCCTAATGCATTCCATAGCTTTAACAAAATTTCATGGCCCAGAATTATGACTGACTGTATAATTTGTATTCCTGCATGGATAATCATTTTCTTAAAAAGGGAGCATACCTCAGTAATATTCACAGGGAGTTCACAAGAACTTGGCAAACATTTCTGACAACAAAAATAAACTCAAACAGAAGGATTGCTCATAAAATGCTACATCAACAACTCCTTTGACAGGCATCTGGATTATGCTACCTTCTAAATGGGAAAAACAAAGATGTCACTTCTAAGTTTAAATGGAAACAGTGAAATAAGCTATTAAAAATATCAGATCATAAACAAAGCTATTTTACACAGACTTAAATAGTGAGTAACTATTACAACAAAGCTCGTCAGGATCCTTTGCAAGCAAAGCACTTACGGGGGGGGGGCATTTTGTTAGAAGTTGTGCACACAATCAGTATTAGACAAGGACCACAGATTATTTCTGGGTGCCCAGCTCTATAGGAAAGGAAGACTGGCCATTTCACAATGCAATAGGGGTCAATCTAATCTGGTATCTTGCCTGAAGGGGTCTACACTTGATGCTTTAAATGAGAGTTAAAATTCTAATATGCCTATTTGTGCAATGCTGCATATGGAGATGAAACCTGAAGTTAGACCCCATAGGAGGCTGCCCTCAAAGTATGAGATGATTACCTCCTCTTACCTTGGACCACTCTAAACCATTGTTAATGGTCATTACATTATCCACACAATGTTTATCTGTAGTAGCAAATGCATGCAAATGATTGTCATGATGCAAAGGAGAAGTTCTTATCTGTTCTAAAGTATCTAAAATGTTCCCAAACACTTTTAAGTGAAAATTCATGTTGCGATACTTGCAGCTCAAAGACAGGATATCCAGATGCAAAAAAAAAAGACACTAGAAAGTCTATTTCTCTGAACTTTCAATATTTTGAGCAAAATCATTCACCTCCACAATAAAATTTCTTTGAAGTTGGACACATGCAGCTTGCTACGCTAGCTCAATGTCCTTAAAAATTCACAGCCAACTTTTCATGCTTCGTTATGATCTATTGGCTTTCTTGAGGATTTGGTGAGCGTCTTGGAGACACACAGTATGTTGAGAGCTCTCATCTCTTAACTGAAGCAGTGGCTGCTGTATCTTAACCAAAATTTTACCTTCTCACTAAAATGGTTGCTAGACTTTGGAATTACAGGTGACCCCAACAAAACCACAGACTTTTAAAGTCCTAACTGTTTTCCCCACCTGTTGCTCAACTTTCAGCCTCTGTCTCCTGAGATGTTGAAAGTTCTACTGGTATTCCAGAGTTTGCCAGGATAGAAAATACCTAAAAAGTCCACTGTAAATAAAACAATGTTTGTTTTTGCCCTTAAACTTTTTTCAGGCCTTCTCTGTAAGCAAGCAAAACTGGCCCAAGCCCATTCGTTCCTCCAAGCTCTGAGTCAGATAATCAAGGGTCATGTGAGGAGGTAGCCAGGCCATGCATTCTGTAAGATAGGCTGTGTGGTCACACAGATACAGAGACCTGAAGGGAGCAAGAAGGCTTTGCAGCAGTAGAGCCAGGATGGGGGACTAATAAACACTGTCTTAAGAAGAAAGACCGTAGAGAAACCCTGCACCACAGGCAGGAAGATTTTGATCACAGAGCTAAAAGGAACCATGTTGGGTTCTGCAAAGAGCCAAAGGGCAGCAGAAACTAAGAAGAAACCTGCTTGGCCTGCTGATGCAAAACAGGAAGGAAGTGTGTGTTAAACAGGACTCGGGAAGAACGGCTTGTGCCTAGAAAGGCCAAACTGCTTATTTTATGTTACGGCTTAATATGCCAGACCCCAAGAGAGGGAACATTATTTTGAAATGCCTGAGTAAGTGCAAATTAGTCTGAAGGGAAACATGAGGTGAGGTGACTGCGTTGCCACACTGTGGGGTGGCCTGCGCTGGACAGCACCCTGAAACAGGTGGTTAAAAGGATTCCTGCAGAAAGGATTTCAAAACCTACAGGAGTAACTTCTATAAGATGCCTGTTACTTTCAGCCTATTACTTCAGCGAGAAAGTAACAGGTATTTCTTCTTGTTCCTTAATTAGCTGAATTTCTCCCGTGTGTCCAGAAGGGTTGGCAAAAGTAATTTCAACTTATTTAAAGCAGAGGGGTGTGAAGATGCATTCTGTGTACTCTCACTCAACCACTTGGGGTGTCACGGTTGGGGGTGGGGGAAGACCTCTACTCTTATTTTGGCAGGGGCTTAAGCCCTAAGCTGAAAGTCTCATATAGTATCACTTTTGGCTAGTGTCAGAGGCAAGGACTAGCTGTGGGCAGCATCCTCATACATTCATAGGAGCCCCTAACCTGCTCCTTCCCCATCCTGTTTTAAGAGAGTACCAGCACCCTGACCTTTCCTTGGGGGATGACACCATAGAGATAACAGACTACCGGCTCTTCCTGCCTTAAAACTCTTTGGGGGTGAAGAGGGAGAAGGAAGCTGATTGTGTGTGGGAGGGGGTCGGGTACCTTAGAGTCAAGCAGGCAGATGGGAGTTCTGGATCCCATGACCATCTAAAATAATTTGTTCACAGCAAGAATTTTGTTCTCTTGATGCAAACTGTTAGTTTGCATGAGTACTGTAGATATCATTCAACTGAGTTAAGGATGATATGCCATGAAAATTGAGCTGCTCAATTTAAAATAATAAAAATGAAAAGTGACTTAGGCTATATAAACCCAGGGTCTGCGGCCTTCCCATGTGGTGCTGAGGAAGCACTACACTTCACCACTATTATGTGGTCTTCACAGTCAACTTATACTTCGTGGGCTTGTTCTGGTTTCACTAGACAAACTGAAATCTAAATTAAAATAAACACCTCATTTAAAAATAAAAGCATGTGACAAAAAAAAGGAAGACTGGCCAAAAATCCAGACACAGGCAGCTGAGGGTGTTTAATACAAAGGAAAAGAAAACACGTTTTAAAAGATGAAGTATTGAAGAGCAGCTACATCCTAGAGCAGGGTAACTGGAATCTTTGTGAACAAAGAGAGCTGTTTCAGCAGCCAAAGTCTTCTAGCTACCTCCAGCACTTAAGATGGGTGGGATTTGAGACTTGTGGAGGGATGAACCATGTGAAGCTGTGGAATGCATGCACGCAACCACCATCTAACACACACAATCACAATTAAAATACATCTTTTAGAGGAGTTGCAGCAGTGGTGCCATAGATTTTTTTTCCCCCGTTTTCCTGTACCACACTGGCCCAGCATCATAAAAACTCTCCCACCAACAGTCACTATAATTCATCATAGTCCAGATATGCATGCGTGGAATTGGGGGTAGAGAACAGGAGGCCTCACTCTTCCAGAGCTTTCCCAGTCTCTCCTCAATGTACCCGGCAATGACCTAAGGATTGAACCCAGAAATGCCAACCACGTGGCTGGTGGTGTAACTAAAAGGGTAATAATGCATGGTGGGTTAAATCACATGCTTAAGCCATCGAGACAGCCTGCCAAACCTCAAACAACCACCTTGACCCCTGCTACTTTTAATGTGTTTTGCCAAAGTATAAAGCAAGCTCGTGTCCTGTTATGTCATTTTTACCTCCATTCTCACTCCTTTGATCTTATCTAGGGAGACATTAATTGTTAAGCAGTAGAACTAAAACACTTCCCTTGATGCACACACACTTACATCTCTCACCAAGATTAGCTGGATTTATACAGATACATGAAGGGAGCGAGTCCTCTTAGGTCTACACTAATGTTGATTTGTTAGTTGATTCTTTTCAAAAGTGAGTTTGGCCAATACAAGTTGGAAGGCCAATGTTACATGAACTGTAGACCGAGGCATGGTTCTGTATCCTGTCTGTAAAGATTTATTAGAAGCTTGTTATTCACTATGTAAACTAATGTGTGTATGTGTTGAGACTAAGATGGACATGCTCCAGCTTACCTAATGGAATGCCTCTCACACTGCTCCTTCTGCTCAGCTAACTTTAATCCCTGTCCATTATGCCATACATTCATCCCACTACAGGTGCAAGAGCCTTCTCCTCTACATCTCCCGCTACTTGTGAACATGCTTCCTTTGTCACACACTCCATCTCATTTAGAGTCTCAGCTCAGAAATTCTCCTCACTCAATTTCTCTGTCCCTCTTTTGTCATTTAAAATCAGAAGCTCCCAAAACAGCGATCTATGGAGCATTTAATGGTACAGGCTGGTCACATGAACACAGTCACTCACCTGCACCTTTGGTTCCCAGTCAGGGGACTTTTGCATGAAAGTGATGATACAAAACAAACAAACCTTTTCTCACCGTATTGCACAGCGGGACTGTTTCGTTTCACAGAGGCTTGCCGTATGAACCACTGAAGTGACACAGGCAAATAAAGATAAGGTCCATGATCCAAGGAGCTTACACCCAAAAGTCAGACATAGCACAGCAAAAGATGGCAAAGGATGTGGGGGGGAAAGAGTTACAAAGAAAATATGACATATGCTCATGGTTACACATGAATTATGTCACTTCTTCTCCTATTTGTATTAAGTCATGTCTGTGTCAGTGGTTATTTGCTATATTTTGACCAAGGTGTTATTGCAATTCATATGGAATTATTCCCCTCCCCCAGCAAAAGCAACTATTATTTGTATTGCAGTAGTGCCTACAATTTCCCAACTAATGTTGTAGCCAGTGCTATGTACGGTACATACATATAGGAAGAGACAGTATCCTTCTCAAAGAGAATACAATCTTTAAAGAAAAGGAGGGGCGGGGCATGAAAGGAAGTATTATTAGAGATGGGGAACTGAGGTAGAAAGAGATTGAAGTGACTTGCCCATGTGCACACAAGGGGCAGGTACCCAGGTATCTTGGGTCTGCAATCCAGAGCCTTAATCACAAGAACCTCAGGATCTTTCCTCCGAATCTACATTGTAGAGCTACAGAATATTCATGATTATAGGGGTGACTTCACGCCAAACTAGTAGTGTGGCCATGAGTTATAAATGAGGATCCCTGATCAAGTGCACATTCAGCCCAGATCATCTGCTAAAAAGTTATCCTCTTATGGGTTACATAAATACATAATGCATCTACATTAACCTGTGTGCCACTGAAGCAGCCTTTCCAGCAATTTGGCCTACTTCATCTGCAAAAGAGAGTCTTATACCCCCTTTGAACGAGGGAGCACACATTTTAAATCATGATGAGAGACTCCAATTTTCACATCTTCGTGGATGCAGTGTCAAATTTATTTTTAATGGGATCATCTATTATCTGTTAATACTGAGCAAACTAGGTGAGAAAATAATGGTTAGTAGTACATTATGTGGTCGATCTGGAACTCCCTGCCTGATGAAAATGAGCACAAAGTTGATGGAGTTGTTGAAAATAAAGATTTTGTTTAATGCAGCCTGCCTGAAGTTAATAATTACCTCACATATGTGATCAGAAATTTAGAAAACTAGTTCTCTTCCTCCCTCACCCCATTTTAAAGACAGAAAATCTAATCCAGGCACGTTTGTTACAGTAGCTCTGCTGGTGGCAAAGATGAGATCAACACCCGAAAGAAGACAGATAAACACCTGAAGAGGAAGGCAGAGAAGGGTGATGCTCAATGTAATGACACATGTAAGAGGCACAGTCAGAGCACTGGACTGGGAGCCAAGAATTCCTGAGTTCTGATCCTGGCTTGTGGCTTCTAGACAAGCATGCAGGTGCCCTCTCAGTGGGCAGCTCAGCAGGCTACAGACAAATGAATGACAGAGATGCCTCCAGGGGGAAGCTGGGAAGAAAGCGGTGTTTGTATAAATTCACAAGTTAAATCCAGCTGAATAAGGATCATTGTTCCAAGCCAAGTGTAGGCTGAGGTTAGTCTCCAAAGTCAGAGAGTCCATAACTAGGCCTTTGGTTTCTTTAGAAAAGCCTTGGTCAGCTGCTACTATTTGCCCATTGGTCAGTCCATACACTGGCTCAGATGAACAAAATCCTATAAATTGGTTGTCTAGAGGCCTTCCCTTATATCACTGAAATTGGTATACTCTGTCTCACTCTGGAAGTAGCCAGACACTCTAACATGAGCCTTCCATACCACCGGGAAACCCCTGGATAAGCATCTGCCTGCAAACAAGCCAACAGGCACAAATGGGGAGTAGAAATGCATCCAGGGCATGAGTTCCTCCAGCACTCTGATGTCTAACCCAAATTAGAGACCAAATCTCAGTCCTCTACTTGTAGCTGTAGTTCTCAGTCCCTGTGAGGATAGTTCCTTCTGAGCCTGGAAGGGTTGTATTCCACTTGGCAAGGCAGCCAGCTCTCCAAAGCCTGTTTTTTCCCTCTTATCCACTCCACTTGGAAGGTTGTTTATTTTAAGCTGGATATTTCTCACAGGTGTTGCCCAGAGGAACTAACTGCAGTCCTCTGTTTGCAGGCCAAATTATTAACACCTTCCTCACCAGGCTCACTGTGGGGTTTGTATACTCCATCACAGCACTCCATCACTGTCTTCTTCAGTTTCTTCATTAACAATGCACAGAAAACAAAAGAACTAGAGAAAGCTACATACTTCCATAACTAAGTAGGGTGTTGGCTTTTTTTTTTTTTTTTTGCTAATGGTGTCCCAATCAAGTGTTTGATGGCACTTTGATTTGTGATAGAATATTGTCCCTTTTAGTAGTTAAGCACGCAGAGTTTGGGATGGGTATTAGAAGAGAGTGGAAATAATATAATGTTACTGAGAGTTTAAAGCATTTAAGGGGTGGGGAGGGAAAGTAAAGTTAAAATTTTATTCATATGCGCACAGAGTAAAATGCAAATAAACACCATCAAACTAAGGGTGTCTAAACCGGTCTAAACAGGGAGAAGAGAGAAGAATATAAAAACACTTTAGGAAAAGATCAAGGCATTTAGACCAAGGAGGGAAGCACTGGAAAAGATGACAAGGAGAGCATATTCCATACCACAGGGGAAACCATAACAGAGGCCCCATGGCTGCCAAAGGAAGGAGAGATTCACAAGGTGAGGGGTTTCAGAGTAGCAGCCGTGTTAGGTGGCACCAGAGCAAAAGTGGCCAGTGTTATGTTCTTTGCTGGATATTGGCCAATATAATAACAAATCATTCAGCAGAAGCAGAGTGTGTATTTTGCCTCATACATACAAAGACTGATAGATTTACAGACGCATCCAGCTTTATTTTGCAGGTTATCATGAATGTTGAATGTGCTGGAAACAAACTCTTCATAAAGTTGTACATTGTTCAGTAACTTCACTATAAGAGGACTTTGAACGCTGCTATTGTTCAAGATATTCCTTTCCTAGTGCAACCCATTGTTTAAGAAATCACGTATCGGTAATGGAAACTTTACACATAAGAGTGAAGTTCTAATACTAGCAAAGTGTCACTTCAACAGAACCTTTTTTCCTCCCGTAGGTAATATGCAAATTATCTGTGCTGACCTCTCCTTAATTTAGAATACCTCTGTCATAAACCAATTATCAACATTTGACACAAGCAGCACTTGCAAGTTCGAAAAGCAATTAAAATTTAGGAGCTGTCTCTCACAATAAAAAAAACCAGTCACAGAAGTAGCATTGCAGGAAAGTTGCTCCGCGCAACCCATCATTCTAATTCCGCCTCTATCAATCAAGCCAGGCCTCACTGAATAGCAGAGCTCAGGCAGACAAACAGCAATGTTTATGAGGTGCAGCTGGTGGTACTTACCGTTAACAGCAAAAGCAGCATCAGTTAAATTAACATTCTTCATTCTTTCATTGCTCATTATGGTTTGACAGACATACCCGCAGTCCACATAATGACTGAGAGTGAGAATGCTGTCTAACATCCTGCCATGAAACAAGACCACCTAATGGGAGCAACCACTGTAATTAAAACTCTGGAAACTGAGAATCAAACTAGTTAAAGGAGACAGTGCTGGGGATTATGGCCTACTTTGAGTTTTATTAAAGGAAGCACAAGAGTTTACACCTCTTCTCAGGCCAAAATAAAAACAAATAATCTACCATTTCTGATATTTATCCAATAAAAGGACTCGAGTATCTCCTTGATCCAAGAATCATTTGTGTTGTTGCAGGTTTGGAAGCGCAGTGGGGATGACAAAAAGACAGAGATTACTTAAATATTAACTAATCAGTTTCCCCAGGAGAACTCTTTCCCTAAATCCTATATGCTCAACTTCACAAGATTTTCTTTGATGGCGAATTCTACTTAGACAGGTTCTACTTAAAAAATTACAGCAACATTTAATCTCTTGGATCAGGAAAAGTTAATTTAGTCAACTCAAGACTGTATTTTCTCAGCCTCATAATTTGAGGTTTCAGAGGTAAATGTAGTATGAAAAAGGTGCTTAAAAAATCTGATTCAGAATTGTCACAGTAACTGCATCTATTCCAGGACTGGGAGTCAAGTGCATTAAGGAGGAATTTACCTTGGCATCAAAAAACCCTCAAAAATGCTGTAAAAAATTCATATGTACCTATATCTGCATGACACCTAAAGAGGACAAATAAAATTCTATGGGAATGTTTTTGTACACCTAGTTATTCTGAAGGTATTTATTCTGCCTGATCATGCACTTTACAGCTTCTGTAGAATTGGACGAAATAATTTTCCTTAAGCCATTTTATGGTCTGATGATTATTGTGGACCGGGATTTTCAGTTAGTGAAGATGGTTAATTAGCATTACACATTTCTTTTACAATAAATGTAAAACTCACACTTACATAGAATGCTTTGTTGTTCTTCCTCTATGGACTTCTGAGCCTCAAGACTCCTTCCTTCCTCCATCCTGAAGACTCCATGTCTTCTGGACAAGGAGGTCTCAGCAAAACTCCCTTTGGAGCCAGTTAGTGCTAATCCTGATTTGTCCAGAAGTATCATTGCAAAGCTTTGAAAGGACTCTTCTTCCCCCAGGAGTAAAAAATGTAGTAACTCCACACCACTCCCAGATGAGGATCTGAAGGAATCTTGCACTCTGATCTCCAGAGGGATAGCATGTTATGAATCTACTAACCCCCAGCTGGCTTGCACAGTGCAAGATATGCAAGTTGGAAAATATGCAAGTTGACTAGTAGTGGTTTGGAGGGATAAGGAAATAGAGATTTGTCACCACCTCCTCAACACTTTTTTACAGTTGCAAACTGAGGCCCCAGTTCAGCAAAGCATGGAAACATTAATTTAAGTTCCACTGAATCCAATTAGACTTAAACATGTTTTAAGTGCTTTGCTGAACTGGGATCAGACTTGTCTGTTATATGATGAAAGGGCTAAGCACAGAGAGCACTGTAATACAGAGATATAGTGGAAGAAAGCATTTGGAAAACAATATTCAGGTTTGCAGCACTTAGTTTGCTATGGTGTAAATCCATTATTTAATATATGCAGTTTTATTCAAAAAAGGTAGCTCTCATCACATGAGGGCAAACTTTCTACCTCTTCACTTTAAACTCCATGGAAAATCTCAAATGAGGATGTGTATACTCACTAGAACATTACAGACCCAATTTCTCTGCAGGTGATGTACTGAAAGTTAATTTATATTTTATCATTTATTCAAGATGACACATCAAATCAATTCTGTTAGCGTTAATATAGTAAAGGCTTTGAGATTAAAATAAGCCACTAATATTGTCTACATTCAGTATTAGAAAAAAACCCACCTTTCTTTACTTCTTATTTACTCATCTTGTTGTGTGTAGTCTCATACGGTACTTCTACACTGCAGAATAAACAGAAAAACACCTGGGGAAGCAAGCATCAGAGCCTGGGTTCTCACTGTGGGGTTCAAAACCAGTATAGAGCTCGAGCTCAGGCTGAGAACGACCCTCCTCCCCGGGTTTCACAACTTGAGGTCCAGCCTGAATGGGAACACATACAGTGCTATATTTGGCCCTGTAGCAGGAGCCCCGCCAGTCCGAGTCAGTTGTGCTGTGTATTTTTTCTCCCCAGTGTAGACATACCCATGGAGCCTAATCTGAAGCTCACGATGGGTCTTAGATCAGGCCTATGGGATTGCTTTATTTAATAATAATACTCAGCTCTTACACTGTATTTTTCATTAGTAGATCACAAAAGCACTTCACAATCTTTAATGTACTTATGCTATTATCACCATTTTACAGACTGGGACCTGAGGAAGAAAGAGGCTATGTGATTTGCCCCAGGTCAAATAGGAAGTCTGTAACGGAGCAGGGAATTGAATTTAAGATAGATACTTTTTCCCCTGAAGAAAGTAGGAGACCAGTGGGGGAGCAGCTTTCTAGTTTCTTCTGTAGAGTAACTGCACCATTGATTTAAACCATTTCAACTCTAGCCAAGTAGTTAACTGAACATGGCCTGGTGAACTTTATAAAAATATATTCTTAAATAAAATTTTCTTAATAACAGAGTTTACATGTGCCAAAGTATCTGCCACC
Source organism: Natator depressus (assembly GCF_965152275.1). Lineage (NCBI taxonomy): Eukaryota > Metazoa > Chordata > Testudines > Cheloniidae > Natator > Natator depressus. The sequence continues at coordinate 20,967,465 of NC_134236.1, forward strand.
TCACCCAGGACTGAAATTTCTATCTTCTGTTCATTTCTTATAATAATAAATAACTACGCTTGTTTGTTTAACTTAGATTGGGTCTTCTACAGCTCTGTATTTAAGACTTAAAGCACTCTCAAAAATACAAGTCTAACATAACCAGCATCTCACAGAGCAGAAATGCCAGTTTAACCTACTTCAAAAAGGGACCAAAAAAACCCCAATCCCCCACATTGTAACAAGCAGAAACAGGAAAAGCACTGTAGAATTCTTTTCTTCCCTACAGTGCTTTTCCTGTTTCTGCTTGTTACAATGTGGGGGATTGAGGTTTTTTGGTCCCTTTTTGAAGTAGGTTAAACTTAGGCATCCTTTTATCATCTTCCAAGAGGTGATGTCTGCTAACATTAAGATGCTACATTTCCTCCTTTACCAGTTAAAAAGCTGTGGAAAAGTGTAGGTTTGTCTCCTGGGTCTCATCAGCTCATTTAAAGTAGCCAGTTCATGTTGTGCATTTGGACGACTGGCATTTCTGCTCTGTGAGATGCTGGTTATGTTAGACTTGTATTTTTGAGAGCGCTTCAAGTGAAAGGCTTTGGCAAAGGGAAGGCAGCGGGGAAAAGGCCGAGCCTTTCCCTGCTGCTATCCCCCGACCACAGGCTTTCCCCTCTGCTGAAGCCTTTCCCTGTGGTGGTGCAGACAGGGTGGCACAGCTTGGCAAGTAGACAGTCATGTTGGGAATGTACTCAAATACATACTCACACCATTCAGGCATGTCTTTACTGTATGCGCCTAAGAATGCCTCCCAGTCTATACTGCTAGATATACCTTTGCTAGGGGAGCTACGTAAGTATGTATGCTTCACACCACCAAAAGAGGAGTGCAGTGTAGATGCACCCTCCGATGCATATGTGTACATGGTTTGGGTTTTGTCTTGGGGGTTTTTTTTGGTCTAGCTGCATAACATATTAAACTATAAGGAGACACTAGGAATAGCATTTGTGTGCCAGTCAGAACACAATTGCACAGTAATAAGAAATAATTTTATGTACACACAAGCGTACAGGCATTCCATGGAAGAGAGAAACCTGGAACATAATACTGTCAAGAGACCTAGAAGCGTTAGTGGATAGTCAATTAGAGATCAGCATGCAATATTATATGGCTGCAAGCCAACGTGATTTAGGATTTTAGATGCAGACACATTTCATCACTGCGCTATGAAGGGACAGTCCATTACTGTATACACTGGCAGCACTTGTTTTTCACTCCAAAAAAGTTAGAGAAGAAGTAGAGAAAAACAACATACATGATTAAGGGGATGAAATGATTATCACTATAACTTTTTTTTTAAAAGTAGATGTGTAGCTTGGCTAAGGGACAGAGAGTGTTAACTGACTGTGTAATACTAAGAAAGCAGAGAAATTATTTAACACTTAAAAGCAGTAAAGTCCAAAGAATATCTTCCCTATGGACTCCACCTTGATAGAGTGGGAATGCTTGTGTGCAGCAGTGATCCTGAAAGCTATGTTGGTGGGGGTTTTCAATCCTGATAGGGCCACCCAAGCCAGACAGGTCAAAGGGTAAGGACCAGATGCAAAACAGTCAACTGGTCCTCCAGGATGGGAATTGAGCGATAAGCCAACACCCTATCCTTGTAAAAAAAAAAAAAGTTACGTTATAATACAAGAAGGTAGCCATTCTGGCAAACAGCATGGCAAAGTAATGGACTCTGTCTTAGTAAAAGTGATGAGTCTTGGTGAAAGCCATCAGGAAGCCCAAAACCGAGTTCTCTACTAAAGGCAAAATAAACTATGAAAGTAGGTTTCTGGAAAATTAGAACAATGGCTGCAACAACAAAAGCCACACAGGTGATAAAATAAATGGACAAATATAATTTTAGAAACAAAGTAAGAAAGATATATCTTTTATTGGACCAGCTTGTGTTGGTGGAAGGGACAAGCTTTCAAGCTTCCCAGAGCTCTTCCTCAGGTCTGGAGAAGGTAACTAGAGTATCCAAGCTAAATACAAGGTGGGACAGATTATTAAGCATAAGGGGCTCACACACAATATGTGAAACCAGTTAAAATAAAGAAGAAAATTAACACCTCTGCCATTATAGGACAAAGAAGGTTTAGTAGGCAGCAGGGTATGTTACAAGTCGTTGTAATGAGCCATAAAACTAGTGCCTCTGTTAAGACCATGGTTTCTAGTATCCAGCAGAGTTATGAATTTAAGTTCCCAAGCTTGTCCTTTGAAGATGTTGCACTGCTTTCCTTTGAGGATGAGGACTGAAAAGTCTGATATGGAGTGATCATTGTGTGAAAAGCGTTCGCCTATGAGTTATAGAGTGTTTTTCTCTTTTGTCATTTTTCTGTGTGAGTTCATTCAAAAAAGAGTAGCGCTTGTCTGGTTTCACCCACATAGTTGTTTTTGGGGCATCTGATGCATCGGACGAGGTACATCACATGTTGTGATAGGCATGTATAAGATCTAAGGATCTTGAAAGGTGTATTGTGGGGTGAGTTAATCATTATAGCGGGGGAAATATGTCTGGAGAGTTTTCATCTGTTGTTTCCGCAGGCTCTGATGCTGCTTTGAGTCACCGTGTCCTGGTATGTGAGGAAATTGCTTCTGATGATGAGCTTGGAAATGTTGGTGGGTTGTTTGAAGGCCAGAAGAGGGAGTTTGGGAAAGATTTCTTTCGGGATGTGGTTCCCGTCAAGTATCGGTTGTAATTGTCTGATAATACCCCGTATGGTTCTAGTGTGGGACACTCTGGTTACCTTCTCCAGACTGGACTGATTAAGAGCTCTGTGAATCTTGAAAGCTTTTCCCTTCCATGAGTGGAAGTTGGTCCAATAAAAGATATTAGCTCATCTACCTTGTCTGTCTCATATACTGGGACTAACATGGCCACAACAGCACTGCAATGAACATAATCTTTCAAATGCTTAGAATAAGGAAATATTGATGACCAAGAGCCAAAAAAGCGCAATTTGAAAATGAAAAAAAAAAAGTCATAATATATTCAGATTGTCCATCAGATAAGGCACTGGATTAGGATTTAGCAGACCTGCTGTGGGACCTTGGGCCTGTCATTCATCCTTCTGCCTCTGTTTCTTCTCCCACCCTTTGACTGTCATGTTTATTTATATTGTACCCTCTTTTGGACTCTCAAATTATGTTTGTACAGTGTTTAGCACAATAAGACACTGACCCTGGTTGGGGTCTCTAGGTACTGCTGTAATACAATACCTCTCCGCTGACTAGTGGCAGATTCCAGGGCTTTACATGTCTTGGGAAAAACTTTTTGTTGGGCAGCCTTTTTAGACTGGATTCCAACTAACAGGGAGGAATTGGTTGTGAATCTGAATGTGGAAGGCAATTTGGGTGAAAGTGATCATGAAATGATAGATTTCATGATTCTAAGGAAAAGAAGGAGCGAGAGCAGCAGAATAAGGACAATGGATTTCAGAAAAGCAGACTTTAACAAACTTAGAGAACTTGTAGGTAAGGTCCCATGGAAGAAAATCCAAGGGATAAAGAAGTTCAGGAGAACTGGCAGTTTCTCAAGGAGACCATCTTCACATAGCCCGTCGGTTCGACAATGACACTTTCACTCCAGAATCCACAAAAAGAGAGAGCATGGAAGTGCCTCTGAAGTCCAAAGCATGACGTGCATGCTCGTGAGCAGATCAGGCAGACAAATTCATTGGTGAGCATCTCGGTAGCTATAGCAGTGGTATGACCATTTCCCCTTTCAGCTAATAATCAATTATTTCCAACCTCTTCAAAGACTTGGAAAGCTCTGAGTGTTGTGTGTCACCATGCTGATCTATTTGACACAGCCTTCTTGAGATCATCTGGTTTTACTGCACCAAAGAGTATGCTGTTCTTGATGCTGTCCTTGTAGCGCTTTCTGGGCCAGCTTTGATTCCAACATCCTTGTGCCAGTTCTCCATAGAAAATCTTTTTGAGGAGTCCATGTTCAGGCATCCTAATAATGTCCAACCCAGCACAGTTGGGCTTTTATCAGCATGGCCTCAATGCTTTTGGAGAACTTCCAGGTTGCTAATTTTGTCTTGCCAGCGGATCCCCATAATGGCACGCAGAGCCCGCATATTTAAGGCCTCTACCTGTTGGATATGCCATTTGTATGGTGTCCAGGTCCCACAGCCATAGAGGAGAAATGTGAGCACAAAAGCTTTGTAAAGTTTTTTTTTTTTTTGAGAGGGTTACGTTGTGGGATTTCAGGACTTTGTTGCATAGCTTTCCTAGGGACTGGAAGCTTTCTGCATCCTGTTCGTGATCTCTTTGTCAAGAGATCAATCATTGGAGATGCTGCTGCTGAGATAGGTAAAACTGTCAACTTGCTTTAGCTGGATTCCACTAATGGATATGCTGGGAGATATGGCATGGAGTAGTGAAGGAGACAATATGAAAAGCACAACTGTAAACAATTCCGATGCACAAGAAACACAGGAACAATAGTAAGACACCAATATGGCTCCATGAGGAGTTCTCTAATGACCTGAAAATCAAAAAGGAATCCTATAAAAAATGGAAACATGGACAAATTGCTCAGGATGAATACAAAAAGGACAGCATAAGCATGTTGGGACAAAATCAGAAAAGCTAACGCACAAAATGAATTAAACCTAACAAGGGACAAAAAAGCAGTAAATAAGAGGTTCTATAAATACATTAGGAGCAAGGGAAATACAAAGGAAAGTGTAGGTCCTCTGCTTAGCAAGGAAGGATAGCTAATAACGGATGACATCAAGAATGCTGAATTGTTTAATGCCTGTTTTGCTTCAGTCATCACTAAAAAGGTAAATTGTGACCAGATATTTAATGTTAGTGATAAAGGGAAAGGAAAGTAAGGCAAAATAGAGGAAGAACAGGTTAAAGAAAGAACATTTAGGTAAGTTAGAGGTATTCAAGTCAAAGGACCTGATTACGTTCATCCTAGGGTATTTCAGGAACTAACTGAAGCAATCTTGGAACCATTAGCAATTATCTTTGAGAACACTTAGAGGATGGGTAAGAACCAGAAGACTGGTGAAGTGCAAACATAGTGCCTATCTTTAAAAGGAGGAACAAAGAGGACCCAGGGAATTATAAACCAGTCAGCCTAACTTTGATACCTGGAAAGAAAGTGGAACAAATTATTAAACAATCACTTTGTAAGCAGCTAGAGGATAAGAGGGCTATAAAGAATAGTCAGCATGAAATTGTCAAGAACAAATCATGCCATATTTCCTTCTTTGACAGGATACTGGCCTAGTGGATGGGGTGGAGAGAGCTATAGATGTGATATATTTTGATTTTAGTAAGGCTTTTGATACAGCCCCACATGATGTTCTCATAAGCAAACTAGAGAAATGGGGTCTAGATGAAATTAGTATAAAGGTGGGTGCATAACTGGCCGAATGAACATACGCAAAGAGTATGCTGTCATTATTTGGGGAACAAATGTCGTGGGTTCCCACAGGGGTCAGTCCTGGGTCTAGTAGTATTCAATATTTCCATTAATGATTTGTCAAATGGAATGGGGAGTATGTTTATAAAATCTGTGGATGACACCAAGCTAGGAGGAGTTGCAAGCACTTTGGAGGACAGGATTAGAATTCAAAACAATCTTGGGAAATTGGATAATTGGTCTGAAATCAACAATCAAAGACAAATGCAAAGTACTAGACTTAGGAAGAAAAAAAATCAAATGCAAAACTACAAAATAGGTAATAACTGGCTATGCAGTAGTACCGCTGAAAAGGATCTGGGGGGTGATAGTGGATAACAAATTGAATATGAGTGAATAATTTGATGCAGTTGAAAAAAAGACAAATCATTCTGGGGTGTATTAACAGGACTACTGTATGTAAGACAGGTGGTAATTGTCCCTCTCTACTCAGCACTGGCAAGGCCTCAGCGAGAGTACTGTATCTAGTTCTGAGCTCCACATTTTAAGAAAGAGGTGGACAAACTGGATAGAGTCTAGAAGAGAGCAACAAAAATGGTAAAAATTTTAGAAACCCTGATCTATGAAGAAACGTTAAAAAAAAAACAGGGCATGTTTAGTCTTGAGAAAAGAAGACTGAGCAGGGACCTCAGTACAGTCTTCAAATACGTTAAGGGTTATTACAAAGAAAGCAATTGTTCTCCTTGTCCATTGAAGGTAGGACAAGAAATATTGGACTTAATCTGCAGGAAGGGACATTTAGAAAGTTTTTTCTAATATCTAACATAAGTATGAGGATAGTTAAGCATTGGAATAGGCTTCCAAAGTAGCTTGTGCAATCCCAGTCACTGAAGGTTTTTAAGAGTAGGCTAGACAAACACCTGTCAGGGATGGTCTAGGTATACTTGGTCCTGCATCAGTGCAAAGGGCTGGACTAGATGACCTCTTAAGGTCTCTTCCAGCCCTATATTTCTATGATTCTGTGTTGATTTTGCTTTGGAAGAGATAGGTCAGTGATATTCACTTTTCTTAGTATAACTTGTTTTATTTAAACTATATACACCAGTCCTTGAGAGGAGGTGGTCAAACAACATGCAGGGCATTCTCTTTTTCCAGGAATCCTAACCCAACACTAATGTGCAACTCCCATGGAACAACTCTGTCCCAAGAATTGTCTCTAGTTAGAGAGGTCAAGGTAGAGAGCAAACTATTATTACTGCTTATAACCACTCTTCTAAAAATAAACTCCATAATAAAACTGACAATGCGGCATTTCTTCATAGACTGAAGAATGCTCTCACACTAAGAAAAAGAACTTTTAAAACTATGTGTGACAGCACCATCTGGTGACTCCACTGTAATAATCTAGTTCTATTTGTGCACATGGCACTTTATGAATTTACAAATATTAAGACTCAGTCATTGCCCCAAAAAGTTTGTGATTTAAGCTACATAATGACATAAGAAAAAGGGGAGAAATTTTAAAAATCATTAAATTTGATAAGGTTTGGCACAAGTCGTGTTGGTTCCAGATGTATTGTTGCGTTTGCCTTTTTTTAAAATGTAGTTTTTATATAACTTTCATGTTTCTCTACATAAATGTAAGCAAGAGAGAAAAAGAGTAGACAGCGGTGAATATGGTAAAACTGACTAAATGGAAGATCCTGTGACCAGAAAAATTTTGGCTGCGTATCAGGAATGATTTCCTGTCAGTGAGCTCTATTATACAGCACCATGAAATAGCCTCCCAAGGGAAGCAGTAGATGTCCCATGGCTTAGGGATATTTGAAACAATATTTGTTGTGGGAGAAAGAAAAGCAATGTTAAATACAAACCTGCACTGGTGTGCTTGATCTAATCTAAGATCTAGTGGTCTTTTCAACAGATAACTAGGATGCCAAACCTACATCTAAACACACATTTTTAACAGAAAAATCCTAACATGAGCTCTGTGTTCCCTGCACCCCACGGAGCCCTACTGGGGCTCTGTTTGCGCAGCATTCATTGAAGGCTCTGGGCACTGAAGTCTCAGTTCCCATTTCCTATCTTCAACTATGAGACTGCGCTCCCTCCCAAATGATTAAGTATTGCAGTTCACAATTAATTTTTAAAAGAACAGGCAACGTCTGGGTTGGTTTTTTACTTGATGAAAATCATTGGCTATAAATGGATCAAAAGTTGATAACAGCTTATTTATGACTAGACAGGGACCCATTTTTACAATTTACAAAATTTTACAAACTGGTCCAAAGATTTCCTTCTGAGCATCTCATTAAATCTAGGCTCGAAAGCTAAAACTGAGCACATTTTATACATTTCAGATGCTGAATGCTGTCAGGATCTGAAGATAAGCTACTTCTGCCAGACAATTTAGATTTTAAAATATTTGTTGGTTTCTCCAAAGATGAAAGACTGTTGTTGTTTTAAATCATTGCTTCATACAATTTGGTTTGCATACATTTAGCACAGAGTGACATTTACAATCCCATCGCTGTACACCACTCGAACAGAAAAGTAAGCCACAACTGCGTATTGTTATACAGTGACATAAATGCTCTATTTTCAAACAACCTTGTTTCTGCTGCAATCTTTTTCCTGATTAGATCATTTTCCATATGTGAAAAACAGTTACATTTTGTTTCCGGGTTTTACCCCCCCCCCCCCCCCGACTTGCATTACTGAAAACTTGTTTGAACCAATTCATTTTTCAGTCCCACAACTCCTTGTTCTTCAGTGCTCCCAGCAGGTATAAAGAAATGCAAACAATCAGAGCCCTGTTTTCTATTCTGCAAAACAGAATTCCAATCCAAGGGATAATTCAAAATTATAGCTTTTGGCTCCAAAAAGTCAGCCCATCACCACATTACTTTAGTTGTATCTACGTGCTAAGTACACCGAATACCTCTCACACAAAAAAATGTGTGTGTGTGTGGTGGTGGTGGTGGTGGGGAAACGGGGATGGATTATTAAAACTGCCTCATGTGCCTGCGGGTCTAACAGCTTGCTTACACCACTGTAATCCTCGAGGATCTTAATGCAAAATTAAGAAGAAAAAAAACGTCTAGTCTAAAAACCACAGATGCATGAACAAACAACAATCATCCCCCCCAGGGGAAAATCTACTTTGTGACTCGCCTATCTTTGTTTATGCTTGTTACCTGCAACTGCTGCAAACAAATCGAAGAGCAGAACGATTACCTAACAGAGTCACAGTAGGAGACTGGGAGAAGATGCTGGAAAACTAGCTGGTACTTGGTGGACAACAGGTTCACTTCAACTCAGCTTGCAGAGGTGAAGGGCTATACTACAAGCAGTGGTTGGGAGACAGAATGGGAAGCTGAGAATGACACATAGGGGCCACAGAACCCTAACCTTACCAGTTTTTAACTTTCTGATGAGGATTTATTTTACTTTTTTTGGTATAAACACCAACCTCTTTCCAATTGAACCTGTTTCTGCAGAGTCATTCCACAGTCTTTCAGCAGCAGCCTGTTTTTCAGCAATAAATACTTTGCACATATAGCACTTTTTTGCATGTAAATCTCAGAATACTTTACACATCTTGGTAGATCACAGTGTGTTACATATTAAAGACCCACACAGAGATCGTTCTTAGGACAGACCACATACATTTTGAATTTGAATGATGTATGATGTTTCCTTCGCTTTGGTAGTTATTTTTCTTCCACCTTCGTCAAATCGTTAAAGTCAAGCCAAGAGCTCCCAAAATTACCGACACCCTGTCACACACAGGGCCATTAGTGCCAACCAGCAAAGGCTTCACTGTTGTGTAACATCAATTCCTAATAGGCTTGACAAGCTCACTACACCTAGCATACTGCTTTCATGGTATTTATCCATAAATGATGTAATATGAGGTCTCTAATAAAAGCTTATTTAATATTGATCCTCATAATATGGATGATGTTTGCAGAGTTGTTTATATGTGATGAAAATATATTTTGAAGTCAGCATCCAATGAAGAGCTGACAAACAGATTTTAGGTTACACAAAGGATGTTGATTCATTCTCTCTCTTTTGACCATGTAGATTATGTCAAAACAATGGAAGCCCCATTTACATACCAAGTCAATAGGGGGATGGTACATCAACAGAGAAGCAAGATACCAGAGACTGAACCACAAGGGGTTGTGCTGGGAGGGAGGGGGAGGGGGGAACATTGACTTGGGGAATATGAGGGGAAGGCAAAATGACACCCTTTCATACTGCAGAGAATCTCAACCAGGCTTTGGTTGAAAAAGGCTTTGGGGTGAGAAACTTATTTAGACAAAAGGTTAGCTTGCTAAATTAAGTTTAATTTCTAAAAAGCATGTTATACTTTTGTGTAATCATTTCTGTTTCCACTTGTTATCCCTAATCACTAGTTCCTTAAAGCTTAGCCTTTGATAATAGACTTATGACTGTTTTCACTATAAATACATCTCAGTGCTGTGTTGTTGTAAAGGACCTGATCCTGACACCCGTTGAGCTGTGTGTATACCGTTCCCTTGTGGATAGCAAACCTAGTAATTTCTGTGAGTGTCCAGTGACAGAGGCTGGATACTACAGGGGGACACTTTCAAAGGGACTTGAGAGCTGGGGTACACTTATTGTTAACCTCCAAGGCAAAGTAAGGGCTGACAGAGCTCTGTGGAGACTGGCTGATCAGCAAACCGGCCGTGTTAGGGAGCTGACACCCTCTGAAGCACCAGCAGTTCTTCTCCTTGCTGAAGATGGGGGGTGGAACAAAGTAACTCCCAGTTCTGGCACCCCAAGAAGTGTCACTCCCTCTCCCCTCTGCATCCCTAGATACAAAGGGCCAACCCAACAAACTTCACTTTTCCCATAAACAATTCCACAAAATGTCTGTGCTGGGTCACTCACAACGTAATGCAGCATTCCATATTTCAGATATTTTAATTAATATCTTAGCTGAGCCACTTGTCACATAGTACCATAAGAGGCAACTATTTCCCCCCTTTTATAACTGTTGCTATGAAATTAGAGTACATCTAAAACAAGCTTTCCTACAGCCTACTTCATGTGACCTAAATATTCTCCTTTCGCTATAAAATTCTAGGAATGGCACACTGAATATAGCTTGAGGGAAGAATAGTTTCCTGTTTAAAAAAAAAAGTCCAGACATTAAATTAGCAAGACCGAGACCAACTGTGGCAGCACAATTTCAAAATCTCTTAAAAAGGAAATTAACAAGCGCTTCCCTTCAGTGCAATGCAATAATTTTAACTCAGAGTTCTGGTGATGGAACACTTTTTTTTTTTTTGGCCATATGTTTTAGTATAGTCACACTCATTGTACCCCCAAGGGGAGCAAAGGGAAGTAGCTAGTCCAAAACTTCAACTTTTTAAAGACACCATCAGCTAATGATAGACCTTAACAGCACCTGCAATTTTACGGCAATCTACATGAGCATTAAAAGTGACAGACAACAAAAAAACCACAAGCAGCACTGCTTTAGAGTAAGCCTCTACTTGCCAGTGGACTTTATTGCTATGTCAGCTGCACTTGAGACGGATGCGGAATTTTAAGGGCTGTTCTGGAATGCTCTCAGCTTGGAATATCTGGAAGAAGATAAGCAATCCTCTCTACTCTAACTGAAAGCAGCATTTACAAGAAAGACAAGCTACTTACTCCTTTTTAAATAATTAGGAGAGGTCTAAGAAGGGAATTGCCAAACAATACAAAAAAAGAACAGCCTTGAAGCGATCATAGCACTCTGAATTTAATATTATTTATTCTGCTTATTATGGTAGTGCTTCAGGACCAACCAAGGTCAGGGCTTGTTTTGCTAGGCACTGTACAAGCACAGAGTAGTAGACAGTGCCTGCCTGGAAAAGTCTTTAATCCAAATAGACAAAACAGATAAGAGTAAGGGTCTCTCTCTCACACCCACACAGTGATGGCAGCAAATGTCACATAAGCGTCATTTTTATTGTTGTTGGTCAGTTTCGAGTTTAATTGGGGGCGGGGAGTAAGATTTTGTTAAGAGGGAGTTAGCTAACCAGAAAGACAAAGGAAGGGAGAAGGGACACAGAAGAGAAGGGGATGAAGGGGACAAGATGGTGAAGAGGACAGGGCATGAAACACAGGTGGAGTGACAATGAGGTGAGCAAGAGGGCGGGAGAGGGAATGACCAGAATGAGCACTGTGAAAAGTAGCTGATGACACCTGTTGGTTCCTGCTGCAGAACCTGCTGAGGCTGCTTTGGTCTGTGTCTGCTCAGTGGCTAAATTCTCGACTGACCCCAATGGGAGCTGAATACAGTCACATCCAATTCCTCAGTACGCTCCGCTGAAAGAGATTATCACCAACCCCATTTTACAGCTACAGACTGAGACAGAGAACAGAAATGAAATATCCGAAGGCAATATAGGAGTAGCACTCATGAGCTAGTGTCTCTCATTCCCTGGCTCAATCCATTAGAATGTACTGCCTTTCAATATTAAAAACAGCCTCTATCATATTTAAGGTCAACAACCTCACCTTCTTCAGAGCAAGGGCAATGTGGCTGGAATAGACACTAGTGCAGTATTCAATGAGCACTTATTCTCTATTCCATGTAGAAGTTTTTGTGTTTCTAAGATAAAGCCTCTTATTGCCTTCAGGGTATTTTGTTTGAAATCTGTAATTACCTGAAAGATTATAGGGAGTGTGGAGTTTAGCATTAGCCAATTTTGTAGAAAAAGATTCATATTAAGTATTTCACTAAGCAATAGTACATTTACCCAACCAAACAAAAACAAGAGAGTCTATATATGGTTGCTTGCCAAACCCACATCCTAAGGTAAAATATAAAAATCGGCAGCTTTGGAAAGAGAATCCTGAGGAATCCTGAGCATAGGTCACTCCAGTGAGCGACTGCATCTCTTAAACATGTTTCATAACAACTGCAGAGTTGCCAGTTTGCAAGCAGGCCTCACATGTTCAGCTTTCTAAGAAGGTCTTGCCAAAGAAAGGAAGCCACCAAACCGGAGAGTCCAATGTACCCAAATCCTTTAGTTGTTTTGCACACAAAACTCTCAACAGCTTTGTCACAGGATAGCTGATCCCTGTGGATAGACTAAACCCAGCTCCCCTGTAACATGGGGAGTCCAATCCAAGTAAGTAGATAGGGTTGGGCTCCACCTGGGCCTATAGAGGGTTGCTAATGGGCAGATGAGATGAACTAATGCTACATTTACACTTCCACTTAGGTTGGCAAAATGTATGTCTTTCAGGGGTGTGAATATTCCACCTCCTAAGCAACATAAGCTGTGCTAGCATAAGCGCTAGTGTGTTCTTCTGCCGACACAGCTACTGCCACTCATGGGGGTGGGGTGGGGGGGTGGATTTATTATGTCGATAGGAGAGCTCTCTCCTGTCAGCTACACTGGAGATCTTACAGCTGTGCAGCTGCATCGGAACAGCTGCATCGCTGTAAGCTCTCTAGAGTAGACATAGCCTAAGACAGGCTGTGCCCTGGAGGAGAAAAAGAGTGGAGTTAGCTCCTGTGGTGGATCCCTGGAGGAAAAGCTCAGAGCAGCAGCCCTGGGTGGCTGCTCCCAGAAGGGAGCAGGGGGCTGACTGAAACTGGGAAGCTCCCAGGAGCAGGAGTACCAGAGAACCCTGGGAGGGGTAGCCTTGAAGCCTGAAGCAAAGGAATGAGTTAAAAGACTGGGTTTTTTTTGTTTGTCTTGCTAACTTCTGTTGAGAAAAAAAACCTCTTCGCAAACCATGGGGTGTGGCGGTGCATGCTTTGGAGCGGGGGAGAAGCTGGGCCTGGTGACAAGCTTCAATAGCAGTTTTGTACAGATAATTCTCTGTGTCAGGTGCTTGGCTGTCTAGTTCTTGCTCACATGCTTGGGGTCTATGAAGTTTGCTCAATTTACAAATAAAAGAGGTTTTCCTCCTTTCCCCTCTTGGCCAGCCCCACAATAATACTCAGAGTAAAACTGGGCTCTTTCCTTTTTTGTGCATCACCACCTAGAATAACACTCCTGCAAGTCATAGTCTACCTTCAGTGACACCTGGGTATCCTCATCATCGTCAATGGGGTTGCACAGATGTCACTGATGGCAGATTTTGGCAGTGCAGTTAACAATTGATTATTATTCTGCATCAGGAGAAGCATCCAGCTCGCTTTCTCAAAGCTGTGTTGGCTCTGCAGAGCAGGCAGGAACATTTCTCAGTAAAAAATGGCAAATACAATTGGAAATACAGACCACAGGTGCCAACTTTTTTCTGTGCTGGTGGGTGCTCGCGCCCACCCTGCCCCGACTCCACCCCACCCCAAAATCCCCGCCCCTCTCTGCCCCTATTGGATCCCTCCCCAAATCCCTGCCCCCGGCCCCACCTCCTCCCCCAAGCACGCCGCGTTCCCCCTCCTCCCTCTAGGCTTGCCATGTGAAACAGGTGTTTCGTGGCGCAAGCGCTGGGGGGGGTGGGGAGAAGCAGGATGCAGCGGTGCGCTCAGGGGCAGAGGCGGAGCAAAGGTGGAGGTGAGCTGGGGCGGGGAGCTGCCGGTGGGTGCAGAGCACCACCAATTTTTCCCCATGGGTGCTCCAGCCCCGGAGCACTCACAGCGTTGGCGCCTATGATACAGACAGTGAGCAGACTTGTTGAGCAAGATCTCATCCATTTACCTAGTCAAATTTTTTCTCACTGTTAACTGCGGTTTAGCCTTTAGAACAAAATTAATTTTAGATTTAGTCTTTAAAAACTACCTTAAAAGAATGTTGAGTGCTTAACTCACAAAATAAAATTAAAAGTTTCCCTGTGCAACTTTTAAACACTTGCCTTAAATGCTATATTACCACATATCTCATTTACTGCACACCATATAAACCCTGCACCACCTATGGATTGTTTCTGTTTATAGACTTGTCTGCATTGCTCAACAGAATAGCATCTGAGTGCCTTACTAAAATTAATGAATTTAGCCTCATAATGCTACAGGGGGTAAAATTCTGGCCCCAACAATGTCAACAACAAAACTTTCATTGCTTTCAACGGCGACAGAATTTCACACAGGAAATATTATAATCCCCATTTTGGAGATATATAACTGTAATGCAAAACAATCCACATTTTTGGTATCAAAGAATAAATACAACTGCATTGCTTCTATGAAACTCATTAAGGTGATGTATCAAAAACCAAAATACCCTACAACACTCCAGTAAAAGCGTTCTTAGTATTATCACTGAGTGCATTACAGCCTCTAACTCATTTAAAGAGTTGTGCTTTCTGATAAATCCTAAGGGAAAGTGTTCAATGCCTAAGGTCAATGCCCAATATCATGCCAATCTGATTACTCAAATGTTCCAGGATTTATTAGCTTCCTAAAAGAATAGATGCTTGTAGTTAAGGCAGAGGACTGGGACTCAGGAGATCTAGGTTCTGTTCTTGGTTTTGGCACAGATATCCTGTCTGAAAGTGCCAGTCTCTCTGTGGCTCAGTTCCCTAACTGTGAAATGGGGATTAGGATATTTCCTTACCTCTCAGGAGAATTTACTAATGTATGCAAGGTGCTCAGATACATCAATAATGTGAGCCTATAAATAAAAATAAGTTATTCTATCATCCAAATGTTTCCTTGTATTTCCTCCCCCACAAATGTAAATCTGTGCAGCATACCAGATCAGGTATTTCATAGAAATGTAGGGCTGGAAGGGACCCTGATAGGTCATCTAGTTCAGTCCCTGGCATTTAAGGCAGAAATAAGTATTTTCTAGATCATTCCTGAGAGGTGTTTTTCTAACCCCATTCCAACGACAGAGACTCCACAACCTTCATAAGCAATTTGTTCCAGTACTTAACTACACATATAATTAGGACATTTTTCCTAATATCTAACCTATATCTCCCAACCTGCAATTTAAGCCCATTGCATTTTGTCCTATCTTCAGTGGTTAAGGAGAACAATTTATCACTCTCCTCTTCATAACAACCTTTTACTTACTTGAAGACTGTTAACATGTCCCCCCTCAGTCTTCTCTACTCCAGACTAAACAAACCCAATATTTTCAATCTTTCCTCATAGGTCACGTTTTCCAGACCTTTAATCATTTTTGTTGCTCTTCTCTGGACTTCCCCTAATTTGTCCACATCTTTCTCAAAGTGCGGCCCCCAAACTGGACATAGTACTCCTGCTGAGGCCTTACCAGTAAGGCTACACTTTTGTCACAGAGGTCGTGGAAGTCACGGAATCCGTGACTTCCAAAGACCTCCATGACTTCAGCCCCAGCAGCTGGGAGCTGCAGGATCCTGTAGCCTCCCACAGTGGCAGGGATCTGTAAGGTACTCCCGCCGCCTGAGGCAGCGGGCCCCCAAGCTCTCAGCCACCATGGGCAGCAGAGGTACCCCTCAGCTCCTAGCCACTGCAGGCAGGGGGGTACTCCCCCGCTCCTGGCTGCTGCAGGGGACATCCCCCCCCCACAGAGCAGGGGACCCCTGCAGCTCCCCTGCCGCCACCGTGGGGGAGCAGGGGGACCCACACATCTCCCTGGCCGCTGCCACGAGGCAGGGAGACCCCAGCAGTTCCTCTCTGCTGCAGGAGGACCACCGCAGACCGCAGCCACCATGGGGGAGGGGCAGGGGAACCTCCACAGCTCCCCACTGAGGGTGGCAGGAGGATTCCCAGAGCTCCCCACTGCTGGTAAGGGGGCCAGGGGACCCTGCAGCTCCACTCCGCCGCTGGCAGCAGGGGACCCTGGAGCTCTGAACCCCATGGGTGGTGGGGGCCCCAGAGCTCCCAGCCATCCCACAGCTGCCCAGTCCCTGCCCATTTTATCATGGATATTTTTAGTAAAAAAGTCAGGGACAGGTCATGGGCTTCCATGAATTTTTCTTTATTGTCCGTGACCTGTCTGTGACTGTTACGAAAAATATCCATGACAAAAATCTTAGCCTTACTTATCAGTGCTGAGTAGATTGGAAGAATTACTTCTCGTATCTTGCGTACAACTCTCCTGCTAATACATCCCAAAATGACATTCACTTTTTCTTTTTTGCAACAGTATTGCTTTGTGGATCCATATCTAGTTTGTGATCCACCATCACCCCCAGATCCTTGTCTGAAGTATTCCTTCCTAGACAGTCATTTTCCATTTTGTATCTGTCCAATGTATTTGTCATCAAACATTATGTTCTATATAGACATGTTAAGCAATGTGACCACTTACACATTGTTTAAAACAAAGCAGTAGTTGTGGGGACTGGAGATCTACAGTGTCTCATTTCTCCTTATTCCAAAGTAGAAGAGACAGTACTAGATCTTTCAGAGATGCCAGCCTGCCAGAATAGGAGTACTGGGTTTATCTTCACAGAGGAAGTTGCTGTATTTGCCTCCCTCATTACTTCAACTGGTATCATCTCTTCAGTGTGTAAAAATAGAGGGGTAAGGCTGAACATAGTGGTCCTATTACACTGTCATATAAGGATGTACATAATGTGTTAACATTTTTTGAAGACAATGATGTTAATGTCATGCTGCAGTCAGAAGGCACGCTATATGCAAGATACAGAGTAGACGATGCACATACTTTCTGCTATTCCATTCAAAAGACAGGCATTGGAAACTTAAATTTTTATTGTGTGACAAAGTTCCTCCTCTGCCTTGGTGGGTCCTGCGCTTTTTGGCGGATTTGTTCACCTCAGAGGTTCATGGCAGCCCTCAGTTTGGCCTCTTCTGCTAGAGGCTCAAACCTGCTGTTCACTCAGCTAACCTCATCACTGGCCAGCATGGGGGAAACGGAGAACAATCTCTGCAGTCTCTGGGTCGGGGACAGGCCAGATCCCTTTCCAAACCAGATCTTCCTTTCTGGTGTTGCTCACAGACCTGGTCAACTCCTCCTGTGTCCGATCAGGAGTTGGGGGGATGGGAGGAACCCAGGCCTGCCCTCTACACCGGGTTCCAGCCCAGGGCCCTGTGGATAGCAGCTGTCTACAATGTCTCCTGTATCAGCTGTGTGACAGCTACAACTCTCTGGGCTACTTCCCTATGGCCTCCCCGCAGCACCTTCTTTATCCTCACAGCAGGATCTTCCTCCTGAAGCCTGATCACGCTTGTACTCCTCAGTCCTCCAGCAGCACACCTTGACACTCGTTGCACGCCCTCCACTAACTGATGGGAAGTCCTTTTTAAACCAGGTGTCCTGATTAGTCTGCCTGCCATAATTGATTCTAGTATGTTCTTAATTGGCGTCAGGTGTCTTAATTAGCTTGCCTGTCTTAATTGGTTCTAGCAGGTTCCTCATTGCTCTAGTGCAGCCCCTGCTCTGGTCACTCAGGGAACAGAAAACTATTCATCCAGTGGCCAGTATATTTGCCTTCGACCAGACTCCTGTACCCGACTGGTCTGGGTCTGTCACAATCATTTAAAAGGAAATAAAAAAGAAGTACTTGTGGCACCTTAGAGACTAAATGTCAACCTTTTACTCAGCCCAGAGAGTTGAGAATACTAGACATGGGTGCACTTCTCACCACGAATAAATGATCAAATACAACTGGAAATTAAGTGCCTAAATCATCAATCATTCTACCAGCTAAACCACACATCTTCCCCCATAATTCCACTTCCAGCAGCACTGCAGAACTATAGCCTTATGTTTTTAGGAACACTCAGTATCCTGGAACAAATTTAAATACAGAACATGAACACTTTTCTGTCAACAGAATTTCATCCTGTTTTAAACAATCTGACACATAGGGCTTCTATACTACCAGTGTCAAAAATGTCAGCAACTTTTAAGAATGTTACTCCCAGCAGGTAACTAGAATTACCAATTGTATTTGATTTTTTTTCCCCTACAGCCATCCCACAGATTTTTCACAACTAGAAGCAACTTTTGTAACTCTTACGTTGTTATTAGATTCCACCGCTTTCCCTCAGCCTGTGTGCAATGTCCACCATGAAAAGTTGTAAATTACCCTGTTTACTACCACAAGAGATGCTGAAGGGTTGGTATCATATGATGCTAGAAGCAGACAGTCTTTTCAGAAAGACTTCTGTTATAAACATACACCAGGCCAAACCCAACTCTAAGCCGTACTTGTGCCCAACATTGTTATTCAGACTCCTAATGAATGAAGCAGGACCAGTCTCTCCTTCCAACATATGATTTTAAAGTGCTGTATTGTCCACTCTAGTACAATCATGCTTTCTAGGAAGTCATAGTTTGGCTTCAGGTACATATGACACAGGTACATGTTTCACGTGGGCAGTGTTCCTGTGGTCTGAGGCCAGGTGTAGACCTAAAACTTAGGTCAACCTAGCTACATTGCTCAGGGCTGTGAAAAATTCCACACCCTATGTGACATAGATAATTCGACCTAACCCACACTGAAGACACCACTAGGTCAATAGAAGAATTCCTCCATTGACGTGCCTACCACTTCTCTAAGGGGTGGATTTTCTACAGTGACAGAAAAACATCTTTCATTGTTGTAATAAAAGTGTCTACACGCAGCACTACATCAGCATAGCTGCAGCACTGCTGTAGCACCTGTAGTGTAGACACACCCTAAGCTATCTCCTATCTAATAGTCCCTAAATAAGGTCAGGCCTAGAATGGTGTTCACAAGGCAAGGAGTATGTTTAAGCATATTTGTGGCAGAGTTTGGGAATGGAGGGATCACTGATGATTGCTGGAGTTTATTTCACACTGATCGAGTGCATTTACTTCTCACATACTGGATAAGATTTATCTACGTTGGGTGTCTAGGCATCGCTTGAATCATAGAATATCAGGGTTGGAAGGGACCTCAGGTCATCTAGTCTGACCCCCTGCTCAAAGCTGGGCCAATCCCCAACTAAATCATCCCAGCCAGGGCTTTGTCAAGCCTGACCTTAAAAATATCTACGGAAGGAGATTCCACCACGTCCCTAGGTAATGCATTCCAGTGTTTCACCACCCTCCTAGTGAAAAAGTCTTTCCTAATATCCGAACTAAACCTCCCCCCTGCAACTTGAGACCATTACTCCTCATTCTGTCATCAGCTACCACTGAGAATAGTCTAGATCCTTGCTTAACATTATTCATGGTGAGGTTCTGACCCAAAATGAAGCCACACAGGAATTAGCTATAACCATCAACAAGGGTAGCCAGTTAGGGAACAGGTAGGCGTGGTGTTAATTTAGACCTAACAAGACTTAAGCCATAGATTTAGGGAGGTGGGACTTGCCTGCAGGAATTTTAGGATTTCACAAAGCATTGCAGTCTGGATGACCCTTTGATCCGAGGGGCCGCTGCACATCTGAAGCAGCTCTTTACTAGATTCCAAACGGAAAGCGCCCAGTCTGCAAAGACTGTTATGTTCATTTGTTTATATAAACTATTACACACAACTGAAACATAAACAACACTGCAATCTGGTCTTTCCACCAATATACCATGCCACATCCTTACTGGAGAGCATCTGCTCCAAGCAATTTTTTTGTTTGTGTTCCTACATCTTTAAAGGCTCGTAGGAACTTTTCTTTCAGCTGATCCTTGCTTCAGGGGAAAAAAGTAAAATAAAAAAATCTGTAACTTGAATCAGGCTCAGCTAAAAGTACACTCCAGTGTGGATTGCTGTTACCACTTATAAGGCTTCACGGCAGGTGGCAATGCCATTAATCTTCCACAATGACAAGCTGTTCCTCTCAATCATGGTTTGAGATAAATTTCAGCATCCATCAAGAGTATGAGCTTGAAAGTAGGATGACTATTCAGCCAGGTTAAAAATGCAGATGATATTTTACTTAAGGCTTCATAATGTTTAGCAGAAGAAACACTAAAGCAGAAAATATAGATTGATAAACATACAGGAGGACAAAAGAGTACACACAATAACACCGCATCTACACAAAATGTGTTTCTACCTGGACAAACAGTATTCCATATGTATCATACACATGCAATTTTTTCAAATGGATCAAAATTGTGTTACAACCCTAATAGCAAGATAGACAATCCACTTCAGACCCCTATGGAAGTGAAGATTCATTATAAAGATTAGTTTTGATTGAATACGCCTACTACAAAGTGTTCCTAGGGAAAGATACAGCATTACAAATATTTTACCATGTAAGCATGAAAGACACTTACATGCTAAAATAGGCTAAGTACATGGCCAATCAGTAATCACCAGCACAACCTCCTATCTTTTTCATGTAAAGCCCAAAAGTGGAGCTAGGATTGCACCCTGATGCTCAAACTACCTCTATTGGAGCAGTAAGTGAAGCAAGTGCCAGTGTTGGCACTTTCTCAGTGGAGAGACCCTATCTTTAGGACACCATGTAGGCAATGTTAGCAAGAGTGGCCCAGCTGAACTCAAACAATTAAGGTGGTTCATAGGAAAGGAGGCTGTATCTCAGAACCCAGAGCATATAGAGCTTGATGGATCAATACCAAAACCCTGAAATGCAGCCAGAAGCAAAGAAAAAACCAGTGTAGTCTTCAGAGAGTTGATGCACAATGAATTTTTTGTCTAACAAAGCTTAACAGGATGTGCTTTCTACACTAGCTGTAGCAATCAGTAGCCTTCAGTAGGATTACACAAGTGTAAAAGAGCATATAAGTATAAAAGTCTACTCCTGGGGGAATTCTGCGCCAAAAAATTAAAAATTCTGCAACAAAAAATTAAAAATTATGTGCACAACATTTTAAAATTCTGCATATTTTGTCAAAATAACACAGTATAATCACACCCAGTTTCAATTATTTTTGGTCATTTATTTCAAAATACCTGTCAGCAAGTATGTCTGTAACAATACAGACAACAAAAAAGATTCAGGAAATCTTTTTTGACAAATAGATTCCTTACTAGGCATATTTATACAGAACTCTGAGTAATAATTTGTTTAAACCACAATACAGAAATGTATTTCCCGCACTCCTGAGAAGCAGTGCAAAGACTGGGGGGGCGTCAGGGGTAACGGAGTAGCTGAGGAAAAGGGAAGTAAATTGCTGGGAAGGGGCATTGGAATGAACTTGGAGGGTTGTTCGGTGTGGGTGGGAAAAGTATGGAACGGGGGGGGGGGTTTGGGTGGGGGGAGCGGAGAGAGAGCTTCCCCCATGCAGACCCTGGCTGACCCCTAGCCTCTCCCATTCAGTCAGGCACATCTGCCCCGTCCTCATATGTTCCTGCACCCCCATCTGTTCCTCCACCCCCACTCAGACACCCACTCCCCCCATTCCCATGTGACCCTGCACCCATCCCCATGTGGCTCTGTATCCCGTCCCCGTGTGGCTCTGTGCCCCCACCCAGCCATTTTCCTGTCCCTATGTGTCCCTGTCCTCCTCCCCCATCATCATGTGGCCCTGCCCCCTGTGGCCCTGCACCTCCACTCCCATTCAGCCCCTGCCCCAGTCTGTCCTCCCCCACCAGCCTTTATGAGCCCCTTATGAGCACCCCATGATGTCTGTCTCCTCATAGCCCTCATCTCCTGACCTGGCCTGACAGGTGCTGTGAAGAAGGCAGGCTCTTTCTCTTCCCTCGCTGGCTGGGAGCTGCTGCTGTGTTCTAATCACCAGAGCACCTCTGGTGGGCAAAAGGCGGAACTGCAACAACATTTCAGCAAAAGCTTTTTTCTGAGCAAAAATTCAAAAATATGCATGTCTCATTAATTATGCATGTGCTCAGTAGTGCAGAATTCCCCCAGGAGTAATAAGTCAACCTGTAGCACCTTTAGTGGTGATGAAGACTAAACCAGAGAGAACCATCCTGACACTCAGAACCGCCATGGAGAAAAACAAATTTGTTAACCAAGCAAACTGAATATGGAATCAGTGGGACAAAACAAAGATTTAATTCTACAGTGCCACGCTTTCCAGCATCATCTTTCAGGTTAGGACAACACAACACTTTAACATATAAAGACTCCTCCGCACATTTTCTTTGTCAAATAATTTACTGCTTCCCTGTAATTGCATCAATGAAGAAGTGACCAAAATCAGCCCATAAGGAGCTAAACCAATCAAGATGCATTAAGTTCTGATCCCTGAATCAAATCAATTTCCATTTACCAAAAAGAGATGTATTCTCTCACTTCAGTAAACTCTAAAAAGAGAAAGATGAAAAAATTTCTTGATCCTCGTGTAATTAGAACCTAACTGAAAGCAGCTGATAACCGACACCACCCTCTCAGAAGCACTCTCATACAGAAGACTCCACAGCATTTGACTCAAAGAGAAGGACAGAATGCTTGCATCCTAAAGAATCCTTCAGCTAATTCAAGTCTACAAGAAGACGACTTCACTAGCAGCCAACTTTGGCTGATGACGAATTTCTGCACAGACACTGCCAAGCTTTAGGCTATTCTTAGCATTAATTTTAATTGAGAACATTGAAATGTTGTGACTTAAGATTCATTAACAGTTTCCCCTCATGCAACCTTGAATACTTGGCAACTTATTTCTGGAAAGGAAACATAGAGGAGACATAAAGTAACTTAATTAAAATAGAGGGACTATGTGGGATTTAATTTGAATTTAATATTTTTGATTTTCATTGAGCTTCCTGTCTCAAGCCACTCTTTAAGTGAGTCTGTGGATTAAAAAAAAGGAGCACTTGTGGCACCTTAGAGACTAACCAATTTGTGAGCTGTAGCTCACGAAAGCTTATGCTCAAATAAATTGGTTAGTCTCTAAGGTGCCACAAGTACTCCTTTTCTTTTTGTGAATATAGACTAACACGGCTGTTACTCTGAAACCTGTGGATTAAAAGACATGCTGAGATCTTAAGTGAACACTCTGAGTCTCTTCTTCCAAGTAACTGAATTAGAGTCTTCCTCCAATTACTGAACTTCTTGCGGAAAAGCCGATAATGTTATGAGCATTGGACTTTATTAAGATTGGATATTTGACAGTCTGGATACTGTCCGCTGACGTTTTATATGGATGGGATTGAGAAAATTGAATGTATGGAAAATATCATCATTTTAATGCAATGGGAAAATTAATGAGAATGAAACAAGGAGGAGAGCCAGCACCATGAGACCAACAAGTGTTCTGTAGTCCAGTATGAGGACTGTGGTGGATAGCACGTCAAACTGCCATATTTCATTAAGATATATCACACTCCCTTAATATTACTTTTCCATGTAAGCCATTGCTATAGTTACCAAACAGATGTTACAAATTTGCTAATGGAAAGAAAGGGGAGAGCAGGTGATCATGAATGGGACTAGACAAGGTTGGTCCACACCGTGAAAATGTTTGAAAACTCTTGATGTAACAATGAAGGGAATATAGAGATGCTAGGGAAAGTGGGTATGGGGAAGGAAGCATGGAAAAACAACAGGTGCAACCTACCTGTAAAGAAAAGCTGAATAAAGATAAGAGAAATCCAAAATGAGGAGGCAAGAAAGGTGTGGGTCAGGAAGCAGATAATGTAATGTTAGTTCCAAAGGCAATCGTGAATCAATATTTGTTAAGAGACTACAGATGAAAACTTATGACTATTTGCCCAGGTAACTAAAGAGGAATTCATTTTCCAAGGTAGTGCACTGGCATAAACATCACCCTCTCTATCTGAATAAAAGCCAAGATTCCTTAGCTAATAAGATAATGACAGTTAACACCACATCAACCTAACAGGGCTCCAAGAATTTAAATTTGCAGGCATGAAGGACAAAGGGGTGGGGGATGGAAGACATTCCTGACAGACTGAAGGTCACTCACACAGGGACTGGAGGTTGATGATGCTTGATAATTAGAAAACGGGCCTGGTAAACTGACAGGCACAGCAGATTACTGATGCAAGCATCAGACTATCTCAAGGGGTTTGGGGCTTGCCTAGGTGAGGCTAAGGAGGCTTGGTCCTAATTACTGTTCTACTTTTGGTTTCACTTTCTCTAAATTTTCCAAAAAACTTGGTTGTATTTAACACATTTGGCTCTTACACGGTCTCTGGGATAACTCAGTACAGTCCTTTTTTTTTTTTTTTTTTTTGGAGACAAGAACAAGGCATCTGAAAGCAACAACCAACAAAATCTGAGGTACTCCATCAAGGATGATACCCCTTGGAAATCAATGAAAAGCAGTCTGAAGTCAGCAAGACCACAAGGTACCAAGAGGAGCAATGGTGATAAAGGGACAAAAACATTAAAACTTGCTTCTGGAATGGAACTTCCTTTGGCCTCCTATAAACCACCTGGTAGTGTTTACAATACCTGGGTAAACAGGTTTGATTTCCACATCCAGTCTCTACCACACATTAATACACAAGCTCCTTTCTGACTTGCATAGAATCAACAGGTCTGCTTACTTTTTGAGTAGAATCAACTTCTCTTATGCAGGGAAGCAAACTGAAGCGGGTCTCTCTCTGTTAAAAACTCAGTCACCAAGACTTAATTAGCACTTTGTTTTGTGGCTGGTTTTTGATTTTTATTTTTTATTATTTTTTTTTTTTTTAGAGAAGTCATTAATAATTGAGTGTCTGCTTGTCTGAGTCATGACATCTCTTAATGTACTAAAAAACACACTGGTGTGACAAATAGTGGGATCGAACCTTTGAACTCGAGTCAGGATAAAACTATTATAATTGGCCTACGAGATTTTTTTTCCTCCATTCTATAATGTTAACAATTTTTGGAAAAGATTAACTGGCATGCAACACAGTAGCTCATGATTAAAAATAAACATTGCTTTCATGGCAATGCATGCTGCCACAACCATATTTTAAAGTGGAGATATACAACAACGGCATCAACAAAAAACAACAGCAGCAAGAATTTTGAACACACATAGAGTCTTAGAAAATGAAATCCAAGTGGCAATCAGCTATGAAAAATATAGTTTCGTAGGCAAGTACCCCACTGCTATATGAACAGACAACACATACACATGACAGGATGTTGGACCACCATCCATTCCCAGTTATTAATATCCAGAAGATTTCTCCCTAATTGGGATCTAAATATGTATAGGAGAAGAGCAATTCTTCTCTTTGATAGCCTATTGCTACATTTTAGACTAGACTAGTGAGAACAGGTGGTACGTCCTCTGCATTTAGGATTTGATCATAAAATTGCTGTGCAATTGGGCTACAGTGAAATTTTCTCTTTATAGGATATGCAAGATTCACTTGATTTTGATTGTATGGTTGTTTTTAAAATTAACATTTAAGAGAATGCGAAACTGCTCTCTCTCCAATACAGAGAGACATTTTCTTTTCAGACCAGCTTTTCTCAACAGCACCACCACCGCTGGCTGTTAACCCTAAAATAATAAGAGTTTAAATAGTTTCCTAGAGACAAGATTGTGGGGTTTTTGAGGAAAGGAAAGGAAAGAGGAAAAGGAAAGAGGAAAAGGAAAGGGAATTCTGCTTCAGTCAATTTCTCTTCTGGCTGTGTAATTTGACACATTGGTACTCAAATGCTATCTATTCAACACAGTATGTTGCTAATCTAATCTAAAGCAGCACTGTGAACACTGCTGTGCTATGGAAATGCTTAACAATGCAAACATGATTAGCCACATAGATGGGAGCTTTACATGCTACTGTTTTGGGAGCAAAATTTAATAGTACAACAATGTCGAGATGGCCTCCCTCTTCAATTCTACCTCATCAACACTTACATTATAGAGCTCAATGCAGACGAGGCTTTAATCTTGCTGTCTGCATTTTTTTCCTTGCTAATATGAAGGCTCATCTAGCACTAATTATGGCAATTTAATGAAGAGTAGAGAAAAGAATGATTAATAAATGCCTTCACCATTTGTTATGTTTTTGGCAAGTTGAGCTGCATTAGATCATGCCTACAACAAAATTAAGATATAAAATGTTCTCCATAGTCTAAACAAAAAAAGTAATTAGATGCATTTTACTGCATACCACAAAACAATGGATATCGTTTGAAAAAAAGAAAAAAAAACAAACCAAAATGTGACTCGCCCTTTGCAAACAGACCTAAGAGATAAACTAATGAACATCCTGTGTCTGGGACCCTTGATTCTGATTTAGGTATGCTTTGGGAACCTGCAACAAGAGAGAATCCCTGAACTGGGCATGGATTAAAGATCAGCTGCAGTAGGTGGAGAGGGGTTATGCTGGATAATTAGTGAGGTATCTTCAATGGACATCAATGCAAAGAATTACAACCCCACTCTGTTGTGGCACTCATCCTCAACCTTCCTCCATCCCAAATATCCCCACTACTTAGCTCTGTATAAGTCTTCTCTAGTAGGTTTCAAAGTAGCAGCTGCGTTAGTCTGCGTCCGCAAAAAGAAAAGGAGGACTTGTGGCACCTTAGAGACTAACCAATTTATTTGAGCATAAGCTTTCGTGAGCTGTAGCTCACGAAAGCTTATGCTCAAATAAATCGGTTAGTCTCTAAGGTGCCACAAGTCTTCTCTAGTAGTTTTTCATAAATTGTGCCTGATGGGATAGGTAGCATACCTTCTCATACCAGTAAAACGATAATTTGATAATGTTAGTCAATCCTATACTATATAAGACCTGTGTTATAGTCAATACTATATAATACCCGTGTTAAGTTTCTGAGACTGCCAGTGTTAACACATATTTCCAGAAGCCTGAGCAAACCGTAACCAAGTTGAATTCTTGTGTATTTAAGGTCTGTGGCCAGCCTACCTGCCATCTGACTACTTACTAAATAGGATAGCATCAAGACTAGATCTCTATAAAGATTAAACAGATTTTATGTTTTCCTTCCGAAATGTGAGCTTCTCAGTAGTTATACGAATAGTGTTGTGTTGCAAACTGACAGAAAAAAAACCTGAAAAATATTAAAAGGGAAAAAAATAAAAAGTTCTCACAGAGGATATAAATACAGGCAGCAAGTCACCACTTATCTCTTTTGGAAAGAATTTTAGCAGAAGGGAACAAGGGCTCGACATCTTGAAAGTAAAATAAAATAGCTATGAAGGATGTTATTTTAAAGAAATGGACAGACTAGATAAAGGAGGCACTGGAACCTGGGGATTAATTAAGAGAAATTATGTTGTCGAACTTGATAGAGCAGATATTAAAGGAGCAAAGTCAACTCAACTTTCACCCCAGATCTATATTTCTGGAGAAACAAGTTTTAGAAAACTTTAAACCAATGGAAAGTTTTCACTTTTTTTCCCCTTCAATTATGAGGGGGAAGAATTGTTTACACAAATAAAAATTCCACTGCAATGTTTACAATCCAAAATACTGAATCTAAAAGTGAAACTGACTTCTTTGGTTTTCCAAGATGAACAAATAGTTCCTTGAATGGATCTTATGTAGAGACATTTGCTAGTGCTCTCACAAAACAGGCACAGTTACATTAGAAATACCAAGGAAGACATGCAAAGAAGAAACCACCAGTAAACCCCACAAAATGAACTTTATTTCAAGTGTTCAGTTTTAATAAATCCAATATGTTGTTAGTATCCGAGGCAACATGGTATGTTTCTCTAAAACAGGACTTACCTTGCAACACCCACTTAATATCAAGTTAAGATCCCCTCAGAATTCTGCCAATCCAGCGTCAATACTGAAATAATATGTTTTCATTACTATAATCCTGACCGGAAACTTTTGCCATTCAAATAAGGGGTAATGATTAAGCCCATCCTCATCTTCTTAGAAACACAGGATAGGAAGGGACCTTGAGAGGTCTAGTCCAGTCCCCTGCACTCATGGCAGGACTAAGTACTATCTAGACCATCCCTGACAGGTGTTTGTCTCACCCGCTCTTAAAAAATCTCCAATGATGGAGATTCCACCGCTTCCCTGGGAACTTATTCCAGTGCTTAACCACCCTGACAGTTAGGAAGTTTTTCCTAGTGTCCACCTTAAACCATTCTTGCTGAATTTAAGCCCATTGCTTGTTGTTCTATCCTCAGAGGTTAAGAACACTTTTTCCTCCCTCCTCCTTGTAACAATCTTTTATGTACTTAAAAACTGTTATCATGTCCCACTTCAGTCTTCTCTTCTCCAGACTGTACAAATCCAGTTTTTTCAATCTTCCCTCATAGGTCATGTTTTCTACACCTTTAATCATGTTTGTTTCTCTTCTCTGGACTTTCTCCAATTTGTCCACATCTTTCCTGAAATGTGGCACCCAGAACTGGACATGATACTCCAGTTGAGGCCTAATCAGCGTGGAGTAGAGCAGAAGAATTAACACTCCTACTAATACATCCCAGAATGCTGTTTGCTTTTTTTGCAAAATCTTACACTGTTGATTCATATTTAGCTTGTGATCCACTATAGCCCCCAGATCCCTTTCTGCAGTACTCCATTTTGTATGTGTGGAACTGATTGTTCCTTCCTAAGTGGAGTACTTTGCATTTGTCCTTATTGAATTTCATCCTATTTACTTCAGACCATTTCTCCAATTTGTCCAGACAGGATTAAAATTCAAAACAATCCTCCAAAGCACTTTCCACCCCTCCCAGCTTGGTATCGTCCGCAAACTTTATAAATGTACTCTCCATGCCATTAACTAAATCATTGATGAAGATATTGAACAGAACTGGACTCAGAACTGATCCATGCGGGACGCCACTTGATATGTTCTTCCAGCTTGACTTGAACCACTGCTAACTACTCTCTGTGAATAGTTTTCCAACCAGTTATGCAAGCACCTTATAGTAGCTCCATCTAGGTCACTGCCTCTCAATCTTTCCAGACTACTGTACCCCTTTCAAGAGGATGATCTGTTTTATGTACCCCCAACTTTCACCTCACTTAAAAACTTACAAAATCAGACATAAAAATACGAAAAAGTGTCAAGGTACACTATTACTGAAAAAATTGCTTACTTTCTCATTTTTACCATATAATTATAAAATAAATCAATTGGAATATAAATATTGTACTTACATTTCAGTGCCTCCTGGCTGGTTTCCATCATGTTGTGGCTCTCTGCTGCTCAGAGTTCTCTAGCTTTATTTTGTAATAATGACAGACAACTTTCCTGTCCAGTTTTAAAATTCAAGTTAAAACAATGTATGTGTCCTTCATGTGCTGTTTCTTATTGAATTGTGACATATTCATCATTCAATAAGGCACAGCATATGAACGATTATTTAAACATTTAAAAACAAGGTGGGTTGCTGGCTCTTTACAAAAATTGACATATTTAAGCACCGAAAACAAATCCTATTACTGCTGTCTTTAAAACAAAAGCACACTTTTTCTACTGCAGTGCTCTCTTCGCTGTCCTTCTGTCCTTCCCACGGCAAGGCGGCCGTGCTCAGCACCAGTAAATACTGGAAGGCACTGTTTAAAAGTGTATTTTATTTTATTTTGTTTTATCTGTGTACTTGAATCATAGATTCCAAAACCAGAAAGAACCATTGTGATCAACAAATCTGACCTCCTATAGAATACAGGCTATAGGACTTCCCCAAAATAATTTGTAGAGCAGATCCAATCTTGATTTAAAAAACTGTCAGTGATGGGGAATCCATCAAGACCCTTGGTAAGTTGTTTCAATGGTTAATTACACTCACCATTAAAAAATTACACCTTATTTCTAGTCTGAATTATTTCCTGGTTGGCTAAAATTCCTAATCCCTACTCAATCACAACCCTAAATTAACCAACAATACAGGAAAAACAGAAGGGGAAAAAACTCCTACCAGATTTTCATCACCATAGTATTAAAATGACAAACTTATTTTTAGCCCATTTTCTTCCCATACCAACAGATCTTAGGATACATTTCCTGGTGGTTAAATTACTATTACTATTCTTTTTTTGCTCACACTGGCACCATGAGTAAAGCAAATTAGGCAAAGCAGAAAAAAAAGAGCGCTTAGTGTGAATGTTTATTTAATATTCAATAGAGTAAATTATGTAAAAGTAAAGAATTGAGCGGGGGACATTCTATGCTCCAGGAGACAAGCTCAAGGCACAGTGCAAGCCTCCTACCAACATGGAAAAGTCCTAGAGAATTATATTCCTGCTATACAATTCTACAGGATAATTTTAGAAGACTATCAGTCTCAACTGAATTCTATGCATCCGATGAAGTGAGCTGTAGCTCACGAAAGCTCATACTCAAATAAATTGGTTAGTCTCTAAGGTGCCACAAGTACTCCTTTTCTTTTTATAGGGATTAAGTATTTTTTGTAGGATCAGATTGTGTCATCCTTTCTTTCTTTCTTTCAATTTAAAACAATAATAAAGAATATACATTAAAAAAACCCTGTTGGGTCCAGATTTTTGAAGGTACTTGTGAGTTGCTGCACCCAGGGCTCGTCTACACTTAACACGGTGCAGAGGCGCAGCTGCAGTGAAGACACTACCTACACTGATGGGAGAGCTTCTCCCGTTGCGGTAGGTAATCCATCTGCCCAAGCAGCCTAGCGCTGTGTTGCTCAGGGATGTGGATTTATCACACCCCTGGGTGATGCAGTTATCCTCACCTAATTTCCTAGTGTAAACCAGGCCTCAGTGTCTTTCAAAAGGGATTTGATATCCAATAGGTATTAAAAGTCTACATCCCAACAACTATTGAGGAAATTTAGACTCAAGTGCCTAAGTCCTTTTTGAAAGAGATTTAGGCTCCTAAATCAGTTAGGTGGTGTCACACTGAGCACAGCAATAATGCCTAGATATCTTGAAAAATCTGGGCCAAGGTGCTCTAAGAATGATGCTTACAATGACTACTAGGCAGCAATTTAAAAAGCCAGAATTTATACACAAATAATGAATTAACCTCCCTTTCCCCCAGGAACACACTCCCAACCTTCCCTATCAACCCTCCAAATAAGTTGCATTTGCAGTATGTCCGGAGGGTCCTCGAGTTCTGGCTATTTCAGACCAAGGATGTGGAGCAAATTCCAGAGTCCTAAGGCCAACACAGCAGACATTCTGCCAACAGCTCCCCGTTTTCATTTATATAATTTGATTTATTTATTTTGATAATGAGGGGGATCCAGCTTGAACACCCCCACTGACTGTAGCGGCCAGCAGGAAATCATGGGAGGAAGGTAGTCTCTGAGATTGGCCTGGGCCCAGATCAATTAAGGCTCCTAAAGCACTGGTTCCCAAACTTGTTCTGCCGCTTGTGCGGGAAAAGCCCCTGGCGGGCCGGGCCGGTTTGTTTACCTGCCGCGTCTGCAGGTTCGGCAGATCGCGGCTCCCAGTGGCCGCGATTCGCTGCTCCAGGCCAGTGGGAGACGCGATCGGCCGAACCTGCAGACGCGGCAGGTAAACAAACCGGCCCGGCCCGCCAGGGGCTTTTCCTGCACAAGCGGCGGAACAAGTTTGGGAACCAGTGTCCTAAGAATATTAGACTTTTTAGCATATAGGATTATACTACTCTACCATTCCTCTCACCCTAGCTATTCCACGCTGCCAGCATAGCTGTTTTTCACGAGTACTAAATTCACTTTTGTTTTCCCTAAAATAATTGAACTCATTCAGTATTATTTTAGAATGAAATAATTCTCCGAAAATAAAAAACAAAAGTTCAGCACTAGACTAATAAGATATTATCTGAAAGACTTACAAAACTTGCAGCAACATGTAGACAGCGAACATTAGAGACAAAATGTAACCAATCCATCCAATTTCAGTTTTACTTGCTGCATTCTTTTGTTTTGATATATTGGTAATTCTGTAATTTAAAACTATTTCCCTCAAGAGGCTTAGGACAAATTCATAATCAACATACCAGCAGCATGCTCTAGCCAAGTTGTGGCCCAGACCAAGTAATAATTGAAAGGGAAAAGGAATCTCTGTGCTAGATTCACCAGACCAATAAAAAGAATCTTCTTGAATGTAGGATTTAGCCAACGTCAATGCAAAGTTCAGGAAGAGAGAGAACATCAAAAAGGTGCATCTTAAAAGAAGGGCTAATCAAGGGCCTGAAAACTTGACCTACTAGCCAGAGGCAGATAAGAAATATTAGCAGTGCAGGACACTGGTGAGGTCCAGGAATAATGTTCTGGTGATTAGACTAGTTCATCCCCACTCCCAGCTACTGAAGAGGGAGAGTGATGTCTTTAGACCCTGCTCTGATGCTCTGTTTTTCATATCAGCCTCTGGAAGTTTTCTTTCCTTACATCAGAGTCTTACTCATGTGTGAAGGTGGTGGGAGAAAAACAGAGTGGATGTTCTACCTGTCCCCTAGCATTCTGGCTGCTGGAAGGGACAGACTCAGTGGGACGGAATTTTCATACCTCTCACACTCCTGGTTGCCACTAGGGAGATTCTTTGCAGCATTGTTGTAACCATGTTGGTCTCTAGTACCCTGGGACAAGATGGGTGAGGTAATATCTTTTATTGGACAACTTCTGCCAGTGAAAGAGATCAGCTTTGTGTAAGTTTAAGAAGAAAAGCTCTAAAGCTTGTCTCTTTCACCAACAGAAGTTGGTCCAATAAAAGGTATTACGTCACACACCTCCTCTCTAGGGAGACTGACAGTGCAGGAGGGGTGGGGCACTAAGGACTACTCCACTAACTCTCCAGCTTCGGGGCGGGGGGGGGGGCGGATTGGCCCTGTCTCCCTTACCAATCCCTGCTCATAGCTTTCACCAACAGCGTTGGAATGAAATTGACATAATTCTTGTTGTTTTACTGGTGCCGAAAAATGTGTTGATGTAGATAGGTTATAGTAAGTACCCTTACAAACTACTGTTACAGCTTCTGATCAGATTACATTGCAGCCTATGGCATTCAGCTTCCTTCTCATGCTTCTTTCCTTAGATCTATTAATATTAGGACTTGAAAAATCCACACACAAATGGGAAAGAGGAACCCTTTCCTGGTGAGTAGGCTGCAGGTAGGGTGACCAGATAGCAAGTGTGAAAAATCGGGAAAGGGGGTGGGGGTAATAGGTGCCTATTGTAAGAAAAAGCTCCAAATATCAGGACTGTCCCTGTCAAGGTTCCTTCCCCACTCTGAACTCTAGGGTACAGATGTGGGGACCTGCATGAAAGACCCCCTAAGCTTATTCTTACCTGCTTAGGTTAAAAACTTCCCCAAGATACAAACTTTGCCTTGTCCTTGAACAGTATGCTGCCACCACCAAGCGTATTAAACAAAGAACAGGGAAAGAGACCACTTGGAGATGTCTTCCCCAAAATATCCCCCCAAGCCCTACACCCTCTTTCCTGGGGAAGGCTTGATAATAATCCTCACCAATTGGTACATGTGAACACAGACCCAAACCCTTGGATCTTAAGAACAGTGAAAAATCAATCAGGTTCTTAAAAGAAGAATTTTAATTAAAGAAAAGGTAAAAGAATCACCTCTGTAAAATCAGGATGGTAAATACCTTACAGGGTAATCAGATTCAAAACACAGAGAATCTCTCTAGGCAAAACCTTAAGTTACAGAAAGACACAAAAACAGGAATATACATGCCATTCAGCACAACTTATTTTATCAGCCATTAAACAAAAGAAAATCTAATGCATTTTCTAGCTAGATTACTTACTAACTTAACAGGAGTTGGAAGGCTTGCATTTCTGATCTGTTCCCAGCAAAAGCACCACACAGCTGGTGGGGGGGAGGACCCTTTGTTCCCCCCCCTCCAGATTTGAAAGTATCTTGTCCCCTCATTGGTCATTTTGGGTCAGGTGCCAGCGAGGTTACCTTAGCTTCTTAACCCTTTACAGGTGAAAGGGTTTTGCCTCTGGCCAGGAGGGATTTTATAGCTTTGCAGTGCTTTCTTCCTAAAACTGCAGGCATCTTCCACGCTACAGACACTGCTATGATCCAAGCAGCAACACTACTATGATCAGTTTTCACGAATGCTATCCACAGCCTTGTGGACAACTGAAATCCTGGCAAGAATTACATCAATTTCATTTTGCACCTTCCTGGGAAAGCTCTGAGTAACAGAAGAGGCAGGTGTTGTTTGCAGGGTGTTGTACTTACAGGCAAGAGTTGCAAAGATCCTCTTCCCATTCTCAAAAGAATCAGGAAGACAAAAGGAAGGGTAGACTGATGGATTTCTTCACTCCAGCTAGGCAGCACCAAAAAAGCACATAATATTTATCACAATTTCAAATCAAAGTTGAGCTTTGCAATATAGCTGGGCTGTGACGGAGGTTACAACTGTGATGTTCCCCTGAATGGTTGCAGACATATGTCTACATGCAATCAGTAGGACATTACTCTATGCCTTTAAATTTAAAGCCAGTCAACAGGTGCTTACCAGAATACCAATTTTGACCTGTTTAATTTTTATTTCTATTTCTCACCCTAATCTTGAAATTGCCAATAGTTATTATGGTAAAATCTAATTAATGCTCACTAATGAGTGAGAGACCCATTGCAAATTACTGAATTTGCCAATTAGCAAGTGAGTGAACAAGTTAAAGTAGCACTGAATATGCTCTGTTCATTTATTTTGACAATTGTAGTTAGCTTTAAATTATTTATGACACTTCACAGAAGATTAATTCACTTGTCTGTTTTTGTAAAAATACTGCAGTCTCTGCAATGGTACTAAATTACTGATTACTGGGTGATCTTCTATCACAGGAGAGTAGGAATGCCAACCTGGGGGTCACTTGCATGACAGATGATCCATATTTACTGGCCCTGGACCTCTTTCTCCTGAAGTGTAGATTTTGAGATAGCTGTACTTCCCTGAAGGGAAAAAAAATCCACCTAAGATGCCCTAGCAGTTGAAAAACCTGCTTGTTTTAGGGTCCACTCTAATGGGACTAATAGCTCTCAGACATAATACATTTGGTGTGTATAATCTCTACGGCTACTCTTTGGTGACTGAATCGGTGCCTCATTTCCTCCTGTTTGTTCAGGTCACTCCTGTGATGCTGTCTGTCTTGATCAGAGAGAGGGTGCCCTTCCATGCTATGTTTAAAACTTAACAGAGCACACTTTATTCTGTAGTTCTAGAAAGTTTTGCTTTCCTTCCTTTTCTGTTTTGACCAGCTTCCGTGGCTAAATCACTTAAGCAAGCTCCGCACACATAAGACTTTGCATATTATCACTTTATAGTCCAGTGTTATTAAAAGCATTGCTCAACCTTCAAAGCTGCCAACGTGTGTGACGTGCCATAAAAATGTGTGACACATAGCCAAAGTGTGGAACACTTGTGTTTTGTTGTGTTGCCCCACAACTGAAAATGTTTTTTAACTATCAAATGTGTTTTAAAAGATGTTTTCTCACTGTCTTAAATAAATGAGCTTTTCTTTTTAAAAAATTGGAAAACTATCATGTGCAGCAATAAGCATCCCTCTGCCATGGGCCTTCAGATGTTCAAACACAAACCTCTGCCATCTGGGCTAAGAGGATAACAGTTATTTATGCAGATCAACTGCTAGGGTTGCCAACTTTCTGATTGCAGAAAACTGAACACCCTTGCCCTGCCCCCTACCTTGAGGCCCCGCCCCTACCTGGCCCCTTCTCTGAGGCCCTGCCCCCCACTCACTCAATCCCCCTTCCCTTTGTCGCTCGCTCTCCCCCAAACCTCGCTCACTCACTAACTTTCACTAGGCT
Organism: Natator depressus; assembly: GCF_965152275.1. Lineage (NCBI taxonomy): Eukaryota > Metazoa > Chordata > Testudines > Cheloniidae > Natator > Natator depressus. Next base: position 21,003,316 of record NC_134236.1, read on the forward strand.
AGGGCAGGGGGTTGGGGTGCCCAAGGGGATGAGGGCTCCAGCTGGGGGTGCGGGCTCTGGGGTATAGCCAGGGATGAGGGGTTTAGGGTGAAGGAGGGTCTCCAGGCTGCAGCTGAAGGGTTCGGAGATGGGAGGGGGTTCCGAGCTGGGGCAGGGTGTTGGGGCATGGAAGGGGGTGTGGGCTCCGTGAGAGAGTTAGGGTGCAGGAGGGGGCTCAGGGATGGGGCAGGGGGTTGGGAGGAAGTTTGGGGTGTGGGCTCCAGGTGGCACTCACCTCAGGCGGCTCCCCGGAAGCAGCAACATGTCCCTAGGTGCCGAAGCGCAGGGGCGGCCAGGCGGCTCTGCACACTGCCCCCATGTGCAGGTGCCGCCCCCACAGCTCCCATTGGCTGTGGTTCCCCCTGTGCCTAGGAGCCAGAGGGCCATGCCAGCCGCTTTTTGGAGCAACGCAGAGCCAGAGAAGGGAGCCTGCCTTAGCCCCACTGCGCCACCAACCAAACTTTTAACCGCCTGGTCAGCAGTGCTGACCGGAGCTGCCAGGCTCCCTTTTCGACTGGGCATTCCAGTCTAAAACCTGACACCTGGTAACCCTATCAACATCTAGAGAAGGATGTGACACACTTTGCCAGTAGAACGTTGGGGGAAAGATTCCTGGGCTCTGCTCCTGAACTAGGAGTTGGAGCGACAGTCACCAACAAGACAAGTAGATGCATAATTTGACACATTTATTATGCATGGACAGTATGGTTCAGTGGATGAGTGTTGAGGTTGCCATTCTGGAGAAGTAGGTTCTAGTGCCTGCTAGCTCCTCTTGAAGTGACTTTGTGCTGTCTCTCAATTAACTTACATGTAAAATGAGGGGGCGGGGAGGGGAAATGAATCCATCAGATTTGTCCAAAATACAGAATGTTCCCCCAAGAGGCCCGGCAGGGTTCTGGAACAATCTTTATATTGGGGTGCTGCTGATGGAATCCATGGAAACCATGTATTTGGTGTTTCTTATTATTACAAGCCAGGGAGTTCAGCAGCAAGCACCTCCAGAATCCGTAGTTCCAGCACCAACTGAGGTGCAGATGTTTGTAGCTGTTTTCTGCCATGATCGCCATTCAAGACTTTAGGACTTGTCTGAGTTCATGCCTCAGTGTGTTCATTACAGATGGGAAGAAATTACATGTAGGAGCAGATTAAAACAATCAAGGCCCGGGGGTACAAAAGAAGAGGGGTCATTTGTCCATTCTGCTCCCTGCCCCCTATATAGCATGATCAAGTTGTATTTAAGAACGTGATTGGAATGGTTTAATAATATTTTCCTCAAATTATTTCTATACACAGAAATAAACTGCTAGGAAAAACTCTAATTAACTGGAGGCCTAGGCCCCCCAATGTCTCCAGCTATTGGATCGCTATTCTTGTACATAGATGTGTGCAGTCATAAGTTTGTCACACTCTTAAAATTAGCATAAAGACAAACACTATCTGAGGGGAGATATCTCTATGAAGTTGATCAGTTTGTAGACACTTTTAGGTATCTAATAGAAGGGCAAGGATTTTGGTACAATCAATATATGTCCATTAAAGTCAACATAACTGACCAGAGCAGCAGAAGCCCCGTGGCAATTTTCCAGATACCTGAAATGACAAGTCAAAGCCACATTTGCTTGTTTCTATCAAAATGCTTATTAAAAAAAGACTTGAGAGGAGTTATTGTTTAAGGCTCTTATTTACTGTTAAGGCTCTTTGTTATTGTGTGCTGGAGCAGAGGGGGAGACCTCTCCCATAAAGCAAGTCTAGATTAAATCAGAGAAAATAGATGATCAGATGTAGGAAATCTAGTGATAGCGAAGTCTTGAATCCTGGATTTATAGCATTTGGTTTTACAATTAAGACAAAAAACTTAACACGAGATGCTACTATGTTGTAATAAGCCATGCCTGTACATACAAATGCCACAACTTGAGCAGTGAAGCCAAACCGTAGAGGGGGCATGATCAGTATACCAAGTCCTTGTATTATACACATAATCTTCCCCTCCCTTTCCCTTTTTGTTAAACTTCCATATGATGAGCTTGTGAATGAGTTGAGGCCCAGTCCTGAAAACAAGCATAGCTCTTCCCTCACAGACTCTCACTGAAACAAACAAGATATAGTAAAGGAGAACCTATAGGTGAGGGAGGGCAGTAACTACTGGATTGGGTCCTTGGCTGACAGATGATAGAAATGAGAAACGAAGGTCCTGATGTAAACTTCTTTGGAGTTTCGGGACACAACAGTCAGATTCCGAATTGCAGAATTCCAAAAGGATCTAAGCTGCAGGAATCCCTCCAGGACTATTACTTTAGAGATGGGACTTTTCTTGTTGCTACTAAAATACAGCTAGGAAACTCTGCATACAGAGATACAGTGCACCTCAACCCATTCCATATCTAATATCCAAATGCTTGTGGTGTAGCTAGACAGAACAATCCCAGAATATGTCCTCTGAATATCAGATACCAAAGGGGTATCTAAAGGGACATGGGAACCATTGTGGACAGCTCAAAGATGACATCTGCTCAATGTGAGCTGCAATGAAAAAAGCGAACAAGATTTTAGCATGCACAATTAACAAGATGGGAAACGATACAGAAAATGTTATAATGCTATTTAAATAATCAATGGTGTGGGTTCATCTGGAATGCTGCACACAGTAGTGGTCATCCCATCACAAAAAGGACAGTGAAGAACGAGTAGGGGTGCAGAGAAAGGCAATAAGAATGATATGGGGCATGAAGACTCTCATAGGGAGATAGATTGAAGAGACTAGAATTATTCACCTTGGAAACAAGCTGAATTAGAGGAGACATGATAAAAGTATATAAAATAATGAATGTTACAGAGAAGATAAGAGACAGATTGTGCTCCCTCACACAAAAACATACAATAAAAATGAAAGGTAGCCAATTCAAAACAGATAGAAGGAAATACTTTTTCGCACAACGGATGGGCTGTGGAACTCTCTGCCACAGAAGTCACTCACTCATGTACTGCTGTGTCACTAAGGCCAAGAACTAAGCAAGACTGAATGAAGGACTGGACAATTATACAGATAAGACTATCCAGCGTTATAATAACAAATAAGTTTTGGAAGAGAAATGTCATGCCCCCTTTAGGACTTCAAGCTAGTCTCAAAACCTAGGAATTAGGACAAGACCTAATATGGGAGGCAGATTATCTCATGTTATTTTAATCCAAAATTTCTTGCCCCTTTCTTTGAAGTATCTGGTATTGAGCACAGTTGGAGACAGGATACGGGAGTAGATGGACTATGTCTCTGATCTAGTATGGCAATTCCTGTGTTCCAATTGAATCTGATTTTGTAGATGTTTGTTCAGATACAAAATTAAATAGGTTTACCCTAAACTATTGGTAGTTTTAAGAAATATATTCTCTGAGTTACATGAACATATTTTGTTTTGGAATGAGTGTTCAACTAAAATCCAGTGCATTCAGCTTCATCTTGAATGTTCAGACAGTATTTTATGGTTCTATAGTAAAGAACCTACGATATTTTTTGTCCCTTGGGAATCCTTCAGAATGGAAGAAAATACATGTAAGATTATTACGGCCTTCCCTCACTAACATCATTACACACTGACAGAAAAAACATGTATTATAGCTATTGCATATTATTTCAACTGTGAATTAGAAAAAAATTGGTTATATTTATGAGGCAGCAACAACAAAAAGGAAAAAAAAAAACCTTTAAATGTCATGAAGTCCCAGATTTTCCAACAATGGTTCGTACTTGCTCTTTTCTAAAAGGCTCCCTATGTTTAAACAGTAGAAGAGTCACTTTCTGTACAAGTCTCTGATAAGTAAAATGGTCTGTAATGTAGCTATAACAGTTAGCTTCATAATGGTATATACAAGTTTCTTTTTTAAATACTTGAGCCTGGATGAGAAGCTAGAATCTGTTGGCACCCATTACATGGAGCATTATATTATTTATTTTGGACACTCTTGCCTTTTCTTTTTTAAATTGTATTAGCTATTTGGTCTAATGAGCCAAAACACCCAGTTAATGCTGATTGTAAATTGCATATTTTTTGTAATTGATTAATTCTGTCTCCTGCTCTGGCTAAGCAGAAGAGTCATGTATGCCATGTAGGAATTGTTAGGAGTAAATGGAATCTGGAAGAACACACACTATGTAGAACTGTAGTGCTTTAGATTAGAATAAGACTGTCTTGCCAGTTTGGTTTAGTCTCAGTCCCCAAATCAATGTGGCAGCCAGTTCACTGTGAGCCAGGATGTTCATTAGAGGGTACATGGTTTTTAAATGAATTGTCCAAGTTGTATTTCACTCCTTGTATTTTCCCATCTTTATTCTTAATTCTTTTAATGGTTAAATTCAACTTTAAGGATTCTTGTATTGGAGACTTTGAATTAAAAAATTCATAGGGCTAACTTTTTTTTAAAGTTGGAGGTCCCTTATTTTTAAATACATCTAGGGATTTCATACTTCTGTCTGAAGGTCTTTTTACTTATATTTTTACAGTAATCTAGGGAGTGTAACAAAAATATATTTCTTCATTTTTCCTATAGGCTCATTTTAAGGCCAAATGGGACCCCGGCGATCATCTAATCTGACAGTTTGTATAACACAGACCATAGAACACTTCAATCTCTCTGGCCACTCGATTACAGACCTAAAAGTGGCAATTCTTCAACAAAAAAACTTCAATAACAGACTCCAATGACAGACTGCTGAATTGGAATTGATTTGCAAACTGGACACCATTAACTTCGGCTTGAATAAAGACTGGGAGTGGATGTGTCATACACAAAGTAAAACTATTTCCCCATGTTTATTTCCCCCCCTACTGTTCCTCACAGGTTCTTGTCAACTGCTGGAAATGGCCCACCTTGATTATCACTACAAAAGGTTTTTTTTCCTCTTCTGCTGGTAACAGCTCACCTTACCTGTTACAGTGTGTATGGTAACACCCATTATTTCATGTTCTCTGTGTATATAAAATCTCCCCACTGTATTTTCCACTGCATGCATTTGATGAAGTGAGCTGTAGCTCACGAATGTGTATGCACAAATAAATTTGTTAGTCTCTAAGGTGCCACAAGTACTCTTTTTCTTTTTGTGGATCCAGACTAACACGGCTGCTACTCTGAAACATGCCATAGGACTTCCCTATATTAATTCCTGCTTCAAGTTCAATAGCTGTGCTTTAACTGGAGCATATCTTTTAGACAAAATACCCAATCTTGATTTTAAAGTTTCCCGTGCTGGAGAACTGGAGAACCCACCACAACCTCTGGTAAGATGTTCCAGTGGTTAATTACCCTCCTCTGTTAAAGATTTGCACCTTATTTCCAACCTGAATTTGTCCTCCCTTCCTTCCCACAAGCTTTGCTGATATTAGCATTTTGTCCAGTGGGGATTTTTTTAAAGTGGGTTTTAAATATATGTATTTATTTAAATTAAATAGTTTTTATTTTTTTAAATAATCCAATTAAAATTTGAATTTTAAACAACATAAATTCAATCCTAAACTTACTATAATCTATTAAAAACCTTTTAATTAAATACAAGAAATAATATCAAGAAGGACATGTTTGCTGCCAAGTTTTAAAGAAAGACAGATCACTAAACTGGTGGAAGACACCAAGAACCAGAGTTTGTTGAAGTGCTAAGCCAGGTTTTGTCAGCAGTAGCCTCTTCTGTGGGTACACACAGCATGTTTTATTCCTTTCAGTTTATTCAACTAGTTCAGTGCAATGGCTCAAAATTAAGAGACTGATTGGGAGTTGAAAAAGCAGGAAAGCTAGTTTTCCTCTTCCAATCTTCATTTCACTTCTTGATTCCATTTCCTGTTTACATGGGGTAAGAGGTGCTCAAGAATCTTTGCAACTCTTTCTAGTCCATGGAACGGATTCATAGGTTTTGGAGTTCCAGTCCTTTTCTCCTCAGACTTCTCTTGATGGAGCTTTTCCATCATATCCTCCGTCTTCCATGTCCTTCCTTGCTGTCCTCTTCCTCCCATGCTTTCTCTGCTGGTCATTCTTCTCCCACTCTTAAAACATTGAGCCCAGCCCAACTCAATTGTGTGCTCTCCAACCTATCACTGAGAATCCCAAATTCATCTTCCCCCATATTTCCTCCATGCACACATTGTCTACCTTCCACCTGCCTGCCATTCTCCTCCGTGTACTATTTTCTACTACATGTATCTTCTTTTCTTCCATTTCCACAAGACCCACCATTTCCAAACCATAGTGCAGGCTGGGAGAAGCAAATGAAGCATATGCTTTTCCTTTTGTTTTTTTTTTTGTTCTCGTCCAGTGAATAAAAGTTAGGTATGAGAGGATGAAATCTACTAGCTCTAAAATTTTGAAGGACATTGTGACCAGAAACAATCAATTCAATTCACTAACTACAGACAATCCTTCCTTTGTTTAATAAATCAGTTAGTTATAAATCACAGAATCACAGGGTTAGGAGGGACCTCAAGGGTCATCTAGTCTAACCCCCTTGCCAAGATGCAGGATTTCTTGTGTCTAAACCATCCAAGACAGATGGCTATCCAGCTTCTTTTTGAAAACCTCCAGTGAAGGAGCCTCCACAACTTGCCTAGGCAGTCTGTTCCATTGCCCTACTGTTCTTACACTTAGGAGATTTTTTCCTTGGATTTAATCTAAGTCTGCTATGCTGTAGTTTGAACCCATTGCCTCTTGTGCTGCCATCTGCGACAAGACAGAACAATTTTCCCCCTCTTTCTTATGTCAGCCTTTCAAGTATTTGGAGACATGTTCTCCCCTTAATCTCCTCTTTTCCAAACTAAACATACCCAGTTCTTTCAGCCTTTGCTCAAGGCTTGTGTTCTATCCCTTTGTTCATTTTTGTTGTTTGCCTCTGGATTCTTTCCAATTTCTCCACATCCTTTCTATACAGCAGTGACCAAAACTGGATACAATACTCCACCTGAGACCTAACCAGCATGTAGAGCAGTACTATCACGTCCCATGACTTGTACATGCTATACTTCCGTTAATGAAACCCAAAATTGCATTTGCTTTTTTTGCAACAGCATCACATTGTTGACTCAGGTTGAGGTTGTGATCCACCACAACTCCCAAATCCTTCTCAGGCAGTGCTGCTGCCAAGCCAGAGATCCCTTATTCCATATTTATGATTTGGTTTTTCTTCCCTAAGTGTAGCACCTTACACTTCCCTTGGTTGAATTTCATTTTACAACTGCAAAACGTGTTTTGATAAAAAACTTATTCTTCTTAAGTATTCAGCACCTTTAAGGTAGCTTAATTCTTTTTAAAATTCAAATTTTGGTTTTGTTCATTTTAAATTGAATTTGAATGTCCATCTAACTAAACACTTACATAAATCCCAAGCAAAAAATAATCACCTAGTAAAGAAATGAATCATTCACTATTTTCTAATATAATAAAAATGTAAAGATTAAGAATCTGATCTGATATAAGTTAAGCTATGTATCTACTTTACGAAGTATGTATACATAGCCTCTTGACTGGCAAAAGGAAAGGAAAGGAAAAGAAAGGAAAGTGCACCAAATTTAATGTAAAGGTATATTTAGCTGCAAATCAACCTTTTTAGTCAGTACCAAACAATGAAATTCAGCCTTTCTTTAGGTAAATAACTAAAATGTACAAACGCAAAACATAATTAAAATGGATGATTTAAAATCAAGGTTTCCTGATTTAAATTGCTTTGATTTAAATCAATCACCAATTTTAGTAATTTAAATCAGCTACCCACCCTAATTTGGTCAATAGTTTCATAGAACAGAGTAAAAACTGTAAAATCCAAAGCCACAAAAAATGGTTGGAAGACTCTGGAGAAGGTGTGGTATATGAAACTAATTTTAACTGATTAGATTTCAAGATGACAGTGTCTCTTTAAAATAAGATTTTTTTGCTTTACTTTAGGATAACATTTTGTTCAGTTATCCGGTTCCATTAAAGGAATGTTTGACATTTTATCTGCATAAGTTTTAAATATCAAAAGGTTTGAATCTGAAGAATCTTTCATTTATATCAGCATTTATCATAAAAGAAGGGCTAGATTTACTCAAGAGGCAAGCAAAAAGGCATGGCAGATAGACAGCAAGCATTTTAAAAATAAAAGCTATACAAGACTATTTTCTGAAGCTATGATCCCTCAGTATGATTGTACTTGGAGCTGCATAATGTTTTTATGTTTGCTGTTACAGTAATTTTAACAACTTTTTCGAGAGTTGTTCTCCAAAGAAATGTGGAATGAAATTGTTGAGTAGTTTGGATGGCTGTCTTAATAGAGAGAATAAGAGATTCACTGGGAGAGTGAATTCTAGCGCTAGACTGTTCAATCCTATGGTACTCTTTTCATATTCAGAAGACGTTTGTCAGAAATTTCTGCACATGGCCTTAAGTTTCCTAATTTTGGGTGCCTCACTTGGCATTTCAAAGGGGCCTGGTGTTCAGTAAGCATGGGGCACCTAAACACTGAAAGTCAGAGAGGCCCTGTTAAAGGTAAGATAAATCAACACTTCCTATAACATTATGGATTTAAATGTTTGGAGATTAAGGGCCTGATCATCTCTGTCCCTCAATCAAGGTCATGAAGATCTGTCCTTGCAAGTATGGGCACAGGCTCTAAGCAGTGGCCACCAACTGGTCGATCGTGGTCAACTGGTCAATCCTGGGGACTCTCCCAGTCCATTGCAATTTCTGGTGGTGTAGCGGAGCTTCCGCTAGGCTTGCTCCCTGCCTGCCACAGCCCCACACTGCTCCTGGAAGTGGCCTGCTCTTGCCTGCAAGCACCACCCCAGCAGCTCCCATTGGCCATGAATGGGGAACTGTGGCCATTGGCACCTGAGGGGGCAGTGCTAGCAGAAAGGGACAGCAGGTGGAGCCATGTGCCCCCTGCTCCTTCCCAGGGGCCACAGGGGCACGTTTGCCCCTTCCGGGAGTGGCACGGGGCCGGGGCAGGCAAGAAGCCTGCCTTAGCCTTGCTGCGCTGCCAACTGGGAGCCGCCCGTGGTAAGTGCCGCCTGGTGGGAGGCCGCACCCCAACCCCTCTCCCGGAGCCAGCACCTCCTACCCCCTCCTGCACCCCAAGCCCCAGCCCTGAGCCCCCTCACAAAGCCAGCACCCAAAAGCCCCTCCTGCACCCCAAAGCCCAGACCTGAGCCCCCTCCCAAAGCCAGCACTCCAAACCCCCTCCTGCACCCCAACCCCCTGCCCCAGCCCTGAAACCCCTCCCAGAGCCAGTACCCCATACCCCCCTGCACTCCGAACTCCTTCCTGCACCCCAATACTCTGCCCCACCCCGGAGCCCCCTCCTGCACCCAAACTCCCTCCCAGAGCTTCCACCCCCCACCCGCTCCTGCACCACCTCCTGCCACAGGCTCAGCCCAGAGCCCACACCCACACCACTAAACCCTCAGCCCTAGCCCAGAGCCCGCACCCCCTCCCGAACCGCAACCCCATACCCCATCCCAGTGAAAGTGTGTGAGGGTAGGGGCGAGCAAGTGATGGAGAAGGGGGGAGCCTTGGGGAAGGGGCGGAGTAAATCCTGGATTGCCCTTAAATTCAAAAAGTGATCTTGGGCGTAAAAAGGTTGGAGACCACTGCACTAAGGTATGTTCTCTCTGCCTTCATTTCTATAGAAGACACCCAATAGGTGCTCCACAAATCAGGACTAGTTTTTGAACAGGAGCCGGATCTTTTTAACCCCTTCAACTCCACAGGGACTTGTAACCATCTGTAAGCTTGCTAGTATTATCTTACTTGGGTTCCTTTTCTGCTGGAGGTAAGGACTGGATAGCACAGAACACTCGAACTGTGGGGCACACCCCCTAGGGAGGCACAGAGAAATGTTCAGGGGGCACAGCGGGGCCTGGGCTAGCCCTCACAGGGGGCAGGCAGAGAGCACCACCCTGCCCCACTCCAGCCTCACCCCCAGACACATCCCTGGCTCCCAGCCCCAGCCATACACCTGTCCCTAGCCTTGGCCCCCCAACTGTAGCCTGACCGTGGCTTCCACTCTCGGCCCTCGCCCCGGCCCCACCCCCAGCCTCAGCCCCTGGACGCAGCTCTGTTCCCAGCTCCAGCCCCAGCCTTGGCTCCCTTACCTGCTCCCGAGCCACAGCCCCACCCCCAAGCCGCAGCCCTGGACCCAGCCCTGGCTCCCGGGAGGGGAGGGGAGGGGAGGTGGCAACCTGGGGGTGGAGGTGCAATCGTAAAAAGTTTGGGGACCACTGCAGTAGCAACTACTCTGTGGATCAGGAAGCAATTTATATGATCCTGGCTTTCATACTGTTGTTTTTTTTAAGGCATTGTCAGACACTGGAAATGTTCCCTGAATCATTCAGTGTTTAAAACTAGGCTGAAGTGAAGCACACATATTTACAAAAGGTGACAAGTAGTTGTTTACAATAATAAAGACTTCTGCTGAAGTAATAAATTAATTCAGACATAGGATAACATTTTATAAGTAGATTTCAGTCTAGTCTGGAAAGGCTCTCAACTACTTCTGCCATAAACGGCTGATGTCTTGCATTGTATTCCTATGGAGAGAAATGCTTGAGCTTTGTTTCACAGAGTTGTGCTCCCAACCAAAGGTGTGCTGAAATTAAAATGTAGCAGATTTCCTCTTCTGTATATCTCAGAAGCCAATGAAGTAGTTCTTATATGCCATGATTACTGGTAACACAGAGTCCCAAAACATGAACAGCAGCCAGATCAAGCCCTTATTTCACTCTGTGGGAAGCCTCAAAGCTACACCTAGGTCATGCAGGCTTTGCTAATGAATTTGGACGCAGCAGTGATGCTGGATCCCAATAGAACAGTGGGGAAACCAGGATTTAAGATTCCTTCACTAATCTGAACACTCAAACTATTAATATGTTATGGGAGTGTATGTTGTTGCTATGATTGTCTCACATATTTCACTAACTGGGTTCTGCATCCATCTCCTCCACAAGCCACCCCCAACTCCCCTCCCTCCCCCATTGTCTTCTCCATACATTTTCTCCCAACATCTAGGTCTCCCAGGCAGACTCCTCATTATCTACTGAATCAGCACTGAGCTGGGCTCACTCAAATCTCCACAAAAATTATGCCTTAATTTGCCCTATCTCCACACATAAGAGAGACTTAAAAAGAAAGATATGCTATTCTGCACTAATCATTAAATGCCTGACATACTGTATTTTCTTTAAGTCTCAGCAACAACCTGCCTTTTACTATTCTAGTAGATGTTAAGCTACCAAATCCAGTGTTCCGCCCAAAAGTGACAGGGTGAGAGCAACAAGTGACATGTCAAATCTTTAGGACACTTCGGAAAGCAAACATCTCCCAAGCTAAAAATAAAATAAAATAGTACTCCACGTTCCAGTCCCTGAGGGATACTAAAATGCTTTTATAAAATCATTTATTTGCTCTGACATCAATATAGCTGGAAAAATATTTCCTGGCCAAAATGTATTTCATCTGAATTAAGAGCTGAACAAAATATGCAGACATTTGACTAGGAGACTCCCTGTTGCTGACCAAAGAGGAGCTAGTCTTGGTTAATTCCCCCCGTCCCCCTTCATTTTTAAGGTGTGAGAATTTATGTCCATTTAATAACCAAAAACCACTTGTGGAGGGTCTCAGCTCTCCACCATGGAAAGGGAAGGAGTCATCTAATTCCACAGCACCATTCCACCAACCCCTCTTCCTCCCCTAGAGAGCTTTGAATGCAGAGAAGAGATGGAGAAATAGAGACTTTGCATCACCCTGCCACCTACTGACACCACAGAAGAAGCCAGCGCAACTAATGGCTCTCTCCATGCTGCAGAGATCTCTGTTAATGGTGTGTTCCAGGGACAGCCATCAAGCGGGGAAACCCTGATGGCATGACTGGCTCCATGCTAGAGGGTGTGGGCAGGAGACTCCAAAGCCAGTGAAAGCAGAAGGCCTCATTATGGAGCTAAGGGGATCTGCAGGGACTGGGACAGAAACCCCTGTTTGTTCCACATGAATCCACAGCCTGGCCCAGAACTATTTGGGGAAGCCTACACATGGGGTAACTCAGACTCCTCTGATCCTTCCCAGGTTTTTCCTGCAAGATTTTCAGTGGGAGGGGCAATCTGAACCTTAAACACTCTGCATCTATAAAACAAGTACAGAGTAGGCAGTGAAAGCTTTGCCACACTGCCTTGCCAATATGCCTGTCCAAGCCAGATCACCACTAGGCTGGCAGTTCCATCCCCATGGCCCATTCAATCTCTGGCATATGCTGAGGCTGCAAACCAGCCATAATGCAAATATATTTGTCCACAGGGAACCAAACTGAATTAATCTCATTATGTGCACTGTGAAAGGCTGAGGAAGGTCACAAATCTGAGAACTAGGCAGCCTGACCTTCAGCACAGATGCCATCATTACCAACAGAGGGATGAGGAAGAGAGGAGGAAAATGAAAAGACAGTTACAAGAGAAAAATACATTTTTTTAAATAAGAAGAAGAGCGACAACTAGGACATCGCCCCCAATCTCCCAATCATTTTATGCCTTAGCATTAACTGCTGCCAAATAAAAGACATCAGGTCCATCTGGCACATGTATACTTCCTGGGCTGCCAAATGCTCCTTAAGATTCAGTGGATTTACCGTTGGGTGTATTTGCAAATTCCAATCTCCTAGCTGAGCTGTGTTCCTGAACAGAATCCTCTTGAGAGCCCTAGAAGGTGAGCAGAGGTACACTGTGATTATTCAGTGTTTGTTATACCTGGACTATGTATAGTCCAATTTTCTTGATTACTAACAGGGTTTTTTAAACCAGCTGCAAGACACTTGTAAAAAAAAAAAATCTTCCATCTCTAGATGAGTTCTAGGTAAGATGTGAAATCAATCAGGCAATGAACAGGGGGAGAAAATAGATTATGTGGACATATCTGGCCAGCAACATACCAAATTCCTCCAGAAAATAAACATTTATACACATCAACTGCAAGGAGCTATCAGTGCATAATTTAGGATAATAATTTTTTCCTTCCACATTTTATTAATATTGTATCTTCCCTTTAAAAACATTTTATTTTCCCCAGTAATTGATGATAAAATGCCCTCTTGTGGACTTCAGTGTGGACCATCTCAGTAGCACCAAGAGTCCCTGAAGCCACAGAGACTTCACATATTTCTGAGAATTTCTGTTTAATGTAATGAGGGAAAGCACAGCCTTGCTTTCCAGCAGAAACGGATACCCACAGACCCTAGTAAGACTATATTTGATTACTAAGTATCTCATCCATATACAGTACGTTTTAGGGTTCTAAACCGTGTAAATATGAAAGCACTGCTATCCTCAATGTAGCCACACTTTACTATAATAACTACATGGTTTTGTTGTTGTGGATTTGGGGGTTTTTTGGACAAACTAATGCTCCCTTTCTTGTGTCTAAGGAATAAAAATCTAAACAAAATAAACTCAGAAATCTGAATGGCAAGGATATGCACTATAATGCTAATAAGCACCAGGATTTCACAGAATTCAAGATGTCTTTTAGATCTGTATCAGAACTAAACCATACCCAGTATAGCTTACTGTACACTTAAGAGTTTTGCAGTACAGCCAAAGTCAAACTGCAGAGCTACTGCTATGAAAGTCTAAATAGTAAAAAACACTTACACCACAGGAAAGAAGTGTGGATGTGTGGTGTAAGATTAATGGAAGCATTTTTTCCCTCCTTGCAGCACTGATTTGCAGAGAGGTTCCTCAAAAAGGTATTTATGCTTCCATTTACCTTCCCTACACTCCTCCCTCTTTGCAGCTTTATATAGAATTTTAATTTTAAAACAAAATTTATTTGCTAATTTAGAGTAGTAAAATTTGTTAGTTTTATTTCCATGGTGTTTGTGGAACATTTCTCAGTATCCCTTTTTCGGCCCTCATCCTACAAAACAGTTCCGCATATGCTTAACTTGAAGTCAATGGGACTATTCACTTGTGTAAAGTTAATCATAGATTTAAGCTGACAGGATCAGGGTTTCAGTTTATCCTTTTTGACACTGAACAAAAAAGAAACCCCACACCTGTTTGGGTGTGGGATACACAAATGAAGGACAGTTTCACTCAGTGCGGTGCTCTGTCCCTCTCTAGTGGTGGCTAGGTCACATATTGACTCTGCTACAGCCTTGGCTAACAGGCAATTTAAAATAACAGAGTTCAGGAAGTAGAAGCTCATGCTATAAGATCCAGAGATCCCACGTTTGTGTCCCTGCAACCAACTGTCCATCTAGGGATGTGCTGTTACGTTTGTAATATCCTCTTAAAGCTTGAATATAAGATTTCATACCCCAGCAACTCAGTATAATTTGTCACTATTGTGCAACAGTTGCTATTATACACAACTAATTCTAGGTATTCAGTTTTGATACAAACTGCAATGAATTTTTTCCTGCTTATTAGAGATGACAAGCCGAAATTAAATGTCCCTCCTGTTTTTATACCAGTATGCATGGCAAGAACAAGGGATCCACAAAAATTGTCTTTGAGCTTCATAGCAATTTAGTAGTGAAAAACAAAAAACAAACAGGGCCAAATACCTGCCCAAGGATACACATATGATTCTCATTAACTTCAATGGGAATCCTTATTCTCATGTCCACAAGTGCAGATTTTGGCTAGTAAAAGTAAGAACTATCATACCCTAAAGCAAATTTTGGAAAGGCCTATAGTCAATTCCAAATGGTTACAACTCCGCTCCAAATCCAAAACCAAACTCAGGTTTAGTATATTACCCTTATTCTATGAAGAACTGGAGTTTAGATCGTTGTAAGACTTTCAGCGTGCCATCCTTTACAAATAACCTTTTTTAGAAATACTTGGAGGAAATATGATCCATCAAACATTCATGTTTGACAAGGCCGAGTGATTGGGAGAGAACCATGGTGCCTGAAAGCAACGGGAAGGAAGTGGTTAAGCAGAATCTTATTTAGATCCAATTGATTTTTCTACACTACTAGCTTCTTTAGATTGCAAAGGTGCCTGATTAAACCATCACCTCAATGCCTGACTGTCACAATAATAGCAGATATATATATATATATATATGAACATCTGGCAAGTCAATTGACCAATCTGCCATTCGTTCCTGCATGAAGATTTACAAGAATCCTGCTCTTAGCTTGGCAACTTCTCTTTACAGCAGGTCAAACTGTGGATCAAGATATGTAAGAATACAGCGTTATGGAGAGGCAGCAGCTGCTTCATAGTTAAAGGTGCAACTGAGTTTCCATAATAAGCCCAGGTTTGTCATACCCTTCAGTCCACCCGAACCACAGAATATTGGCCTCAAACTTGAAAGTTTAGGTTGCGGTATAATTTTTCTGCCTAAATTAAGGTCAGATGGACAAAGCGTTCATGAATTACAACATGCAAAGAGCGGTTTTCAGAATTGAAGTTTTTTTTCCTCCTCCTTACAAAAGAGGAAAAAACCAAAAAAAACTTTTACACATAATGAGAGAAATTATGGGTCACTGGACTCATGTAGTTGATATCTAGTGCAGAGATCCAAGCATTAGAAGCTTAGATTTACATTAAAATTTGAGATTTTTTAGATATTAAATGTCAGCACGACACATCAGGTGCTGGTAAGCTAATTCTGGCTCATCTGTAATGCTAGAAACACCACTGGGGCCCATGATTTCCAGCACAGAGCCTCAGGAACAGGGGAAAAGATATGGGTGTTCTACATCTTTCAAGGATCCCTGTCTTCTTATTACTTCCCTCCACTTGCATAAACACACCCTAAACTTTGCAAGAGCTCCACTCTTCTGGCCCATAGATGGCCTATGGGGGAGGAACAAGGGTGACAACTGAAGAGAGGAGGTTAGTGGGGCATTTCTCCTATTTCAGGTGAGACACGTCCCCCCCCAATGAGACTCTTGTGAAATTCTTTGGTCACTCCACAACTCCCTACAGGCCTTACTAGGATCCAGACAAGCCAAAATTGGCTCATAGGCAAAGGAGCCTGTTAGTGCATTTGGAGTGGAGAAGCCCATTGAGACTAAAGCAGCATGGTCACCAACAAGCCTGCTAAGGGGTCAGCTACTATAGCGTGTGGGGGCTGGGGTTCTAAAGGAAGTCAAATTGCCTCCTAGAGATTGATGGGGGGATTCCTCCCCCTCACCACCATGACCTCCATAGGAGGCCCCAGCAACTCCCCTCAGAAATGAACCTCTTAGCAAGCCTAAGGAGTTGATAAGCTTACCTAGTCAGAATTCTATACTGTGCTGATCCCCTCCTATGGGCCTAATGGGGTATGCATTAGTGTGGCTCCTCTGTCACAAATCTCAGGAAGTCAACAAAAAGGGGAGGAGGGGAAAAAATGTAAGAACGCCCCTATCCATTCCCGAGCTCCAGGTAAAAGGACTAAACGAACTAAACTAACTAAGTAAATAAAAATCCCTAATGTGAAACTGAGATTCCATGTACATGACCCTCAAGTATATATTACCTTTTGAGAAGGTATTTAAGACAAAAAGCAAGCAAGCATTAAACACTGAGGAAGCTAAGAACTAAAGCTGTACTTCTCAGAGAAGGCACTGTTTTGCACTCTAGCCAACACAACCTTAACTCTGGCCCAATAAAGTTGCAGCCATATAATATTCTTAGAATGAAAAAGGAAATGTTGCACACTTTGAGTTTATCTGTTTTTAAATTTCAATCCTAATGTTCTTTAAAGATAATATACACTCCAGTAACTTAGTTATTGCAACTTTAGTGGTTTTCTGGGGGGGAAGGGGAGTTTTTGTTATCTAAAAATCCCTTTTCAAAGTCTTGATGGATGCTGGTGTGAACCATTCAAGTGTGATATTGAAACCAAGTGAATTTTACCTAAAAACTTGATGCAATTTCTTTTTGTGAAGATCACAAATTTTAACACAGGCTGCAAAGCACTTCTGTCTAAGAAAGATGAAAAAAAATCTAATAAGGGACATCATGACCTACAGTTCTCTTTAGCTTAGAGATTCAGCTATGTAGTGACCCTACCTCTTTGAAAGGCAGGCTTTTTTTTTTTTTAAAATACACATTTCAGGAAAGCCTTTTTTGTTTTCTTCTAAGGTGGACAGAAAGCTGGCTAGATCATCAGGCTCAACGGGTAATGATGAATGGCTCCATGTCTAGTTGGCAGCCGGCACCAAGCGGAGTGCCCAAGGGTCGGTCCTGGGGCCGGGTTTGTTCAATATCTTCAGAAATGATCTGGAGGATGGCGTGGATTGCACCCTCAGCAAGTTTGCAGATGACACGAAACTGGGAGGAGAGGTAGATACTCTGGAAGGTAGGGATAGGATACAGAGGGACCTAGACAAATTGGAGGATTGGGCCAAAAGAAATCTGATGAGGTTCAACAAGGACAAGTGCAGAGTCCTGCACTTAGGATGGAAGAATCCCATGCACCGCTACAGACTAGGGACCGAATGGCTTGGCAGCAGTTCTGCAGAAAAGGACCTAGGGGTTACAGTGGACGAGAAGCTGGATATGAGTCAATAGTGTGCCCTTGTTGCCAAGAAGGCCAATGGCATTTTGGGATGTATACGCAGGGGCATTGCCAGCAGATCGAGGGACGTGATCGTTCTCCTCTATTCGACACTGGTGAGGCCTCATCTGGAATACTGTGTCCAGTTTTGGTCCCCACACTACAAGAAGGATGTGGAAAAATTGGAAAGAGTCCAGCGGAGGGCAACAAAAATGATTAGGGGACTGGAACACATGACTTATGAGGAGAGACTGAGGGAACTGGGATGTTTAGTCTACGGAAGAGAAGAATGAGGGGGGGATTTGATAGCTGCTTTCAACTACCTGAAAGGGGGTTCCAAAGAGGATGGATCTAGACTGTTCTCAGTGGTACCAGATGACAGAACAAGGAGTAATGGTCTCAAGTTGCAGTGGGGGAGGTTTAGGTTGGATATTAGGAAAATCTTTTTCACCAGGAGGGTGGTGAAACACTGGAATGCGTTACCTAGGGAGGTGGTGGAATCTCCTTCCTTTGAAGTTTTTAAGGTCAGGCTTGACAAAGCCCTGGCTGGGATGATTTAATTGGGGATCGGTCCTGCTTTGAGCAGGGGGTTGGACTAGATGACCTCCTGAGGTCCTTTCCAACCCTGATATTCTATGATTCTATGCCAGCATTTTTCCTCCTCCAAACAATGATTCAGTTTCATTCATGGAGAGATAAGACTGATGTTGCAAAGCTAAAGCTGCCAACCCCCAAGAAGTTTAGTTATAAAATTATATTTTTAAACGGAGGAAGGTGTACTAGAAAATAGGCTTTTATTTACTTTGGTGATTTGATAATCTTGAAGAAAAGGCCCAATGTTTACCCAGGATTTTACAGCCCCAAATGTAACTTCATTTATTTCAACAGATTTGAGACAAGGATGAATTTGGCCCTGTGACAGGATCGGGCCAGATGGCTATAGGAGAGTTATAGAAGGATGATGCAGAGGCATACCTCCTGGCCTTTGAGAGGACAGCCCTGTGGGAGGCTTGGCTCCGAGAACAGCTACCTACTCCGAGAACCCTACTACCCTACCTTATGTTTGCAATTCAGGAGGTACCTCAGGCCTCAACTGGGTTTTCCCCCTTTGAATTATTATACGGATGCCACCCCCGTGGCATACTAGATATTGCAAAAGAAATCTGGGAAGAGGAACCCAATGAGGGGAGAAATATAATTGACCATGTGTTGCAGATGTGAGAACGGATAGCCCGAGTCACCCCTATTGTATGGGAACATTTGGAAAAGGCGCAGGAGGCCCAGCGAACCCATTATAATCGCCAGGCAAAAGTCCGACAGTTCCAACCAGGAGATCGGGTGATGGTGTTGGTACCCACGGCAGAAAGCAAGCTTTTGGCCCAATGGCAGAGCCCTATGAGGTAATTGAACCCGTGGGGGAAGTAACCTACGGGGTGTGGCAGCCAGGAAGCTGGAAACAAGAACCAATTTATCACATTAACCTCTTAAAGCCTTGGCACCAACAACAGGCGTGTGTAGTGGCCCAAGAGACCCCAATCCAGGGAAATAATATGCAGGAGCAGATCAGGATATCCACTGATCTGATACCAAACCAGAAGAAGGAGGTAACTGAGATGATCAACTGATATCAGGACGTGTTTTCAACCAAACCAGGCCAGACCACCGAAGCATATCACCACATTATCACAGACCCTGGGGCAAAGGTAACTTTAAGGCCCTATCGGCAGCAAAAAGGGAGGAGATCAAGGCAGAGGTAAAAAGGATGTTGGAGCTGGGAGTCATCGAAGAGTCCCACAGTCAGTGGTCAAGCCCGATTGTTTTGGTGCCCAACCCCGATGGCACCACTAGGTTTTGTAATGACTTTCGCTGGCTGATTGAGATATCCAAATTCAATGCATTCCCCATATCGATGAGTTAGTTGACCGCCTGGGCATTGCCCAATTTTTGACCACCCTTGATTTAACAAAGGGATACTGGCAGATTCCCCTTGCCAAAGATGCAAAAGAAAAGACGGCATTCTCTACACCAGAGGGTCTGTTTCAATATACTGTTCTTCCTTTTGGACTGCATGGGGCACCTGCCACCTTTCAGCATCTTATGGACAAGTTCCTACGGCCCCATACCAGTTATGCAGTGGCATACCTGGATGATGTGATTATTCACACCCCCGACTGGGAAACCCACTTAGGAAATGTGGAAGTGGTTCTGGACACGCTAAGACAGGCTGGCCTCACAGCCAACCCAGTCAAGTGTGCTGTAGGGCTAGCCGAGGCTAAATACCTTGGCTACATTGTAGGAAGGGGCATGGTCAAGCCCCAGCTAAACAAACTAGAGGCTATCCAAAATTGGCCCCAGCCAAATCGGAAAAAGCAAGTCTGGGCATTCCTGGGTGTGGTGGAGTACTACCGATGATTTATTCCCCATTTTGCTACCAGAGCGAGTCGCCTGACAGACTTGATAAAAGCCCGGGGTCCAGACATGGTGAAGTGGACAGATGCCTCAGAGAAAGCATTCACGGATCTACAGACAGCCCTCTGCAGTAACCCCGTGCTTATAGCCCCACACTTCAACAAAGAATTCATTTTACAAACAGATTCATCTGAAGTAGGATTAGGAGCTGTCCTATCACAGATGGTCGGAGATGAAGAACACCCAATCCTCTACCTCAGCAGGAAACTCCTCCCGAGAGAGCAGAAGTATGCCGTGGTTGAAAGAGAGTGCCTAGCTGTGAAATGGGCCATGAAAACACTGCGTTATTACCTTCTGAGACGACAGTTTACCCTTGTGACCGACCATGCACCCCTCCAGTGGATGCAGCAAAATAAAGAGAAGAACGCAAGGGTGACCAGATGGTTCCTGTCCCTACAACCTTTCCAATTCACCATACAACACCGGGCTGGAAGCCACCATGGCAATGCAGATGTCTTGTCACAAGTACACTGCCTGACATCCCAAGTTGCCCAACCCCGTAGTGTTGAGCAGAGGGTGGGGGGGGATATGTGAAAGGGTCGGGCCAGATGGCTACAGGAGAGTAACAGAAGGCAGATATATTAGCCCCACGCTAAGTAGGTCCCTTTTCCCTGGGTAAGATAACAGGAAAGTTTCCAGAACAATCAGGAACCTTCTGGAGACAATTAAAACAGGCTGATTAGAACACCTGCAGCCAATCAAGAAGCTGCTAGAATCAATTAAGGCAGGCTAATCAGGGCACCTGGGTTTTAAAAAGGAGCTCACTTCAGTTTGTGGTGTGCGTGTGAGGAGGTGGGAGCAAGAGGCACTAGGAGCTGAGAGTGAGAACGCGGACTGTTGGAGGACTGAGGTGTATAAGCGTTATCAGACACCAGGAGGAAGGTCCTATGGTGAGGATAAAGAAGGTGTTGGGAGGAGGCCATGGGGAAGTAGCCCAGGGAGTTGTAGCTGTCGCACAGCTGTTCCAGGAGGCACTCTAGACAGCTGCATTCCACAGGGCCCTGGGCTGGAACCCGGAGTAGAGGGCAGGCCTGGGTTCCCCCCAAATCCTCCCAACTCCTGGTCAGACACAGGAGAAGTCGACCTGGACTGTGAATTCAGAAAAACGGCCAAACTGAGGGCTGCCGTGAAGCTCCAAGGCGAGCAAATCCGCCAATAAGCGCAAGACCCACCAAGGTAGAGCAGGAACTTTGTCACACCCATTATATAATATTGATCTGGACAAAAACATTTTTAAAAAGCCCCAAACCAATGCTTTAAGTGACTTGCTTTATCCCATCTATCAGGAGATCAGCAAATATACCCAGTCTTTAACAAATCTTTCTCGCTATCTCTTGCCTCCAGCAAAGAGGATGGAATTTAGTTAAATAGTTGTACAAGCTTCAGGAGGATTCACTTTTGCGCCTGACGATACAAGGAGGTTTGCTCTTTGTGATTCAAGTGTATCATGCGATACCAAACATGCATTAAAGCATGTTAACTCCATGGTCATCAGGCTTGCCCAGGTGCAAGTTAGCTCAGAATTTGGCCCTCCATTCAGTTGCATGTCTACAAATTCACAAAACGAAATAAACCGAGGAGCGTCCAGAAGCTTCAGCTAGAGCCAAATTCTACTTGGTATACAGTTTTTCCAGCTCTCTCAATATTTGATGTTTTCCCTTGAAGCCAGAGCTCTCAGAAACATGAGATTACAAGAGACACATCTTACTTTTAAGAAGTGAGTTTGTAGCCCTCATGGCTGTAGAAAATACAGCTGGAAAAAAGTGAACCTAAAGACTCAAAAAAAAAAAAAAAAACTAAAAATAATCCCAAAATGTATTATATTGAAGAATCTCATGATTTTTTTAAACACTTGGGGTTAACAATTCTGGGTATATATATATATATAGAGAGAGAAAAATCTAGATTGACATTAGTGTCCATGAAACCAGAATTTGATTACAAGGGACAAATTCTACTCTTTTACATCCTTACACCCATTCATTGATTTGTGAGGAATTGCATGAATAACTAAGAGCAGCATTTGACCCCTAATCTAATTCTATAATGCCTAAATATTAAAAACAGAAACAAAGTACATATTAATATTACTGACCTACCATCCCTACCTACAAGCAGGCTATTGCAAAATATTGTACAAGCAACATATATCGATAGAAAGAATTAAGATAGACAGTGGCCGCTAATAGAAGATCAATTGGCATGCCTGGCTAAATTGTTTTTAAAACAGAGGATACAGAAAAAAGAAGCAATACCACATGTGAATACATACAAGTTTCTGCCAAATTAATTCACTTCTAATGGAATTGATCAGCACGCCTGATGTTTGAAAATCTGAAATAATCTTTAAAGAAAAAAACAATTTTAAAAAAAAAGGAGAGCAAGAGAGAGACTAACTTAGCAGTGGATTTTCCATACACTTTTCTTCTATTAATAGCTAAAAATAGGGTCTGAAAAAAAGAATGAGGGCAGTGCAGTATGGTTAACACTGTGCCTTTCATTGTGTTAGCAAGTCTGTCAGAGTGCACTGGAAACACTAACCACACACTCTCTACTCCCGTCTCCTCAAGAGGCAAGTACAGTGTTTCTCATAATCCCTCAACACACAATATGCTGACTATGTCTGGTACTCCTCTGCTCCCAGGAGGACAGAGTACAGAATGCCTGTGTTAGTATTTGAGCTTTTCAGATGCAAGAGGTCAAGTTGTGTGTGAAACGGGGTGCGCGGGCAGGGGGGTGAGGGGAGAGGGAACAGACAGGGGGAAGGTTCTTTAAATGTCAAAATAACCACAGTTAGAGAGAGTTAAAAAGGGAAAATATGCTAAACCTAGTCTAGTACGGTACTTGGTGAGTAAGACATCACTCAGCAAGAGCCTTGGAGGGGTTTGTGCCGGCCTACTCCAATGAGAGTCTCTAAGACTAAAAGCAACACACCACCTTTGTCTAAGCCTACCTGCAATAGGCAGAGTTCAATAGGCCTCAAACTCCTTTCCTGGGACGGGAGTCAACCTCATGAGCACTTGCACAATGCTCCCTGCTAGCAGGGGTCAGCATGGGGAAAAAATGAGGGGAGGAATGAATCAGCAATGGACACAGGGCACTACATAGGCATCATTATGGCTGCCGCCTTCCTTCCCTCTTTATCTGTCCCCATCAGCAGCTTTGATGGCAAAGAGAGGAGAGAAATGGCTTACTACAGATGTGACTGTCATTTATAGGACCCTCAGGTCCCGCTGAGATCACCTTTAAGCATTACAGCTAGTATTATAGCATTAAAAAGGAAACTTTTACTCTAGAGTTTGACTTTCTTACACTAGTCACACCCACCTACCTTTACCTTTTGGCAACTCTCTGACATACCACAGGACTATCTAGTACCTTATTTTTAAAGGAAGTAAATTTGTTCAATCCCACCACTTCAACATTTACAACATCCCTCCACATGAGGCCCTTACTGCTTTCACTTTTATCTTCTTAAACAAAAACCGGACACACCCAGGAGAGATAATGGGGGGCAGGGCAAAACAAACCAAGTCACTACACACACAAAGCCACAAAAATAAATAAAAATCCCTCCTTTGTTGTCACTTTTCCCAGCCCCAGTACTTTAGCCACTGAGCAGGCACTACCCAGGATAGTCCTGTTTATCTATACTGAGTGTGTCAGAGGGGGTGCTTTCGTTCTGGTTGCAGGGCCTCCTAACTCTCCAGAGAGGGGAAAAGATAAAGTTACTTTTTTGAGGTGACATTTTCTGTACTGCTTTTCAACCCATAGAAGGGGAGCAAGAAGTTTGACAGAATCCTGTTTAGCTTGCAAGTTATTTTTGATGCATTTTCTGAAGTGTCACAAGTAGTTTTTTTGTACTAAACAAAACCAAAAAAACCCAACAAAACAAGAACTGTTTTAATCTGAAACCTTCCAACTTAGCATTTCTCATTACTTGACGTGTAGGAATATACTAGCTGAGAAATACGGTTAAGAGATGTGTGTGGTACACAGCATTTTCTTTAAAAAAAACTTTATGTTCCAATTGTCATATCATATATTTTCACCTATATTTCAATGAGCACAGTTGTGTTTGTTTCAACGTGTGAACATTTCATCGGGTTACCTGACCATTTTGTGGGTTCAATGAACCTTTCCCCATCATTCCCCTGTTCGTTTTTTATTTGTAGTTTATCCGACTGGTGTTCAAAATGGAAAACAAAGGTATTTGAGTTCTATGTATTCTTCTTCATTACAGAAGCTAGTGTGTTTGAATATCATACTGAAAGGAAACTCTTCTTTGAGCAGTTCAGCACACTGTGATCTGCATATCCACTAGTAGTGTTCACAGACCAAAAACAAAATCAGAGTCTTATAACAAGGTCTGACAAAGCATCTCTCAGAACAGTATTATTTGATTTAAATATTAATTACTCATCAACACAGATCTTAAGAAGTGTCTGAAGCAAAAGCTTTTAAAGTACACTTTAAGTCCTGGGTTTTTACTGTCTGCATTGTGATGCAAATCATGCTTTTTAGAGATGAACACAGATAATGAGTCTCTCTCAATGTTCAAAAATATCAATAGATGTATGATTAAAGTCCAGCTCGACATATTAGGCAGATATTGAATCTATGAGACCTACTGTATAAGAACAGTATAATCTGAATTATTTGTGTGTGAATTTGAGGGAATCTTTACAGAGTTTCCACACTATATATGCACTTTACAATGCAGATTCCTGCAACATGCACACATTTGACAGTTTTCAGTTGATTGATAAGATTCATTTGTTACAATACAGTGGAAGATTTCCTTGCATTTGACTACATTGTCTCAGTTTCGAAACAATACCCTTAGAGTAACATTCTTGGACCCAAAGGTGCACTTTTCACCCACATTTATGCAAACTCTTCTGGTCTAGTTTTTCAGGGAAAAGAATCATGATCTATACAAATAAACACAAAAATGCACACGAATATCCCTAATGAAAAGGCACTGGTAATAGCTCTTTCATTTTATAATCACCTGTTATAAAAATGTTTTACTGCAGACTGAGTCAGCATTCATTTTTAACATATGGCATTACTGCAAAAAGGAATGATGCATTTACCATAGAGGACCCAAGCTTTAAGGGATTAGTCTTCTCTATAGCCCCTATAGATTACAGATGAAACTGTTGTGCAAGTCAGTCAGTGCACGTAAAGGTTGCAGGTTGCCTCAAATTTGTAATGGTGTCAGGAAGAGGTCTGACATTTCAAAGTTAAAGCCAGTTACGGTAACTAGCCAAATTTATCACTTTAAAATCTAGA
Source organism: Natator depressus (assembly GCF_965152275.1). Lineage (NCBI taxonomy): Eukaryota > Metazoa > Chordata > Testudines > Cheloniidae > Natator > Natator depressus. The sequence continues at coordinate 21,028,618 of NC_134236.1, forward strand.
CCTAGTGTCCCAACAAAAAGAAAACAGAACATAGTGATTAGGAAAAATGTTCTAAGAAAGCTGTTATTCCAGCTATTCTAAATATCAAATTCCAAGCTAAAAAAGCTTCAAAAATATTTATGGAAAAGTGTGACTTGAAACTAAATTATGATCAAGACCACGCACAAATGACAGTGCAAAGAGAACTTTCTTCATACAGATTAATATGAACAGTTTTCAAACTTCTGATGAAACTGTAGTTAAAAACAACAAACCATAACCTACAATTAAACAACAGCATGTACCCAAGATTTGTGAAGCATGCTGTTTTTTATTAATCCAATGACACAGTGCTCCCATATTAGATTTTTAATAGCTCAGAAAGAAGCCTTTATACCACTGGAAACAGAAGAAATGTAAAGATGATAGAGGCATATCAAAGCCATTTACGTTTCATATATTCCTGCAATTAAAGATGCTGTTGGTAAGATATTTCTAGGAGGATATTTGCAATACCATCCCTTACTTCAGTAATTAATGGCTCTAAATGCATGCTACTTCTAACACAATTAGCTAACTGAGCTAGTGAAGCTGGTCCTTTGTCTTTTAAGAAGGTTTCATGAAAAAAGCCAAGAGAGTTGCACAAGGATAATATGACCATTTGAACTAGCCATACGTTTATTTAAAGCAGGGGTAGCCAATAGGCAGACAAAATCCAAACTGCCAGGCGCATTTGAATGGAACCCAAAATTTTGACTACCCTTTATTTAAAGAATAACGTGTAATATCAATCCACTCATTTGTTTATGGGGGTTTAGGATATATATGAATGTGGAATTCATTGCTGCAGGGTATTATTTGGGCAGAGAGTTTCACTCCATGCATCTGAAGAAGTGTTTTTTTTTACCCACGAAAGCTTATGCCCAAATAAATTTGTTAGTCTTTAAGGTGCCACCAGACTCCTTGTTGTTTTTGTGGATACAGACTAACACGGCTACCCCCGATACATAAAAATATCAGACACATGAATAATCATAGAATCTATTGTTACAGTACCACAGCTAATGGTTATCAAATTCTCATGCTTCTCGGCAAAAACTCATCATCAGCAAAAAGAATTTGCTCCTCTATATTGGAGAAATTATACTAAACTAGACAGATTATTAGTCTTTGCACTATGGGAAAGAGGTCATTTTGCGTGTAGCCCCACTGACATGATTGGACTACACACCAGAGTAACTGCAAGATTAGCTCTTTACCGGGTGTACAGAGTTTATGGATGATAGGGTTCTGAAGACTCCAAAGGCATCATTTTGCAATAAATCCAAGTGGAACAGTGTGTTGTCACCAGACAAGTCAGTCATAGAATTTTTAGAATAGCATGCTTATTTTTCTTAATCCATGACCTACATTACTCAGCTAGTCTGTATTACATTGTACATCCAACAACGTCTTTTTACTGGTCACATTGTTAACAATTCAGTTTCTTTAATAAAATTAGTAAAGGAAAAAGAAGCACTAATAGTACAATGCAGTCATACCTTGCCGGGGGAGAAGCAAGGAAGAAATGGGACTAATCTGTTTACACATCCAAGGATATCCTTTCCTAACATATAATGTGTAACTTCTATTAGAGTCAGATAGGAGGGAGAAAGGGAGCTCTTCATTTCTGGTATGCTTGATGAAACATCAGGTACACCAGTTTTAGGAACTAAATTAAAAGGTCAGGAAAAACAAGTAGTAATGGACAAAAATTTAATTTCAGATGAGCAAACAATAGATGAGAGAAGCAGCACTGGGACTGATGCCAACAGTTAGGTGCCAAAATATCAAGAGCCTGATTCTGTTCTCAAACAGTATACAGGTGGAATTACTCTAGCAAAGTCAATGGATTAATACCTGCATAAGAGAGGAGAATTGAGCCCAGTACAAGTGAGCAAAAAAAAAAAAAAAAAAAATTGTCAGGATTAGCAAAGAAGTCATGGATGAATAAAAGACTCCAGCGGACAATGAGTTCTTCACGGTAAGTGGACATTAAAGTGCTGGTAGTGGTGATGCCAGATCATAAATACACAAATCTAAATTCTAGAACTGTGTATTACTGGAGCGTGTGCTGCATTCCTTTAATCATTAGAAGTTCCAGTCACTCTATATGCAATATACTTTTTAATGTTGTTTGGAAAGTAAGAGCAGCAATTTTACTGAATACTACTCTGCAGGTAGAAATAGGGATAGAATTGAGTCTAGTGATAGAAAAAGAAAAGGTTTTCTCCTACATTCTACCACTTTTTGGTCCAGCAAGTCTTTTACAAAAGCAGAACAGTGAATTAGGTTCTCTCACATATTGGGTACTTGAAGTATGACCAACTATCATGAGGAATGTAAATTTCTACCCCCACCCCACTGCATGCAGATGAAAACTAGTAACCCTTACTCTGTTTGTAACCACGACAACCATAGATTATTTTATTTAAGCAGTATAATTCATGCTGAACATTTATTCATGGGTTTTGTTGTCAAGGGAAAGTACTCACATTTCATAAGCTACAAAGGATGGCAGATATGCACTGAAAACTTGGGAGTTTTTGAATTTTCAGATACACAGTAGTTCTTCCAAGCCCACTTGAATCCAATGCAACTTTTATATCATGAAATTTTTAACTATTTTATTTAGAGTTCTGTAGAGCATGAACTACAACAGGTCAAAATGAAACTTTAATGATCATTACCTGTAAAATGACCACTGGACATAACTGGCTTTAAAATAAATTATAATATTTACACATTCTCAAAATAGCAAATATCTTGAATAATACAGGCAACCTACAAATTTAGGGTATGAGTTCTTGTTAAAATGTCAGAACTGGTCTTCTGAGACATAACTACATAGGAAGAAGTAATGAAAATTGTAATTTACATATACTTGCTAAGTGTTGATCTAGATAGGTCAGTATGCCAAATTACTTTCATGTCTGCCTTGTTTGATCATACATTGGAAAAGACTTCCATAAATAGCTACCGCGAGGACATGTTATAAGAACAGAAAACATACATTAGTTATTCAGGTAAGAGTAAGACTTCTACTGAGCATAACTAAAGTTTGAAGGAGTTGAACGTCAGTATAAAATATGGCTGTAGTTTACTTTTCTAAAGAAAAGTGTCATAGTCAATTTAATCTAGAATACAATAAAGAGACACACTGTTGCTTTATTTAAGGGGGGGAAAGAAAACTGGCTGCAAAACTGCTGCTTCTCTCACACTGATCATAACATCTATCAAGGGGGATTTAAAGTTTCAGCAGATTGCTAATTATAAGAGACAGTAATACTGTTCTCTGCAGTCACCTTAAAGCTACAGTAGCTGGGTTTTTAAGTAGCTGAAAACTGACCTCAAAAGATAGCCTGCTAAGCATGTTTAAACCATTTTTAAACACACACACACACACACTTTAAAAAGATATACCCAACAAAGAAAGACAGTTTCTCAGTTTAGCAGTTTCATATACATGAACCATAGAAACATAAATAAAATGCCTACAGCAAGCATTTACACATCTTAGTTTTCCTTCCCTGATGAAAAATTTGGATTGTTCCTCCCTTAATCTAGTTGCCAGAATACTATTTTTCTAAACAGTTTTCAGTTTCAAAAAAAAAAAAATCAAATTTTACATAAGCAAGGCTTCAGCATTTTTTGGTAAAAGAATGATGATACCATGTCTCAAAAAATCTAGGAACTCACTATTTAATAAACAAGATTACATGAAAAAAAAAAAAGACAGATCATAAGCATGCAGAATTTATGGAGAGTATTAATAACTCCTCTGCAAAGCCCCAGAGAAGGTTTTTTTCCCTCTTTATCTGGGGACCTGAACTAAAAATCATGATGTCCACAGACCTGCATTATAGTATGACAAAGACAGTCACATCCACTCAATGTCGTCAACAACAAAAAAAGTAGTCCTACTCCATTCTCAACCTTAACAAGACCACAGATAAAAAAAAAAGGTACCCAAGGGATGATGCATAGAACACTTACAAAAAACAGCACAAGGATAAATAAAAAACAAGTAATAAATTTCATCTGGGACTACACAATGAGTGGGGAGCAGATTTAGAAGTGATTTATTGATTTCACTTTTTTTAAAAAAAACCAATGTTTTGTCTCGAAGTTACTCAGATATCAACATATTCATATCATGCTTTTAAAAAAATACCCTCAAGGCAACATACACAAATAGGGGCAAACAGACCTGGCAGCTCTCATTTGGGGCAGAGAGACTCCCCCGTTTTTTGTATTAATTCTCAGGCAGTTTTAAAGCTAGCCTCTGCCTCTGGGGTCGATGGTTTTGCTGTGGGTGTGCGTTTCAAGGAGGCAGTTACAACAGATGCCTCTTAAAAAATAACCACCACCCTCGTTCAAAATATTGTCAGCAGCAGCCCCTCGCCTGGATGTGTCAGGTGCCCACGGCCACACCAAGTGCGGGAAGTTGTGGGTTGGGCTGTGTGTGTGTGGGGAGGGGGGGCTCACTTTGTTGTGTGGCTATAGTGGAGTTGGTATAGGTATGGGCGGGGGGAAGGGGAATACACACACCCCTCCCCAAAGCTCGGCTACCCCATGGCACCCGCCTCTCTTCGCTGCCACACAAACACACAGGCAGGAAGTTTTTAATGCAGAGAGCAAGCGCAGGCGCAGGGGATTCATTAGCCAGGCGTTCAATACACGGGAGGCTGATGCTGCGGGCAAACCCCAAGCTTTACAACAACAACAACAACACTATTAAGGGGCACACAACACCGAGGCGCGCACACGCACATACACACAAGGACTGTCACCTGGGCGCCAAGCCCCTCCATCCTCCCGGGCAGGGCTGCACAGCCCCCGCTAGCCATCCCCGCTTTGCCCTGGAATCTGCCCGGCTCCTACCTCTCCCCGCTGGGCGGTGCGCACCGGGGGGGCAAACGCGGGCTCGTGTCCTTGGCAGGCGAAGCGGCTGCACGGTGGCTTCTTCAGGCTGGGGGAGGATGCACACAGACAGCGGCGGCGGCAGGAGGAAGAGGAGGCGGCGGCTTATGCATTGCAGCCTCTCCCCCACTAATGCGAAGCCCCGCACCTCTGGGGCTGCCTCTCAGCTGCTGCCCAGAGGCTCAGATGGCTCCGGAGCCTGGGCGACGAGGAGGCGGCGGCGGCGGCGGCGCAGGCAGCAGGGGGCTCGGCGGGGCGGTGTGCGCAGAGCGGAGGAGGAGGCTGGTGCGGAGTCGGTACCATGCTCCCTTCTGGCTCCCTCCTGTTCACAGACTGTCCGCTTTAGATGGGGAGGGAGGCGGCCTCCGAGCCCAGGCAAGGGGCGGGCGAAACCAATCACAGCAGCAGGAGGGAGGGCCAAGGGGGGGAGGCGGGGACTCCTCGGAGCCGAGCTCCCCACCGGTGTGTCAGCCGCCCCCCGCAGGAGGGGTTTGCAGCGGGCACTCGGCACTGGAGAGCCGCCGGGCTGCAGCGTGCGCGGCTCTGCCTGGGGCCCCGGGTGCCGGCTGGGCTGCGGCCCCAGGGAACGCGGGGATGGGCCGGCGGCCGCGGAGCCGCGAGGCGGGGAGCAGCATTCACTCCCGGGGGTGCGAGGGAGAGCCCGAGCCGAGCGATCCGTGGCAGCACTCGCCGGGGAAGTTAGACACGCACATGTGGGACCACCGGGCGGCTGGTAAAGGAACAGCGAGATAGAGGAGGTCTGTCTGCCCGCGGCGCCGGGGCTCCTGCATGTTTCCCACGGCCATCCATTGCGCCTGTGCCCATGCACACACACAGCACATGGTTGTTGGCTGCCACTCTAAATCACCTGTCCATGAGTATCCCTGAGAATAAACCCAGACTCTCCCTCCTTAGACCGTACACAAATAACCACGTGCAGGCGTTTAGCGTTCCCTGTTATGTTACTTAGAAATCCACTTAAACAAAGCGTGTTTTTAAGGCCAGGTAAAAGCACGCAAAGTATAGCTGCATGTTTCCCATAATTTAAGAGTAGCAGGTTTATGCCACTTTAAGAAACATATATGTGATGCATATGTGTATACACGTGTGTATGCATATATAGTGTATGCCTATGTGAGTGCACACATAGACACACACACACACACACACATATATATATAGCACACATAGACACATATATAATGTGAAATATATAATATTTCTGCAAATGTCATGAACCTCCCAGTCATCTTCAAAAGTAATATGTGTACTATAGTTTATGAGAAATACATGGGCATTGGTCTATGGGCCTGATCCAAAGCCCAGTGAAGTCAGTTGCTGTTTTTGGATAAGTCCTTATGCACCTTTCATTCCAGATTTTTTTTAAAAATATGTACACTTGTCCAGTATAACATATATGTACATATGGCAGATTATATATATTGTGAGATATGCTGTATCATAGTGATTTTCTGATCTGTGCATGTACTGTAAATGCAATAGTTTAAAAACATACAGAACACTATCATAGTTCATACAGATGTAGAATAAGTGTAATCAAATCAGGTTTTAAAAATTATAGCATGTGTAGGAAGGACATATATATGCTCTAACACATGGACCATCAGAGAGACATGCCAAAAAACAGCTAAAGTATCATCCAGAACAATGAAGAGCAGGGAAGCAATCCAGTGTACACAAATGGGCAATGAAAAAATGTTTGAAGAAAGGGCATATCCTTTTTACTGCCTAGGAGGCAACAGGGAGGTAGGTTAAAAGAACTATTTAATTTTCCTCCCTCTTCCCATCCACACACACAAAAATGAAAATATCTTATTGCAATAGAGTAAGAGATTTCTAAAAATAACGATGATGATTATTACTATTAGAATGCTTTTAGCAGAACATGGCCTTACTCTGAAATAGGAAAGAACTATGTTAATACACCATAAATTCTTGCTGATGATATATGGTGTATGAACACTGAAATCTTCAGTCTTTTACACTGCTATGCAATGTGAGGGTCAGAAGTTCAGAACAGTTTGAATTATTTAGCAAACACAAGCGACACACTCTTTTGATTTTCATGCATTTTTTTTCCATTTTCTAAAATACAAGAGCCCCGTTTAATGTTATTTGCCCTGGTGCTGTGTTATTTGCCCAGAGTATGTAGTTGACCCAGAATCTAATGAGAAGAAATCTCTATGGGACTGTTGACCTAACAAGTAGCATGTCAGTCTCCCTGTGGCATTTGAATGTTCTCAGAGTGAATGTGTGAAGACAGAAGAGAGCATGATGCAGAGGTTCTTCAGAATCCTTAATTATACACAGTGATTTTGAAGTACTGGTTTGTCTTGCTCTCCCTTAATGCTTAGTACTTTGCTTTGTGACCTTGACCAATCACCTCTGTTTATTATTTACAAAATATTGCAGTTACGTGGAATTATGTGGAACAGTCCTCGTTTTTTTTGTTATTGTTGGTGTTTTTTTAGCATAAGTGCTTCCATTTCACTCCCTCACTGGTCTCTTGTGATAAGTAACTAGTTAACACTCGTACAACACTTTTCAAGTGTTCTCACCACTTTCCAATGCTTTTATTTTAGAAAGTATTTCATACTCTTTCACCTCACAGTATTTTACAAGGCAGAGGAAGTTTAAATCTTGCTCTGGATTTTTTCCTCCTCAAAATATTAATATTACCAGTTTGCTCTATTCAGGGGAAATGGGCCAGATTCTGATCTAATTCAAAGTAACTCCATTGACTTCAAGGGAGTTATTCTAGTTTTAAACCAGAGTAACTCAGAATATGGCCCTTAGTTTTCCCCACTGATCAATCTAACAGTGAATATACCTTTCACAGTAAATACTGTATTGTCAGTTAATTTAAGCATTTGCATTTTCTTGTCATATAAATGTGATCATTTCAGGAGAAGGGAGTTCATTTTAACTCTGGTCAGATGCACTCATTTTCTTTCTTCCTGTTTTGTCCATTTCCGGAAGAAAAACCTGCTCTCCTAATTTCCCATTGAACCATTTGCATCCTGGCTTTGTGAGGGGGCAGGTGGATAGAAAAATGATTCTGGGTATCTTGTTCATAGATCAGTGGAGTCAATGTGTGCACGGTGGCATATATTGCTTTAAAACCAAGATCAGTGCCTGATCTTTCAGGACATTTCTCTGAGCCTAGGACACTGTTCCTGATAGCGGGAATGACCCAGTGCTATCTACAACATGTGATTGCTAACTTGCAGTATGCAAAAAGGGTTGGCAGCTTGCCAAGCATTTCTTTTAGGGATTAATAATATGGGTTATGTTGGTAATATTGATAAAACAAGATTCCCACATTTAATTTCCTAAAAAGTTTGGATGCTGATGAAATAGAGGGTCAGTCTACAGAGAACCAGAAGCTGTGTTTTGTTTTTTTGTTTTTTTTAAATGATTTGTGGAGCTGTGACTGGAGGAGCAGATAGAAGGTTGTTTATGAAAATCCTGAGATACAAGGGCAGCACCTTGAGATGAGACAGTCAGCTGGTAGCATGCAAGTGGATCCTCTTACTCTCCAGAAAGGAGAGATTTTTGCCTGCTACTGTACAGTACTATATTAAAACCCTATATTAGCATGGGAGTACTGCTATTTGCCCTTATCTGTACTGATTGTATTGAAACCAAGGGTGTCTTACATTATCACAGCATCAGGCCCATATTTTGGTACAATGTCAGAGGACATACAGAACTACTTACTTTACTGTACATTTTGTTCCATTCTTCATAATAGCTGATGACACTGCAGTCAGATCAGCTGTTGGCAGCACCAGGCAGGTACCAGGATAGTGCCAGTATTTTATCAAGGGGCTTCCACAAACATTACCCAGTTATCCTGTGATAAACCCTAGGTCTCAGGACTGAGCGTGCTGCAGAAAGGAGAGAGGAGGGACATTTTTATTTATTTTAGGGGTAGTGAGACGCTATTAAAAATTCTTGCCTTTTTGCACAATCGAGTCCAATTCCAAGGCAAAAAGATTTAATTTCCAAAGAACATTTATTAGACACCAGAGATAGTTTAAGGATTAGCCGGAGAGATGTGTCTGCCACCAGAGGCAAGGAAACTTGGCTATGCATCCCAACTTTGTGTCTTAAGTGCCAGTTCCATTTTGAACCGGTGGACATCTTCTTTATCACGTACACAGGTATTTTACTACGCCGCAAGGGTGAGTGTCCATGACTTTGAGAAGAACTGCATTACACAGCTGGAAGTGCAGTTCCACGCATGGAATCAAGGCACAGCTCAATTAACAGAACCAAGCCAATGGCTCTGTGATCAGTAGGGTAAATGTTCTTTCCAAACTGGTCTATGGAGCTATGTGAAGACCAGTTAGAACAAACTATGATTGTCAATGTCATCCTCAAAAATGGGGAGACTAGTATTACATATTTGAAACACTGTAATTTTTCTGCTGCTGGGAATACTAGTAACAGAGTTTTGGAATGACCACAAGACTTTTTTTGGAAGTTCACATGTAGGATGCTGTCAGAACACACCTCTTCTAGTGAAGTATGCCAGAGCAGTGTAACGGAGTATTGAGACATTTGATATATGAACTTCCAAATAAGTCTTTTACTCATTCCAGCAGTTTGTTACAAGGTTTTCAGAACAGTGTGATGGGGCCTTAATGTCAGTAAAAAATCAGACCCAATTTATTACATTTTTATAATAATATAATTTCATTTGTTTTTAATAGTGAGAGTTTTAGTTGGTACTTGTAATTTTAAGTTTTGTCTGCATATGTGTTTTAATTATCCTTAATTTTCAATTTTTTAAAAAATGAGAGGAATAGAAATTTACATTTAAAAATCTTCTTGTAGAAGGTTTGTAGCTTGAATGAGCTGTCTAAAATAAATTTACATTTTATATTGCTATTATGTCTAGGGCGAAATCCTGGCCCGGTGGAAATCAATGGCAAACTCACATTGACTTTAGTGGAGCAAGGATTTAACCCCAACTGTATAGCCGTACATACCAGTCTGCAAGTGTTTGGTGAAACACCTCACCCTTTTAACCTTTTACAGCAGAATCAACACATGGTAACTGGGTTCTGCTGGCTCACTGGAGCAGGTGGTTGGATAAGGGACGTGGGAGTGGCTTTTGGGAGACAAAGGTTCTAGAGTGGGAATACAGCAGTCCTATGGTCTGGGCCCTAGGAACAGCCAAGCTGGAGGGAGGTTTGAGCTGATCTTTATGTCACGTGCTAATAAAAACAAGCCCCAAGAAGCCGGTGACTTTGGACTCTAAATAGTATGTGTGCAGTATTTGAGAGCAAGATGGGAACCTCACCAGCTCACACTACATAACAATACTTTTGCACTTCCACAGTGCCTTCCCTTCATGGTCCCCTTTAAGTCCATTATAAACACTAATGAAAAGTATTGTCTTTATTTTACACACTGAACCACAGAGAGGTTACCACTCACATTTTCAAAAGCAGCCTCTAATTTTCAATGGCCAACTTGAGACTCTTTAGGCCTGATGCTCGGAAGTGCCAAGCACCTACTTTCACTAAATCGAAGCTAAGGTAGTCAGCACATCTGAAAATCAGGCCTCAGTGACTAGACCAAAACTCCTGCTTTGAGCACAAGACTATCAGGTTTACTTGGCATTTTTCCTCTCATGTTTAGCTGCTTATCTTGTTACATATTTTTACATTTTAAAGCATCTGAAAGTAAATCATAATATGAACTTGCTATGTAGGATTATTGTTCAGCTACCCATCTAAATGTAAGATTGTGCAATCCTCCTGGGTTTTTATTGCTGACATTAACAGAAACAATAACCTTTAGTTATTATCTGGTTATAGAGGAATTTTTGTCAATTTATTTTTTCTATGGTCTATAAAATATCCAGCCCTGCAGCCATTACTCAGGAAGTACTACCATTGAAATTCCATCTGAGTTGTACCTGAGACATTAGGAATGGGCCCAAGATGACCTCTTTTTGACTGTTAAATATTGAACGTTATAAGCCCTGGGACCTGGGGCCAGATTTTTGAAGGTATTTAGGTGTCTAATGGTATTTTCAAAAGAATCTAGGTGCATAATATCCATTGAAATCAATGAGTTAAGGTGCTTTTGAAAATCTCATGAAGTCACTGTCGGGACGGGGGGAGGGACAGTGTTGCCCCATGGCAAGAGCCTGCAGCAGTACAGGGCGAGTCTGTGGGGTCAGCTGTAGCACAACCTGGACCCTCCCTGCTCCGCCAGGCCCAAGGCCTTGTCACTGGCAGGTCAGATATGTGGCCTGGGGGCAGAGAGCACCAAGCCTACTCCATGGGTCCCTTCCGACCTCAGCCTCTTCTCCTCCAAAGTCACCACAGGGTCAGCTTATGGACTCACAGGGCACAGGGATGGTTCTCCTTCGCAGTGACCCGGAGGCTCTTGTCCTACAATCCACCATTCCTGGTCTCCATGGGAGGTCTGCAGTGGCTCGGCAACAGAGTTTGGTCCAAGTGCTGTGGCATTCCTGCAGCCTCTCAGCAGAAGCAAACAGCATATGAATGTTCCCTTATTTTATCCACCTTGACTGATCTGGCGGCCCACTTTTGGCTGGGTCTCCATTGCCCCAGCAGGTGTGGCTGGGTGGGGCCTTCTGGGCACAGAGCTGCTTGTTAACCCTTGGTTCCCCAGTGTGGGGCTTATACCCCCATCACAATTCCCAAATACCTTTAAAATCTGGCCCTGAGGACTTTAAAGATCACAACAGGGTAAACAGAATAGAAATTAGAGTTGAAAAAGACCAGTTAAGGCTTTTAGTCCATGATCTTGCCAATGCAGGATTGTTCCCCACATTATGTTGTCAAATTTTGTCTCCAGACTAGCTTTAAATGTATTACATAATGGAGGAGTTCTCACAGGATGAACTATATACAGAAACTCTGTGTTCACTGTACCTATATTACAGCATCCTGGTCTCCCGCCCTGAAAACCTACATGTAAGATACAGACTTCCCAGAGAAAATTTATTCCTGCTTGGCCTTGGCAGCACTAGAAGGACAGAGCATGAGGCAATTTTAGGTCCCCATTTCTGTGTCCCAGTTGCCATGGCCATTTGTGGACCTTGTTTAGTCCCACACCTCCTCCTACCTGTGATCTATCCCTGTAATGCCCCCCTTACCCAAGGGTTATACTGGGCTTCGATATTGATAGCAGATTTGTAGCAAACATACTTCTTTTCAGTTACCCTATATGAGCAAGGAGATTTTCTAATGTTGATATTTGCTATTACACATGCACATTGAACAATGTCTTTTTATATGGTAGTTTTCAGGGAGCCTAGTGGTGACAACTAGGCAAACAATTCCTAGGAAACAACTTATTCCTCAGATGTAGCCCGTTCCTTCTCTTTGTAAATTGTCCATGGCACGGATGTGTTTTATATGTGGTTGTCAATTAATGTGATTCAACAAATGTGAGTGAACATGTTCCTGTGTATGCATTGTTCATGAACTGTTCACTTCAAGTGTTCTGTGCTCACAATCTTTCGCTCAAGTTGTGATTGGTTACCTAAGTCACATAGTAGTGTTTCTGTTCTTTGTTTGGATGACTTTTATAAAGAAGAGGAGCACATCTGATTAAGTCATTGTGAGTTTGATGCTCTCATGGAGTGGGACAGAGCATGAAGCACTTTAGGAGGATATCAGCAGTGAGTTTTAGTGAATTTTAAACTATTTCCTCTGCCTTTTTCCACAAGAGTATTAGTTCTGGTATTACATACTGTAGATTTCAGACTTAAAAAAATACCTGATTTTCTGTAGATATTCAAGTTTTACCTGCCACATTCTCACATATTGCTTGTGTGTACATGCACAGTTCTGTTTGCAAAGGTGCAGGGTTATTTGCTTGAAACTGGTGAAATAAGGGTTAATCAATGTGATTTTGGTTGTGTAAGCTGAAATGGCTTTGTCTTTGGAGTGGGTGGGGGAGTGAAGGGAACCTATTCCTAGAAGAACAAGCAATATATATACTGAGTTGAATTCTCTTACATATGACAAAGTCACTTGCTAAAACTTCCCCAGAAGACAGCTGGAGTCATTTTGATTTATGATGGACAGTAATAAAAGTAAAATCACTTTACTGTATGGGTGGTGTCCAGCATCTTGAATTATTATGTGGCAGTGCCTATTAGTTTGGGCTTTATTGTAGAAAAGTCAGCACTTCTGATAAAATTTTTCAAAACTTATTAAGACTTTGTTTAACTTCGTTTTCAAGTACCCTCTGATCCTATCCTTTTTCACTGTCATTGAATTAATTGTATTAATGCCAGAGTTCTGACTTGGTGTTTGGAGAAATAGTGTCCATGGTGCTGTTTTTAAGCAGTAGCATTATGTCCCCTCCTACCATAAACTGGTATATTCCATATATTTCATCACCTACAGTAGCACTAGAGCTGGAAGACAGGACAAAAAAAGTGTCCAGGACTATTCAGTCAAATTTACTTTAACAGAGACATCATTTACCAGAGTCTTGTCAAACAGTTAATTTCAGCTCTGAGAGAAATAGCCCTGTGACAACCTGTATATGTGTGAAAGCTACTACTGCTGCTTCTGCTACTTCCTGAGTTCTTTAATTTAATATATAGGCCTAAACTTATGCAATAAGGTGTTTGTTCAGCAACTGCACATTATCTTTGTGTGTATTGGCCTCCATTACTGTGGTATATCTGAGCAGTTCACAGATGTTAATGAGCTTGTCCTTACAAAATCCCATGAAATGGGAAAATGAGGCAGAGAGATTAAGTGATTTGCCCAAGGTCACACAGGAAGTCTGTGGCAGAGTTGGGAATTGATCCCAGATCTCCACAATCCCAGCTCAGTGATGTAACAGTAGGTTATCCTGCTTATGTTAAACCCTGCATATATGTGAGGGTGAGAATAAAAGTGCTGATGCTGTTTTTGCTCCTGGTAATGCTTTGCAGAGGTCTAGAATTTAATTTCTGACCTTATTTTTAAAAATCTACCCACAGCTCCTATATATTACATGGTGTGTTTGTGTGAGTGATGTGGTGCCCTATACCTGATTAACAATGTCTTTATGTAGTATATTATGCATAACATTCTGGCTATCTATGTAAATTCATAGATTTGAAATCCAGAAAGGACCATTATGATTATCAAATCTGATGACCTGCATAACATAGGCCATAGACCTTCACCCTGTAATTTCTCCAGCAAGCCCATATCTTGTAGTTGAGCTAGAGCATTTTTTCAAAAAGGATATTCAATCTTGGTTTAAAGACTTCAAGTGATGGTGAATCTACCACATCCTTTGCTAGATTGTTTGAATAATTAATTACCCAGACTGAACTTCAAGGGATTCTTTAGGGATAGGCAAACCCCGTGAGCAAATACTACAAGTCTAAACCTGGTCAGATTATATAAAGATTTGGTTATATGTAACCCTGTTCTGTCACTTCCTTTGTGCAGAGCTTAGGTGTTATCAAGCTTTGCTTTGGCTCACTATTACACAGAGTCACACACATTCACAAGCAATGGGGACAGTCCCAGAAAGGAATTGTTCCTGATAATTAAGGACAGAAAAAAACATTTTGGAAAGTGGAATTTTCTCCCACCCACCCCTTTGGCAGCTCCGTTTTACAGTAGTCTGAAAGAGAAACCACATGTTCTACAAGCAGGTTGGCTGGAGAATCATAACTAAGACTGCTGCAAAAACTTGCAGAATGAAAACATGTGCATGCAAATGTATAGTCAGGCAAGTACATATGAGATAGGTGCTTTCCACAGACATTCTTTTGAATAAAAGTATTGCTCTATGAGTATTAGCTTCAAATGAATAAGAACGGTCAGGGTAGAACTGAATTGCATTCTCTTTCGAATTCAACTGAATGTTCAGATAATTCTCCCCCACCCCCCTACACACACACACACACACACACACACACACACACTATTCACCTCATTCTTGTTAGCACTTTCCTCCATGAAGTCTTTTACTGAAATATGTGGCCATGATAAGCAATGCTGATTCTCAAATGATCAGACTATATTTCTTTAGCTCTCTAGAGATGGGATATTTTGAGTTCTGTTCTGTCAGTTCTGATTAGGACATTAATTTGGGCTGTATAAATAAATCCCCACTGTGCTGATGGGAGGATAGACCCCCTTTCATGTTTAATCTAAATAGGGATTCATGACTGGCAACATTGTCTGGTAGAGGGAAGACTGCCACTGAAATAAATGAGTGCAGTGAGTGAAAATGTTTAGACTACAGTCTCTAAATATGGATTCCATCTGTGCCCAAGGCAATGAAAGCCCTTAGGTAGTGGCTGTATATAGATTTTTCTCATTGTGGGGAAAAATAGGATTTTTTTTATTTGCTAGCCCAGGGCTCTCTTCTTGAACTTGATACTGATTGTTGATGTTGATTTCACATTTCATAAACAGCCAAGTCTTGTTCAAAACTGACCTCAGCAATGACATAACCACTGAAGGTGGAGAAAAATGACAGGATCACCTCTGTTTGACAGTGAAAGGAAAAGGCACCTTTCTTTGGAGCTTGTCAGCAACTTTCAGGCAATGTGTGAGTTTAGTTTCCTGTGTTTGAAAAAGAGTACGTTTGTATACTGATATTTTATTTTTTTAGTATGGACCTGAGCTAATGTACCTTTAGATAAATAAAAGTTGCCTACAAGTACTTTTTTAACTCTATCTCTTTTAACCCCTGCTGGCAAAACTCAGATCAACAACAGTAAGTAGTTTTTTTAAAATAAGCAAGTATCACTGTTGCAATGTGGGTGAGTATATTTTATTAGCTGGTAAATTGTTATGACAGTTTTGAAAGGCTGATACAGCCCAATAAAAATACCTACATTTCACTTACAATTTGTATTCTGGCTGTGTGACCTTAGATAAAACTCCTGTGAACTTCAATTTACTCTTCTACAAATAATCGGGTGCAATAGTGTTGCCATTAACTACCTGACTTAACGTGAGGCTGACCACAAGGCTTCAAAGTGCTTTAAGATTGTCTGATAAAAGTGCTGCATAAGTGCGAAGTGTCCCATCATCTAGGAATATGAATTAGAGTTTCAAGATCCATTGCTCATTCATTTCCTCTTCATTAAGCTGATGTGGTGTTCTGAGAACCGTTCACAGTTTTGGTCACTGAGGAGAAAGGACTGTGCCACTATAAAAATGGTCCCTCGTGGTCTTGGGGTACGAGATTTGATACTATGGGGGAAACCATAGCAGCCTGAGTGCTGCAAGGTCTGTTTAGAGAAGTGTTTTAGCTGCAGAACGATCTTTGTTGAGCATTTTGGGGTGGGTGGAAAAAGAGGGAACTGAACTTCTGATGAAGTAAGCTGTAGCTCACGAAAGTTTATGCTCAAATAAATTTGTTAGTCTCTAAGGTGCCACAAGTACTCCTTTTCTTTTTGCGGATACAGACTAACACAGCTGCTACTCTGAAACCTGAACTTCTTATGATATTCAAACTCCAGCAGTCTCTCCTCCTTTCATAAAAAAGCAGTCCACAGTTCCGGGACCAAACCCAGGTAAGTTCAGATGAGTTCCCACTGAAATGACAAGGAGGTTAGCCTGCATGAGGGGTATGGGACTGGGACCTGAATGTTAAGTCTAACTTAAAGGTTTGAGTCAAAATGTATTTAAATGAATACAAGTCTTCCATTGCCTTCAGTGGGCTTTGGACCAGGTCCTAATGCCCCGATTCAGCAAAACACTGGACTATGTGGTTAAGTGTAATTTACTTAAATGGTTTCAAGTGCTGGAAGTTAAGCATGTCCTTATATGCTTTGCTGAATCGGGCCTTAGAGCATGGTATAGCAGGTGTCACATGTACTTCAAACATATTTGAAAGTTACCACCTGTGACTCTGATCTTTCAAATACTTATGCTCACAACTAACTTTACTCACATAAACTCAATGGCCCCGAGACCTGAACATGGGGTGGGGACCCTTCCTATGTGTATATTATTCTTCTCCCATGGAAGGGGGCTAAGCGGCCTCCATAGTGTCATCCCACCAGTTTCTGTCCTGGAGGAGGGTATTCTGAGCTCCACAGAAGATGAGTGGATGGGGGCCAAGGGAGCACACATTGTGTCCTTCCAGATCCTGCAGAGAAGCTATGAGGTTCTGTTACCTGATCAGGACAGCCAGGGGATAGAATGGGAGATGGCATCAAAGGCCGGAACTAATGCAGAGTCACAGAACTTCTGTGCAGACCTCAGGGAATCTGTAAGTTTTCTGGAGAGACTCTGCAGCCTTTTTTGTCAGGGGGACAGAGAAAACCCTTCTGCCGGTGTGGGGCTGGGGTATCTCTGTGAATGTATCCTTGTGGAGGCTTCCTCTATCCCCAAAGCCCCTTCCCATGGGTTTCTATTATGTAAGGGGATGATCTGGTCCAGTGGGACTATACACATGAGTAACTTATGCATCTGTGTAAGTGTTTACCGAATCAAGCCCTAGCCATGTTATATTCTACATAATGTAGACAATGTGTTAGGGCCCAACACACACAGCATATGAAAGTGTTAACTGGTATATTTTGTAGAAATGAGATGCCATTATCTTTTTGGACAGTATATTTCTGTATGTCTTGTGCTATGGGTGGCTATTTTGAGAGACACTATAGTATATCTACATCAACAGCAATTTCTCTAAAAAGTGGTTTGCTACCAATTTAGCTGTTTCAGAGATGGTGTTTAGTGTAGTGCTATCTTTTCACTTAACTAATACTATGTCAGTTTCTGCAAGGACTTTTCTTTTTATGTTACTTATGGTTTTCACAGAAATCACTTAATTGGAAACACCCACCTTGATTTCAGTCAGTGAAGGCATGTATCTCTGTGGCCCAATCCGAGCACATAATGAGAATCCTTAGCTCCCCCGAAGCCAACTTCTACTGAGGCCACTCAGCATCTCACATGATCAAGCTCATAGCCCATGGCTAGGGGCCAGATTTACAAAGGTATGTAGGTGCCTAAAGATGGACATAGGGACCTACTGGGGTTTGCAAAAGCATCTATGTTAGGCACCTAATTACTATTGTTTGCAATGAAGCTTTAGGCACCTAACCTGCTTAGTGGTTGAAAATCCCAGTAGGTGCCTGTTTGTGCCTTGAGACACCTAAATCCTTTTAATAATCTGGTCCTTAGGCTTTTTAAAATGCCAGCCTATTGCAAAAGGAGGGGACAGAATTGCAGAAGACTACTCCATAACACCGTCTACACCTCAGCCAAGCTGTATAAACAAGGCAATTTCTAACTCCCATCAGTGATTTTAAGGCCTCTCCCAAATTCATTTTCTTTTAACTATGGATGAAAGGCATTTTCCTTTGGTTTATTTCCTCCTTTGTAAGATACCCAGCATATGAATAACATATCTAAATTACCATTTCAATGCAGCTAGAGACATTATGGAATAACTCTTCTTTGAAAGTGGTTTGATTGCAGCTGCACAGTCCAAGTTAAAGGGACAGCTTTAAAATAGCTAACTAAAAATCAAAAAGTTACTTACCTTGACATTTGTCCTCTACCAAAGCCTTATTCCTAGGAATTCCCATCTCTCCTAGATTCTCACCCTCCCTACTTTACACATTTGCCAAACAATCCTTTCTGCACTCAGAAGTTGTTTACAAATTGAAATGTCGAGCTTGCCATTGTATTAACCCCTAAGCAAAACAGCGCACACACATTATGGAGCTGATGTTGCTGGCCTTATGGAGATAAAACTCACATTGACATCAGGCCCTAGGACAGGATATGGCTAACACCTTCTGAGTTATTAAAGGCAAAGCACAACAATGGACTCCATTTAATATTCGAGTAAATCTCTACCAGCAGGAGAGAGATTTCTTCCTACCTCGAGCTGCTGATTAGCTGATACATGTGGATTGCTAACCTTTATAGCTTTTATGCTCGCTGGAGTGACTTCCAATAAATGACTACTCTTTTTAGAAATTTAAGGTTAGTAAGAAATGTACAGTAAGAATTTTGAATTTAAATGTAGTCACTTTTCACTGACCAATGACAGATTGTCTCAGGATATTTGGGATTCTAAAAACAAGCTGGCCCCTCGGTAAATGGCTTTTATTTTTGCCTGGTCTGGTGCACCAACGACTGTTTTAAGGTATGATATCTTGAGAGCCATGAAAAATAAAACCAAATCCTTTCTCGATCACTGTGGACAACACCCCAATCCTGTCTGTCACTCAGGCCCATAACTTGAGTGTCATCTTCTACTCTGACCTCTCCCTACGTCCTCACAGTCGGGCTATATCCAACTCTTACTGATTCTTTCTGCATAAGATCTAAGATGTGGCCTTATTATCCAAGCACACAGCTAACTCCCTCGTTCTTATCCTTGTTCTGTGTTTGTACAATGACTAGCACTATGGTGCCCTGGTCCATGAGTAGGGCTCCTAGGCTGTACAATAATACAAATAGCAAATAATGAAGCTTATACCTTGAAAAGCTAGGATCCTTAAATATCTAAGGCTTTGAGCCTGCAAACTTCTAGGGCGTCTACATTGCAGCTGGGAGTGTGTCTCCTAGCCCAGATAGACAGACAGACATGTGGTAGCTCTGCCTGAATTAGTACTGTAAAAATAGCATAAGAACATAAGAACGGCCATACTGGGTCAGACCAAAGGT
The DNA here is from genome assembly GCF_965152275.1 of Natator depressus. NCBI lineage: Eukaryota > Metazoa > Chordata > Testudines > Cheloniidae > Natator > Natator depressus. The sequence goes on from NC_134236.1 coordinate 21,048,237, forward strand.
CCATCTAGCCCAGTATCCTGTCTTCCGACAGTGCCCAATGCCAGGAGCTCCAGAGGGAATGAACAGAACAGGTAATAAACAAGTGATCCATCCCCTGTTGCTCATTCCCAGCCTCTGGCAAACAGAGGCTAGGGACACCATCCCTGCCCATCCTGGCTAATAGCCATTGATGGACCTATCCTCCATGAACTTATCTAGCTCTTATTTGAACCCTGTTATAGTCTTGGCCTTCACAACATCCTCAGACAAAGAACACCCGTGTGGATGTTGCGGCACACGCAATGGCACAGGCTAGCTGTCTGAGTACAAGCCCACCTGACTCCCTGGGTCCAAGCTCAGACAGCTGGCCCCCGCTGCAACCTCCACGCTATTGTTTTTAATATGCTAGCTTGAGCAGAGCTAGTGCGTCTGTCTACCCGGGCTGAGAGGCACTACCACAAGCAGTCCCATTGGCTTAAATGGAGCTACTCATGGCTGTAAAATTAAACAAGAGTATGAGTGGTTGCAGGGTTGGAGCCTAAGAGTGTATAGCAGGGTTTTCTAGTCCTTGCGATTCACTTTCAGTAGTTATCAGACCTTAAAAGCACAATATTTTGATTATCATCTAGCCTTTTACCCCTCACTTCAAGCCCTAACTGACATCAGTGGCTGCTGTTCTGAGAACCCTTCAAGATGGGACCAAAGATGTTGGACATTTGAAAGTTTGTAATCCAAGCTTCTAAATAGTATTAAAGTAGAGCTGGTAGAAAAAAAGAAAATTTGAGAAAGTTTTCCTGTTCTTCAGCCTGCTCTAGTATAAAGCATTAATTTCTAACCTCAGGTGTCTGAGATCATTGGCTGCTAAAGTCACGTAGCAAGTGAAGTCGTGGAGAAGACCAGACAATAATCAGAAGGACATGATTTTAAAGTGTCACCTAATTTATTTAAATATTGTTGTATATTTTGTTACTGATTGCTAATTAAGTAAAACTTCAGTAATGTCACAAACCTAAAGCTAAACGTGAACTTTGGCTATGGTTCCCTTTCCCAACAAAATCTGATGCTGTTTCATACCCAACATCCTAAACATACCCTATGTCTCCATTTTAGAGGAATTATAATGGCCCAGTGATGGTCAGTGGAAAAAGTATTGAATTTAGGGGAAAAAAGATGGGTGTTATATAAATGTGTATATAATACTAATTAATAATGCAATGGCTTCTCTGGAATGTGGACACAGGAACTGCAAGTGATGTCATAATAGTATGAAATGCAAAACAGCATCTTCGACTTTGATGTGAGACGGAATAAAAGATGTACAAAAATATTTCTGAAATTTTATGAGACTATTGAAGATTTTCATGATGAATATTGAACAGTAACAAAAATAATGAAAAATTAATGAGTTAGGTCATACCAAATCTTAGATGTCTAATATTTTGCATCTTGCCAAGTCAGAATAATACTTTGGTAGATAACAAATGTTTTCAAACCCAGTAATTTTTCTAAGCGCTGGCCACGGATCTCTTGCCAACAAAGGCAAAAAGTTCTCCTAGCATTCCAACAGTAGCACATATCTGCACGCAGTCCACTCCCACCACAGTCCCAACACTGCCCTCCTTCATCAGCACCCACATGAACTTAAGAGAGGTGTCTTTCTGCACTGGAGAAAGGAGGAGGAGAGTGCCAAGTATCTGCCTGCACTAGGTAGAAAGACATATAATCTTTGGACCATGCTTGTAGCATAGCATGTTGGCGTGTGAACAAGCCAGTCCAACCCAGTAATACTCAATCCACATGGGGCTAATCACTGTTCAATAACATGATCAATTTCCACTCTTTTCTTTCAAGAGAGCAATCTGTGTTTTGAAACATCTGGCAATGGTACAGGCAGTGTAGATGGCAAAATGTCTGTCTGGCAATTCTCTGAAGTTCACGTAAATCACTTAGAAGCACATGTTGCTTTCTTTTTAACTCATTTGAATGGACTTTATTTTTAGTTAAGGGCTATTCTATTTCTGTTGACAGCACAATCTCACAGGGGTCATGTCTGGGTCTCTTTGCAGGATATATACTAGTATATATTTCCCAGGGCATTCAGTGAGTTAAACAGAGACGAAATACTAAGGTCTGATGTGATGTTGCAATTGTCAGTGTGCAGAACCACTGATGCAGAACTACCATTGAAGTCAATGGCAATTCTCATGCATGGCACAGCTCTAGTACTGGGCCAGAAAGTCTCCATTTTGTAATTATATAATGGTAGTCACTAGTGATACTACTCAGTACTGGACTCAGAACACCTGGGTTCTATTGACTTCAATGGGAGTTCTGACTTCAATGGGAGTTTTCATGGTACAAAGTTTCACATGTGTGCAAGTGTTTACAGGATAGTGACCTTTGCAGGAAGACACTTACAGTTGATCATGGAATTTTAATAAAATAATCTAATTTTAAGTGAAAGAAGGAAAACTCCAGCCACTTGAATGACATGTAAAACTACTGAGTGGTGTATTGTTAAAATTGTCCTCAAATTTAAACTTTCCACAGAAAGGTTCAATTTTTCATTGGAAACCCAAACCCCAGAAATGTATTGGTTGAAATCCAAACATTTTTTGGCTTTCAGATGAAATTTGTTCTGGTTTTTGGCCATAGTCAGTGAAAAGTTGTCTGGCTTTGGGGAAAAAAAAATTCAGTCATGTCTATTCACAATATTATTGTGATAAGGGCTGAGTAAATACCTAGATAGACAGATGTTTTCTTCGTCTCTGGTATTTTTCATCTATGTTAATCCTGATTTAAAGCCTGATCCAACTTCCATTGAAGTCAAAGGGAGTCTTTTCACTAATTTTAAATGGCAATTGGATCAAACCTTTAGTGCAAAACAGCATAGAAAGGCCCCTACCTTACTTCAGACAAGAAACAAATCCTGGCCTTGTGCTCTCCAGACCTTGCTTATTTCAGGAGAGAAGACAGCACCTTGATTATCACTACAAAAGGTTTTCTCCCCCCCCACCCCCCCGCCCCCGGCTCTCCTGCTGGTAATAGCTCATCTTAAGTGATCGCTCTCCTTACAGTGTGTATGATAACACCATTTTTTCATGTTCTGTGTGTATATAAATCTCCTCACTGTATTTTCCACTGAATGCATCCAATGAAGTGAGCTGTAGCTCACGAAAGCTTATGCTCAAATAAATTAGTTAGTCTCTAAGGTGCCACTAGTTCTCCTTTTCTTTTTGTGAATACAGACTAACACGGCTGCTACTCTGAAACCTGGTTCTTTAGTGTGACTGGGGGATGGGTCTCTAAATAAAGCAAACTTCAAGGACCTACTAGGGTAACAGTAAGGGCTGCATAGTGGGAGGTTGGCTTTCCCACCACACTGGGCTATAGAAAGGACATGCTTTCAGTGCAGCTTGTTTTGATAAGCAGCATGAGAATTTTTCAAGTCAATAACTTGATATAGAAACTGCAGCTCAGTCTGGAGTTAATCCTCAGTCTAACAAATCCATGGATACCAAGTTAATCCTGTGACTAACAAATCCAGGGACAAAGTAGTCCTGTTATGTACTCACTTGTTAAAATCCTGCAACCCAGCAAGAACTCTCTTCCATTAAAATGTTTTTTCTGTACGCCTCTATAAACAACGAATATAAGTGGATGTGGACAAGAGAATGTATGTTGCAAAAATAGCTCTTGTGGCAGAGAGAAGAGGAGGCGGAAGAAAGAGAGACTTATTTAAAGTGTTATGGGAGGCGCTCCAAAATTTGGGTCTGATCCTGTGAATCTTATCTTCTGAACTTCAGTGGGATTCCATATGGCTGCGAGCACTGTGGCCTTGATTCAAGAAAACACCATGTCCCATCGACTTCAATAAGATTTAAGCACGTACTCTTTCCTGAATTAGGGATGCTTTATTGAATTGGCACCCATGCCACGTTATCAAGTTTGCAGGAGTGGGCCCTCACACCCTAATTCTGCAGCTTGTTCCAAAGGGGTAGATGCTTGCACCTGTTAGGTGCTCCACTGAAGTTAATAACCCTCTCCAATAATGGGGCATTGTGCTAGCTGCTCAGAAAAAGTTGCAGGATCAGAGCAATAATAAGCCTCTGTCCTTGAGGAAATAAAATGAACTTCATCAAAGAATGAATAAATGCGTTTTTCCTCATACGTCCCTACATAATTCTAGCAGCTTTATAAAGAAGAAAAAGAATCCAAGAAAATGACTATGCTTTTTAGACTACATATATAGTTCTGAATTCTTTACTATCTATTATTTATAGCACCTTCTTAGAACTGATTATATTTTTATATTTAGGAATTGCTGGTACTTCCCCATGCCCTCTTCTGTTTCCATCTCAGCTTTACTTTACTTTGGCTCTTTTTATTTACTTCGGCACAGATGGCCAGATGTACAGTGAGAGCTTATATACTGGGCCGACTCCTGCTTCCTGGGAAATCAACATTTTCTACAATAAGAGCCAGATTGGGCCTGTGATGAGAGATTGCAATGTAGGATTACTTAGCCTTGTAAAAGGAAGACTTAATGCAGTATTTATGATTATGAAGGGGATAAATAAAAACAGAGCTGTCAATTCTTTTTTCATGTTCCCATAGGGAGAGGAAAGAGATGTTTTACACTGAAAGAAATGGCAGGTAAATTTGAATCCAACAAAAAGAAATATTTCTTCACATGTCATGCCAGCAGCCTACTCTGTTCGCTGCTGCTGGGGGTCATACAAGCAAATTGGATTTAAAAAAGGGTGGGGTAATTTTGTGAGCAATGATAACACGTATTCAGATATTACAGTTCAGGTGGGGATAGAGTGCTCCTTGCCCACATGAAAGGTAGCACACTATTTTCTCTTCAAAACATAAGGCAAAATCTTGGCCCCATCAAAGTCTAAAGTCCCAAGGACTTCAATAGGGCCATGATTTTGCCAACAGCATTTGCTACAGCTGATAAGAGCAGTAGCCCATCTAGCCCTGTATTTGTCTCTGGCAGTGACTATCACCTGATGTTGCAGAAGGAGCAAGAAAGCTTGAAAAGGGCAATTATGGAATTGGGAAACTTCTCATTGGCTAATTTCTTCCCCACTCTTTCTGTTATAAATTTCAGGCACAGGCCATTACTGGAAGCACTAGGCCAGGGGTTCTCAAACTGGGGGTCAGACCCTTCTTGGAGGGTCGCAAGGTTATTATGTGGGGGTCGCGAGTACGTGCCTCCCAGCTAGTTAGCAAGTCTGCTGTGAATTCTACACTAGGAAGTCTGCTGTGAAAAGTGATATTAACAAACATACAAATATCATTTTAAAATAGTGTCAAATATAAAAATATGTTTTTAATTTATATGGGGGAGTTGCACTCAAAAGCTTGCTGTGTGAAAAGGGTCACTAATACAAAAAGTTTGGGAACCACTGCACTAGACATAATAAGTTTGATGGTAACTGGTCTGACCTGGTGGGGAAGAGTCTTTTAATTCCATCTGAAGGTGAGCACTGATGACATAAAAATAATTTGGGGAGACAGCACGGGATATTAATGTTTGTTAATTTCTTGTGGAGCGGGGAGTTCAAAATCATAAAACACTAGCACTTCTAAATAATACTGGTTTCTATAGTTTATCACTATGAAGGTCCCAGCAGTCACACTGTGGAATTGTAAACAAAATGAGAGGTATCTGAGATCAGAGCACACTGCTAGTCAGATGACAGTAATTTTATTCAAGCAGGTCGAATTGTGATTTATCTATTTACCAGTGTTCCTTTAAACACCATGCAAACACAACTTTAAAAGTTACAGTATTTTTTATAATAGAAGCTCACTATTTCTCACGCCACTATTCCACAAAATTGATCACCACAAAACCCACCAGACTCAGCAAAGATGCAATAGCTCAGGTGTCATGTTACTAAGTTCACAAAATTGAGATGAGCTCCACCCAGGGGGCTATCGTGTGGAGCCTCAGTAAAGTCAATGGGGCTCAATGCACGCACAGGAGTCCAATCACAGGATGCTCATTATAGGACTCAGGTCTAACCCTCCATTATTTTGCTGCAATACATTATCAAGTATCATCATAATTAAAACTAAACTATATTTGTCAGAATAAGCAAAGTTCCTTGTGTGTTACAGTATTCTTGACATTTTTTATCATGTTTGTTTACTTTCTAATTTACAAAATTCATTAATCTGCAGTGAGTCTGCCAGTTATTACTGTGAATTAGCAAAGTTTTACTGTACAGTAAAATTAAAAACCACAGTCTAGTTACAGTATCTGCACTGTGAAACACCCTCCTTAATTAAGCAATCTGATATGAAAGGCTGTATATTTTTGAGTGACTATTGTTGTTTTATAAAGCGTGAAATCGAACGCAGAGTGACCACCTGAGAATTGTAGTAATTGCCCTAAAACCACCACCCGGAGTGATTGGCTGCTATGATGGAATGCAATCAAGATGTAAAAGCCTTGCAAACATGGACGCTGACCCCAATGCCAGTCTATCAGAAAATTCAAAGTGCATCCTTTTGAAAAGCTTTATAGAATTTAATGAAAAAGTGAGAACATCTTAAATATTGTCAGATGTCTATAAAATGCTAGAGAAATATATAGCCCTCTGTCATAGGTGGCTGCATCCAGGATGCCCCCTTGTGGCCTCCATGTGCCCCCCCCTTCCCCATTTTACTTCCTTTCTTCCAGGCACTTGCTGTTCCCCTCTTGTCAGGGGCCGCTTGCATTCCCCAATTTATGTGAAAGGACAGCCCCTGCTCGGGGCACCCTTTGGCAGCAGGCTGTGGTATGATCAGTGCACCTGTGTCAGTTTCCCCTTTTGTTATAGAGCCACCAGTGACTTCACACAAGCTTTCTGAATAAAAATAGCCCTTTGAGGGGTTAATTTATTACAAAAGTCCCACAACCAAAGTCTAGAATTCCCCAGCATACTCCAAACAGTAAATTCAATCTTGTGAGTCCTATCAGTCCATCCACACACAAAATATGGCTCCAGCATCTCTAATCATGGCTCAGATCTCTGGTATGGCTCCGGCTTCTCTTACCACAACCCAGCTCTTCGGTAGGGTTCAGGCTTCCCTCACCATGGCCCAGCTTTCCAGTGTGGCTCTGGCTTCCCTCACCACAGTCCAGCTCTTCGGTAGGGTTGAGGCTTCCGTCACGTCACCATGGCCCAGTTCTCCAGTATGGCTCTGGCTTCTCTCACCGCAGTTCAGCTCTCCAGTATGGCTCTGGCTTCCTTCACCACAGTCCAGCTCTCCAGTATGGCTCTGGTTTCCCTCACCACAGCCCAGATCTCTGGTATGAATCAAGCTTCTCTCACCATGGCCCAGCTCTCCAGTACAAATCCGTTTTCTCCCTTCATTCCTCACTCCAGCTCCTCCAGTCGGGGGTGCCTTGTTTGTGCTTCTCTGCCCTGTTTCCTTCCCAGGTATGGCTTCTCTGCCCTGTTTCCTTCCCAGGTATGGCTCCAGCTCTTGCCTGGAGACATCAGTGGACTCACCCTTACATTGTTCCTCAGCGTTCAGCCCTCTCCAGTCCTCTGGCTTCAGTTCTTTGGCTCAGAGAGCCAGCAGGCATCTTCTTCTGCTGCTTTCAAGCTTCAGCCTTTCCAGACCTGTCTGGCCATTGCTGTCTGTCCTGGGGAACTCTATAGGTGACCCCCACTTTCTGCTTTCATCAGCCCGATTTGGCTCCACTGTACACTAGAGAACTCTTTCTGCTCCCTCCTTCAGGAGCATCCCCTTCCCAGAGGGTCTCAGCTCTGATCTTCTCCTGACAACTCTCTCTCAGCTCTGGGTTCTAGACTCTCTCTCCCTTGCTGAATTCTGAACTCCCCCTCTTAGAACTCTGAACTCTCTCATTCATCGGGGCTGTCTCTCCTTTGTAACTCCTGGGGTAGCCCCGCCTTCCACATTACACCAACCTAGGACACAACTGGACTAGACTAAGAGAGATGGGCCCAATTTTGTTTAAGGGGGCGGCTACTCTGCTACACCCAACCAGGGAATTCTATAGGAGAATTTCCATAAGGGATTTGTGATTTAATTAATTAAATAAATAAACATAAACATTTAGCCGATGCTCATTGCCTTGGCAACTGGTTGCAATGTAAAACTTAAAACCAAGATGTTGCCTGCAATAGGCAACAAAACAATGAATCCAACTGGCCAGAGCATTAATTCAAAGTAGAATTTTTTGGAACAAAAAAGACCGATCAGGATGTAAATATAAACACAGCTTTAGATACAGTTCTGCTCGCTGTCAGACCAAGATCATGCCAAAAATTTTGTATGTTATAACGATGTATGTAATGTTATCAGGATCCTCATCTATGACTGAGGGTCCAGACAGGATTTATGGAATCCCCTTATGGTGACGCTAGGTATGACAGGGTATTTTGCTCAGGATAGGAGTTAGGGGGAATAAATAACACTGCAGTTTTCAGCTATCAGGTTAAATAGTGGCTTTTGATATACCCAAGTGGAGTCCTGGTGTTATATCCTTCGAAAACCCTGCAAAATTTAAATAGGGGGTTTGTAATGCTCTTTGGGAGAGAGGGCATGTCGGAAATCCAATCCAGGTTTTTGGGGAAATTTTCAACCAAACCTTTTTTCCATTTTTATATTGAACACTTTTTTTCACCAACAAATGTCTGGCAAATTTTAATCTTCACTGAAAATGGAAACAGCAATCTTATAACAGAGACCTGTATAGTGAGAGAGCACAGTAATTTGCTGGCATTATATGGCAGCAGGTAGTGGGAGAATGTAATTGATTTCCAGGGGAAATGGAATGGCAAACCCCTCACACCTCTCTGGATCTCTAGTGAGTTGAGCTTTCATAAGTTATGGTTCATTTCCTTCCTTAACAGAAGGATGTTAAATCTTACCAAAAGACACAATGGAGGGTTTTCCCTGGCTAAGTACATTCATGTATCTTTGTTTAGTTGCTACCTTTGTTTAACTGTCATACTTTTCCCATTCACCTATATCAGGGTACACGTATGTAAAGTTAAAAATGTTGTTATTGTTATTATCATCACATAGTCTAAAAGGGAAAGTAATTAAATTTATACAGAAGATGCCCTCAGTTTAAAGCCATAGGCGGAAAATAATACAAGTTAACAAAAGCCAAGGCTTCTAATAAACGGGTGTATACTGTATTTCTGTGCAAAGGACTTTGGAAAGTGCAAGTTAATGTCACCACTAAAAAAAGAGCTTTTACTCTGCAGTAGTTTGTGGTCTTGTGGTGTATATATAATAGCCATGAGATGACGATGCCTTTTGTTTTCTGTGTCCTGGATCTTTAAATTTCTAAGAACTTTCCTTGTCTGAAGACTTCGGTGGCCATTTTTTTCTGAGATGTAGCATACTACAGGAAACACATAGACACGTTTAAAGCCCTGCAATCAGAATCAGTTGCTCTTGCGGGGGAGATTACTTTTGTTCCTCCTTGATTTTGTGTTCTCTACATGTGAAAATAAAGGTCCTTCTAACTGATAGCACATGGTTGGTCTTTTGTATAGAAAAATATGAAAGATCTTAAAATTTGTCTTTGGTAATATTTCCTATTTGAATCATAGGAAATAATGCAGAATGCTATGGTGATGTCAATGCTATGGCCTGGTAAATGCTCATTATTTTTAGTGGTATCCATGGTATAGTCTACAATTAAAAGAACCTTCTCTATGAAACAGTTTCTCTAAATTAGCAAAAGATTTTAAACTCCCATTTGTTTTTCATAAACATGATCTTCAATTTTTGAAAGTTTCTTTTGCTAGGCAGAAGCGTTATCAGCTCCCTTTGTTAAACAATTAAACGTATTTGCATTTCAGGATGAAAAAGACAAACCGGGAACTCTTCTCTCACTACTCCTTAGATCCTTCTTTTGTTGCTTGCCTTTGCTGATTACAATATTTATTACTTTTCCTGATCCTTCATTTTCTTGTTTCATGCCACAATCACCAATGTCTGTCTCTCTGGTTGCTTAGGCTCTGGTATAGTCAATGATATCAAAATAATATAATACGGTATCTCCTTTTATTTAATTGAACTGAGTCAAAGACTTTCAATGGTCAAAAATATAAATATTAAATAGTGAGAAGGAATATTGTTGTCTTTAATTTACTGCATCCCCAAAGTCTTGTTGTAGTTATATAGAAACATGACAATTAAAGGTTTTTTAACAATTTCAGATATCTTTTTTTCTTTTCATCTTTAATGCTGGTATTTTTTTTATAGGAAGGGGAAAACATTCACATTTGTATTCACATTTCTTTTATGTGAAAGCAAATCTGTATTTACTATTAGGTTGGAAGGTCAATGCTGCTCCTTTTTAATTTGGAGCTTTGGCCACCAGAGGGAGATGCACTTTATTCTCTGTTATCACATTCATATAATTTCTTTCAAATGCACATCAGACCTGTATTACATATGCCACAGTTCTAGCTGTGGAAAGAAGTCAGATTGCCTTTGAATATGCTGAAAAACTAACTGAATTCTGTTTATCCATTTTAAAGCTCAGCATTAGAAGTTTGATGCGATTCCCCAATTAATTTCAATCAAAAATGAAAACACATCTAACAAACTACATTCTCCTTTCTATTCACCTTATTAAAATAGCATTAGCAAATTAAGAAGGTATATTCTCCTCCCAGTCAACAAAATCCCACCAGAACTAAGGACCATACCAAACCTTGCCACCTTCGGCTCCAAGTGCAAGCAAGGTTCACTTGTTCAACATGCCTTCTCTAACATAAACTTATAGCAGCAAGTACATTAAAAAAGAAAACAAACCCCAGACAAAACCCTACCAAAACATAGACTATAACAGTGAGATTTAAATAAGTTCCTTCTATCTTTAATGGGGGCTTCCAAAGAAGAATATATTCCTGAATAGAGAAGATGCTGATGTGGTTGAAGAATCAGGTTTGGAGTACTTATTAGAACCACAGGATCTAATTGCAGCAGCCTGAACTCAGCCTTTTATCCTTCTAAGTTTGATAGATTGATTAATTATGTAATGTGTGTTGATCTTTTGAATGAAACCTTAATAGTTGAGGGTTTGTCTCCTCCTGTATAGATGTTAAGGCCCCAGTCCTGCAGTGAGCTCTGTGCAGGTGAACATCTATGCTCACACAGTCAATGTGTAGATCGTTGCATGTACACATTGTACTGAAGTCAATGTGTAGATCATTGCAAGATTGGGGCCTAATATCCCTTGGAATGTTTCAAAAGTCTGGGTTTGCATGCTACCTTTGTGTCCATTATCAAAATTTCCCCTTCTCCTCTACTTTTGTCCATTATTCTGTTTTCTGGTTATCTACTGCCCTCTCCACCCAGAGGTGCCCATGGTGCTGTGTATATAAAGCTTGTGAAACACTGTGGCAAAAAAATTATTATAGAAATGTAAAGTATTATTAATGAGTTAGAGCCTAGACCTATAACTCTGACTCATGTGAGCGCTCCCATTGACTAAGGCCTAATCACAGGATAAAGCGTTGCTAGATCGGGCCTGTATCTGTACATATTTTTATGTGTGTTTGGACAAAAAATAGCAAATCTTGAGGAAACAAATCTAGCACTCAGAGTAGAAGTTACAGTCTATCACAACAGACCTGTAGAAGCATGTCAGTAGATTCATATCAGTGTATCATTATAGACATGTTTAGTTTAAATGATTAATGATAATTTCTTTGCAATGTGCTCCATTTCCCCTGCAACTTCCCAAATTATGCAAGTCATTGTACACACGTCTGAACATATGTATGATGTGAGCTTTAACTTATTCATGAGACTGATTCATAGACTCATGAACTTTAAGGTCAGAAGGGACCATTATGATCATCTAGTCTGACCTCCTGCATAATGCAGGCCACAGAATCTCACCCACCCACTCCTGCAATAAACCTCTCACCTATGTCTGAGCTACTGAAGTCCTCAAATCATGGTTTAAAGACTTCAAGGTGCAGAGAATCCTCCAGCAAGTGACCCGTGCCCCATGCTGCAGAGGAAGGCGAAAAACCCCCAGGGCCTCTTCCAATCTGCCCTGGAGGAAAATTCCTTCATGACCCCAAATATGACAATCAGCTGAACCCTGAGCATGTGGGCAAGATTCACCAGCCAGACACCCAGGAAAGAATTGTCTGTAGTAACTCAGATCCCACCCCATCTAACATCCCATCACAGGCCATTGGGCCTATTTACAATGAATAGTCAACGATCAATTAATTGCCAAAATCATGTTGTCCCATCATACCACCCCATCCATAAACTTATCGAGCTTAATCTGGAAGCCAGATAGGTCTTTTGTCCCCACTGCTTCCCTTGAAAGGCTGTTCCAGAACTTCACTTCTCTGATGGTTAGAAACCTTTGTCTAATTTCAAGTCTAAACTTCCTGATGGCCAGTTTATATCCATTCGTTCTTGTGTCCACATTGGTACTGATCCAAGATCCAAGATAATTAAGCCAAGCAGTCTGTATTTAAAGCAGGTCATATGATAATAAAGTAGCAAAAGGAATAACGATCTGAAACAAATAATATTACTGAAATAAATATCTGAGACACAACCCATAGGAGTAATTTTAAGGGAATAAGCTATTCTGCTATATGTGCCTGTATAATAACTTCATCCACACTAGGGAGCAGAACTGCTTTCACTGTACCGGTTTCAAACCACCATCGTTAAAGGGCAGAAAACCTGTGTAGATTTGGGTGTTGGGTCTTAAAGACAGACTTGTGTTACGCGAGTTCTGAAAGCGCTGCTACACCCTTGGAAGTGTCCCTGTTATTTTAATGGTTTAAGTCATCCTTGCTTAATGCAGTAACAGAAACTATGTCATACTGTAAATAAATCTAGATTAGAAAAGAATGTCGTGAGTCTGAGCCCATGCTTTTCAATCCTAAGAAGGAAATAACCCATTCCTGGAGTCCAAGTCTTATCTCATATGCCAGGATATTTTCAAATTACTATTTTATTATTCTCATAGGGCAATGCACCACAAAGTCACATCACAATGAACAGTAAACCCAACACATGGGAGTCATTGGCCAGCAATCTTTCTCTACATTTCACTAGTCTTCACACAGCCTTAAGAAATACGCCATACTGCATCCTGTCCAGTCAGCCACATTGTGGAACCTCCTGCTTTGGCCATCTTCCAACCCACGTGTCCCACAAACTCAAGTTTTCTTTGATCATCTTGGAGATATCAGGTTTCATTCCAGTTATGCTGTAAATAATGGACAATTACCTCTTCATTAGTTGGTTGTGAGGTATAGCTATGCTTGACAGAAGTCAATCTTTATTTTTTTATAATTTCAATGGATAATATTGATGTTTATGTTTAAGCTTTTTTATTTTTATTTTTGTTGATTTAAATTTTCAGAATTGCAGGATGTTATAGGGGAAATCAGACAATGGGGGGATCAGAGAATGATTATTTAATGAGAGTAGAGGCTAAGATTCAAAAAGTTAAAACTTTATAACTGTTGAAACACAAATAGTCAACATCATATGTCAAAATATACAAAGCAAATATTCTTAAATCAACTCAAATATGTTCCTAAGCAGCACTTTTCTTTCTATGCCTAGCTGCAAATTTCAATGATCATCAATGGAAATATTTTTCTTTGCTTTGTGTGTGCATGGTGAAATTGATGTTTACCAACATTTACTGATAAAAATCAAATCCTTCCAAGCATAGGTATAGCTAACATGCAGCAGTTGCCCGTAGCATTCCAATTTGAATGCAGAAACCCTCTTAGTGTCCTGTTTACTTAGCACACATTGTAACCTATAAGCCCTTCAATGCCAGCTGGCAAGGGGATTACAAGAATATTTACAATCTATGCACCAAAGAATTTCATTTGAGTTCTTAAATGAAAGCCAGGATCATACTGGTCATTAATATTGTTGTGAAATGTATGTATCATAGAATCATAGAACCATAGACTATCAGGGTTGGAAGAGGCCTCAGGAGGTCATCTAGTCCATCCCCCGCTCAAAACAGGGCCAATCCCCAACTAAATCATCCCAGCCAGGACTTAGTCAAGCCTGATCTTAAAAATCTCTAACGAAGGAGATTCCACCACCTCCCTAGGTACAGATACTATGTAAGGATTTATGTATGTACACTAAAAATATGTTCCTAAAATCTATATCAAGGCAGAGTTGAAACTGGTTCCTGCCAGACAAAGGATGTTTAGTCACCTGCCTGTCTTAGTCTGCATGCAAATTAAGCATTGTAAACCGACACAATGGGAGCCCCATTTAGGTATAAAGTCAATGGGGTGTGTGAGAAATCAACAGAGACAGAGCTCACTGGAAAATGAGCTATGGGGGCTGGAGGATTGTCCTGACTCCTAGGTACAAACAGTGAACTTTGGAGAACATAAGGAGAAGGCATGGAAGGCACCGCTTTATCCTGCACCTACGAAGTAATCAAGCAGTGCGATTACATTCATGAAAATGGGATCACAACTAATCTTGGTTGAAATTCTGCAAAGCACATATGGGTGAGATAAACTTCTTTAGACAGAAGTTTAGGCTGTTATGTTAAGTTTAGTCTCTAGAAAGGGTGTTATGATTTTGTTTTATATGTGGCCCTTTTATATCCATTATCCTTTCTCACTATCTCTTGAATCTTTGATAATACACTTATTGCTGCTTTTGTAACGCCCACAGACCCCACTTGTCAGCAGGTGGGATTGAACTTGGGGCCTCTGGAGCTTAGTGCATGAGTTTCTACTGCATGAGCTAAAAGCCAGCTGCCTGTTAGCTAAGGCTGTAGAGCAGACTCATTAATCTCTCTAAGTGGGCTCAGTGCCACTAGATGTCAAAGCACTTCACACTCTTTAATATATTTATCTTCACAAAACCTCTATGGGGAAGTGCTATGATGGGGAGATGAGACACAGAGAGGACAAGTAACTTGCCCAAAGTCACACAGGAAGTCCCTGGTAGAGCAGAGGATTGAACTTAGGTCTTCTACATCCTTGCTTAGGGCCTTGTTACTGAACCACTCAGGCACAGGTAGGGTCCCTAAAACCAAAAATATCTAAAGTCGCTAATCACCTTTAGGCCATCTTCGCCTAAGCTATCATCCAAAACTGGAGTAGGTCTGCTTCTATGATGACTTGGTGGATATACTGTCATTTACAGTAGTTAATACAGTCGATTACCATGGTTACCACACAAATGCATTATTCATCTTGTTTGTAATTTTGACTGCACACTAAGAGGCAGAGCGAGAGTGAGAGAGAGTGCATTTGAGTGCAAGACTTACCTCACAGGGATCTTGCAATATTAAATTAGTTAATGTTTGTCCAGAGCTTTGAAGATGTAAAGAGCTACTTAAGTGCCAAATATTATTATTATGAAGGTGAACCTAAGCTAAAGCAGTCACAGTCCTTGAAAACATTTAACTTGTTGACCTCTAGAAGTAAAGAGAGGAAGGATGATGATGTGGTTAAGGCATTGGGTTGGGACTCAGGAGATCTGGATGATGGGATGGATTGCACCCTCAGCAAGTTCACAGATGACATTAAGCTGGGGGGAGAGGTAGGTATTCTGGAGGGTAGGGATAGGGTCCAGAGTGACCTAGACAAATTGGAGGATTGGGCCAAAAGAAATCTGATGAGGTTCAACAAGGACAAGTGCAGGGTCCTGCATTAGGAAGGAAGAATCCCATGCACTGCTACAGGCTGGGGACCGACTGGCTAAGCAGCAGTTCTGTAGAAAAGGACCTGGGGATTACAGTGGATGAGAAGCTGGAAATGAGTCAGCAGTGTGCCCTTGTTGCCAAGAAGGTTAACAGCATATTGGGCTGCATTAGTATGAGCATTGCCAGCAGATTGAGGGAAGAGATTATTTCCCTCTATTCGGCACTGGTGAAGCCACATCTGGAGTACTGCGCCCAGTTTTGGGCCCCCCACTACAGAAAAATTTTGGACAAATTGGGGAGAGTTCAGCGGAGGGCAACGAAAATGATTAGGGGGCTGGGGCACATGATTTATGAGGAGATGCTGAGGGAACTGGGATTGTTTAGTCTGCAGAAGAGAAGCATGAGCAGGGATTTGATAGCAGCCTTCAACTACCTGAAGAGGAGTTCCAAAGAGGATGGAGATTGGCTGTTCTCAGTGGTGGCAGATGACAGAACAAGGAGTAATGGTCTCAAGTTGCAGTGGGGGAGGTCTAGGTTGGATATTAGGAAAAACCATTTCACTAGGAGGGTGGTGAAGCACTGGAATGGGTTACCTAGGGAAGTGGTGGAATCTCCATCCTTAGAAGTTTTTAAGGCCTGGCTCGACAAAGCCCTGGCTCGGATGATTTAGTTGGGGTTGGCCCTGCTTTGAGCAGGGGGTTGGACTAGATGACCTCCTGAGGTGTCTTCCAATTCCAATCTTCTATGATTCTATAATTCTTGGCTTTCTCCCAAACTCTCTGTGACTACTGGCAAGTCATTTAATTCGTCTGTGCCTCAATTATGTTGAGGGCATGAGGCCTATAAATTTACCCTAATTGTGAGCTCAACTGTAAAAAGTGAGTGAAAGTTCATAAAAAATCACAGTAACCTGTAACAACAAATGTCAATGGGAAAAAGTACAAAAGTGAAACAGAAAGACTGAATTAGTCCAAACAAAAAGGTCTGCTGCTATAACTTGAGGACTGTGTTAAGATTATGCCTGGTAAACAAGAAAAGTGTGGAACTGAAAATCAGTGAACCAAAACTGATATGTCAGAAACTAGGTAAGTGGTGGATAAAATAATAAAAGGATGGGTTTTTCCACCCATCCCTCCCTTTTGAGGGCCTTAAAGAAAGAGACTTTGGAGAAAAATTGGCAACTGGAGCAAGCCTCACCATCTTGGCTGTCACCCCTACAGACTCCAGGCCTTGGTCATCCTGATCCTCAGAGATGTCCTGAACAAATTGGGCCAGAGAAAGAGATGCGGATGATATTTCCCCTCTACCAGTTCTGGCTGAATCCCAAACACCACCTGGATTCTGATACTTTCCCTGCCTTTCCCCCTGCCTGTGTGTTTTTCCTTCCCTACCTTATTTCTTTTCTCTCCAAAGTCTCTCCTTTTTTCTTCTGTCTAATAAAAGTCTGGTGTAGCCACCAGGAGAGTATGTGTTGCAACACTGCTGCAAACCTGTGACTAGAAAGAGGTAGCTAAATGCAATGCCCTAACCAGCCTGATTCTGGTACAAATTTGCCAGGGCTTGGAGGGACTGATGAGACCTGTTGTGCCTGTGTTTTTCCAGCAATTAGGTTGCAAGCGAAAGCCAACACCACAGATAGCACCTGCATGTTTCAGCTATGCTGTTCTTTTCTTTCCCCTTTCGGGTGTGTTTGTCTGGTTTGCTTTTTAGGAAATCGAATTGGACTTCACAACTACAGCAATAATGACAGCTCCAGCCCATCTCAACTAACTTCTCTTTTCCCCCAAAAGGACAGTTACTACCATATTTGATACCATGTAAAAGACAATCAGTCAAGGGGTTTTTTCCTTCTAGAATCTCTCTCCAGCTAAAGGGAAAGGGGATGTAATGAAAATGAAAGCCTTGCTTTATAGTTTACATTTCAAATGCTTTAGCTGTTTTTCCTTGTTTTCTTTTCTAAAAGGTTAAAAAATATTTAATGGTGTGTTTGCCAAGCTAAGATCTCTGGATACAAAATCCCAAGCCCTTGTTTAAAACTGTTTAATGTTGGACAGTTTCAAAGTCCTGTTAACACCTTTAACTCTCTAACCCATCTAAACTACTACAACAGTTCCCCATCTGTAAAATGGGGATAATAACACTTCCTTTGTCTTGTCTTATCTATTTAGACTGTAAGCTCTTTGGGGTAGGGACTGTTTCTCAGTATGTGTTTGCATCTAGGTGCTACCATAATACAAATCATAATAATAAAACATGTGGCTCTGCCTTCCATATCCAGCAGAGTCATTCAGCAGGAACTTGGGCAAGTTCCATGGACACCTTCAGTGGAAAGCCAACAGCGAGAGGAAATGAGATTTTAAACTAGCTACTTTTCACCTCATTATCAGCACAACAATCCTGATCCAAAAAGACTTTGTTCTGTGGCCGTGGGAGCTAGTTTACTTTTCTATCTTTAAAGTTAATTTGGGTACAAACCAGTGTAATAAAGGTAATTGTTCCTTTAGATTTATATGGAAACTCCATGTGGACTGAGTCCATCAGCTCTGTTTGTGTACAGTGCCATAGCTCCATTGATTTCAGCAGAGCTGTATGCCAATTTGTGACAGCTGAGGCTCTGGCTTTGTGTCTTCACATTCAAGGATAGGATTCCTAGCTGAAATACTCAAACCCAATACAAACTGGAGGAGGGAATGGCTCAGGTACTCTGATTCATCCTGATACAGAGAGCCAGGAGACTAATAAATCCTCAGTAGAGGTGAATGAAGGGGTAAGTGGGGAAACAATGTTTTTAAGGTACTTTTGTGACTGTCTTACAGTAGGAATGTTCCACCCATTTTACTGGTTTGGGGCTCCTAGACAGGATTGATATTTGACAACAGAAAACATGTGGCCTTCTAAAGCAAAGTTATGTTATGTGTGTGGAGGAGTTCTTTAGTTTTTCCCAAGGCCCAAAATATAATTCTCTCATTTTCATTGAACTGGCAGGACCCTTGGCCACTGAGACCAAATCCATCCCACCAAGAGGACAGGACCCGAACCCCGGAGGAAGACATAAAAGGCCCATGAAGGACTTGCTTGCTGGGATGGAGCAGAGAAATCAGGAACAGTTTGAGTTTCTGAGGGCAAAATAGTTGCGATCTCTGCGGAAGGAGGATAGGCTAATGGACTGGTTCCTGGGAGAGGAAAGGCAGCATATAGAGGACAGGAACATACCCTTATGGAATGGCTAATTGGACTGGTGTCTGACAGAGTACAGCATCTGCCTGCTGCTGAGGCCACAGAATAAGCTCATCAGTCACCTCCTCTTCCTCCTCCATCTGCAGTCCAGGGTGCTGCTACGTTAGGAGCTCTACATCCAAACATGCCCCAACTGGGCAGGAGAACAACGCTGGGCTTTCTGGAGTGCCAGGGAACCCATAGATACTGGCCCCTGCAACCCATTTTAGGAATAACCCCCAGATGGCTCCGCTAGCCATCCCATCTTGCCATTCCCCCTTGTTGTGGAGTAGAACTCTCCAAAGAGATTCAGCTTTGGGCACAATTCTGTATGTTTGTGTGGTAGTGTGGTGTCCTATGTCTTTTAAGACTGAGTTTATACATTCCTAGAATCCAAGGCCGGAAGGGACCATTGTGATCATCTGCTCTGACCTCCTGTATAAAAGGACGTAGAACTTCCTCCAAATGATTCTTAGAGCAGATCATTTAGAAAAAACATCCTATCACAATGAAAAAATTGTTGGTGATGGAGAGTCCACCAGGACACTTGGTAAACTGTTCCAATGGGTAATTAACCTCAGTGTTAAAAATTTATGTCTTATTTCTAATCTGAATTTGTGTAGCTTCAGCTTCCAGCTGTTGGATCATGTTAGACCTTACTCTGCTAGACTGAAGAACCCATTATCAAGTATTTCTTCCTCAGGTAGGTACTTATAGACTGTAATCAAGTCACCCCTTAACCTTCTCTTTGTTAAATTAAATAGCTTGAGCTCCATGAGTCCATCACTATAAGGCAGGTTTTCTAATACTTTAATTATTCTTGGGGCTGTTCTCTGAACCTTCTCCAATTTATCAACATTCTTTTTGAATGGTGGACACTGGGACTAGACACAGTATTTCAGCAGCAGTTGCAAGAGTGCCAAATACAGAGGTAAAATAACCTCTCTACTACTGCTCAAGATTCCCCTGTTTATAAGTCCAAGGATCACATTAGACCTTTAGGTCACAGCATCACACTGGAAGCTCATGTTCAGCTGATTATCCACCACAACCCCCAAATCATTTCCAAAGAAACTACTTGCCAGGTTAGAGTCCCCCATCCTGTAAATATGGTCTACGTTCTTTGTTCCTGGATGTATGCATTTATATTTCTCCATATTAAAATGCATATCATTTATTTGTGCCCAGTTTACCAAGAAATCCTGATAACTCTGTATCAAAGAGGTGCCCTCTTCATTATTTACCACCCATCCAATTTTAGTATCATCTGCAAACTTCATCAGTGATGATTTTTTTTTTCCAGGATATTGAGAGTGTAGGGCCAAGAACTGATCCCTCTGGGGCCCCATTAGAAAGATGCCTGCTGAATGATGATTCCCTGTTCCCTGTAATTACAATTACATTTTGAGATGTATCAGTTAGCCAGCATTTAATCCATTAACTGTGTGCCATGTGAATTTTATATCATTCTGTTTTTTTAAATCAAAATGTCAAGTCAAATGCCTTACAAAAGTTTAAGTATTTTAGATCAACACTATCATCTTTATCACCCAAATTTTTAATCTCATAAAAGTATATAAAGTTAGGTTGACAGGATCGATTCTCCATAAACCCATGTTGATTTACATTAATTATATTACCTTCTTTTAATTGTTTATTAATTGTATCCAGTATCAGCAGCTCCATTATTTTGCCCAGTCTCAAGTCATAGTGATCAGTCTATAATTGCCCAGGTAATTCCATTATCACTTTTTAAATATTGCTACAATGTTAATTTTCTTCAAGCCTTCTGGAACTTCTTCTTAGATCCAAGACTTACTAAAAATCAATATTAATGGTCCAGTAAGCTCCTCAGCCACTTCGTTTAAAACTCTTGCATGCATGTTATCTAGACCTGCTAATTTTAAAATGTCTAACTTGAGTAGCTGCTGATTAATAACCTCCTGAGATGCCAGTGGAATGGAAAGTGTGTTATCATATGATACGATTACATCATCTGTTTTCTCCCCCAAATACAGAGCTGAAATATTTATTGAACACTTGTGCCTTTTCTGCATTATTACTGATAATACCAGCAATGGAACAATATCATTGTTTGGATTCTTTTTGTTCTTAATACACTTAAACTCATTCTTATAGAGTTTAACTCTGCTGGTCATAGATTTCTTCTTGTGTCCCTTTGCTTCCCTTATCAATTTCCAATAATTTCTAAAAAAGAAAAGGAGTACTTGTGGCACCTTAGAGACTAACCAATTTATTTGAGCATAAGCATTCGTGAGCTACAGCTCACTTCATCGGATGCATACTCTCCTGCTGAAAACCTGAATTTGTGCTGGAAATGGCCCAACTTGATTATCATACACATTGTAAGGAGAGTGATCACTTTAGATAAACTATTACCAGCAGGAGAGTGGGGTGGGGGGAGGTATTTTTTCATGCTTTGTGTGTATAAAAAGATCTTCTACACTTTCCATAGTATGCATCTGATGAAGTGAGCTGTAGCTCACAAAAGCTTATGCTCAAATAAATTGGTTAGTCTCTAAGGTGCCACAAGTACTCCTTTTCTTTTTGCGAATACAGACTAACACGGCTGTTACTTTGAAACCTGTCAATAATTTCTAGCTTCTGATTTATATTCATTAATGTCAACTTCCCATTTCTTCAGTTTGTTTTATGTGTGTGTGTGTGTGTGTGTGTGTGTGTGTGTATAATTTTTATAGCTGCCTTCACGTCTCTTCTAAACTAGGTTGGTTTTTAAACTAATATGTTTTTTTCCCTTAATTGTGAGATTGTGGCCTTTTTAGGCATCTAGTAAAGTTCTTAAACAATTCCGAATTGTCATTCACATTTTTCTGATTAAATTCTTCCTCCCAGTTGATTTGACTAATAACTGTTTTCAGCTTTGTGAAATTGGCTGTTTTAAAGCCTGAAGTATATATATATATATATTACTAGTCTGGACTTTATTCTGTTTGTACATTATAAATGTAATCAAGTTAGGACATGTACCTAAGATACCATTAATTTTTAGTTCTCTGATCAGTTCCTTTTTATCTGTCAAGACAAGGTCTAATGTAGAATTCCCTCATGTTGGATGCAACACTTTTTGAGTTAAGAAATTGTCATCTAATAATATTTAGAAATTCCAAGGATGTTTTAGTCATGGCAGTATGAGATCTCCGACATATGTTGTACATAGACGTTCTTTTACTTGTTCATATTATACTTCTTTATATATTAGATCATCTACTTCATAGTTTCAGTAAAAGTTCAAATTTATTTCACTCTGTGTGTCTTTTCTCTCTTGTGTATGGTGAACTGAGGTTATGTCTTTGGTTGTAGAACGAGGCCTACGTTTTCTATCCTATGTCATTGCATTGTGTAGAAAATTGTGCTGGGACGTCTGTGGAAATCTTTTAAAATCACCCCCAGAGTTCAGAAACATGATAAGTCTGAGGGATACACATCAGAGATGGGAAAAGATGTGGGTATTTTTTCTGTGCTGGAATACATTTGCTACTTTACAGCATAGCTGGTGTCCTCCACATCATCAGAAAAGGGTAAATATCTGTGTTTCTTAATGCCTTTATTGCACAGGCTGAATATTAAATACAAAACAAAAAACAACAACAAGAACATGCTAAGAATCACAGTGACTCCCACTCAGCTGTACCCCCTTCCCTCCTCTTACACAAATCTGAAAGTCATGCCATCAGACCTGTCAAGAGGGGTCTAAAACAATTGTGAATTGCAGTAGGCACTGGGAACAATGCATAGTCAAAACCATGGGTGCCGACTCCATGGGTGCTCCAGGGCTGGAGCACTCATGGAAAAAAAATTAACAGGTGCTTAGCACCCACCAGCAGCCAGCTCCCTCCCTCACCCCCAGTGCCTCACACCCGCCGGTGGCCCCACCAATCAACTCTTCTCCTTCCTTCCCAGCACCTCCCACCGGCTGCGATCCGCTGTTCTGCAGCCTGCAGGAGGCGCTGGGAGGGAGCGGGGGAGCAGGGATGAGGGAGGAGGTGGAACTGGGCAGGAAGAGGCGGGGCCCGGACAGGAAGAGGCAGGGCAAAGAGGGGGCCTTGGGAGAAGGGGTGGAGTGGGGGGTGGGGGCTGGGGCAGAGCAGGGGCAGGAAGAGGCAGGGTGGGGATGAGGCCTTGGGGGAAGGGGCGGAGTGGAGGCAGGGCCTGGGGCTGAGCAGGGGCTGAGGACCCCAGGGCAAAGGGAAAAGTTGGCACCTGTGGTCAAAACAGTGACAAAATGGCTGCATTTCCCCCAGCAATCTGTCCCCACACCTTAGAAACGTTTAAGGATACCTGGTAACGGGGGTTTCAACACAGGTTTGAATTGTGGCAGGCACTGAAAAGAAATAAGGGCACACAATGGCTGTATTGGTTGCCTTCCCTAGCTCAACACTTCACCTTAAACACCTTTGTTACAAGGTGTCCATTCAGCTGTGGATTGTGTTAGGCAGTAAAGCAATTCAAAACCCAGTCGGTCACAAAAAGGACTGTGACCCTCCCCAGCAGCAATTGCTAAATGAACCATTAAACCATTGTATAAATTCAGTCAAATGGGTTTCCCCATAGAACTGGAAATTGGGATTAAGGACATAGAAAATTAGAAGCAATGCTGTCGCCACCAGCAGACCCAACCCAAGATGTATCGACAGCACTTCAAAGTTGTTGAGATAAACAAATACAGTGGACAAGGGATGCATCACACCACAACTGCACATCCAAAACCGCACCCCCAGCTGTAAACACATTCTAGGTACTCTGTACTGACAGGTTTTATTCAGGTGTGCAATGTGACAGGCACAGATTAACAACTTTGAGCAAGTGCAAATCACATTATACCATAACTTTCGGAAGCCCTTTTGCCCCATACTATTCGTTGCCATATCATAGAATCATAGAATCATAGAATATCAGGGTTGGAAGGGACCTCAGGAGGTCATCTAGTCCAACCCCCTGCTCAAAGCAGGACCAATCCCCAATTAAATCATCCCAGCCAGGGTTTTGTCAAGCCTGACCTTAAAAACTTCTAAGGAAGGAGATTCTACCACCTCCCTAGGTAACGCATTCCAGTGTTTCACCACCCTCCTAGTGAAAAAGTTTTTCCTAATATCCAACCGAAATCTCCCCAACTGCAACTTGAGACCATTACTCCTTGTCCTGTCATCTTCTACCACTGAGAATAGTCTAGAACCATCCTCTTTGGAACCACCTCTCAGGTAGTTGAAAGCAGCTATCAAATCCCCCCTCATTCTTCTCTTCCGCAGACTAAACAATCCCAGTTCCCTCAGCCTCTCCTCATAAGTCATGTGTTCCAGACCCCTAATCATTTTTGTTGCCCTTCGCTGGACTCTCTCCAATTTATCCACATCCTTCTTGTAGTGTGGGGCCCAAAACTGGACACAGTACTCCAGATGAGGCCTCACCAATGTCGAATAGAGGGGAACGATCACGTCCCTCGATCTGCTGGCAATGCCCCTACTTATACATCCCAAAATGCAATTGGCCTTCTTGGCAACAAGGGCACACTGCTGGCTCATATCCAGCTTCTCGTCCACTGTCACCCCTAGGTCCTTTTCCGCAGAACTGCTGCCTAGCCATTCGGTCCCTAGTCTGTAGCTGTGCATTGGGTTCTTCCGTCCTAAGTGCAGGACCCTGCATTTATCCTTATTGAACCTCATCAGGTTTCTTTTGGCCCAATCCTCCAATTTGTCCAGGTCCCTCTGTATCCTATCTCTGCCCTCCAACGTATCTACCACTCCTCCCAGTTTAGTATCATCCGCAAATTTGCTAAGAGTGCAATCCACACCATCCTCCAGATCATTTATGAAGATATTGAACAA
The DNA here is from genome assembly GCF_965152275.1 of Natator depressus. NCBI lineage: Eukaryota > Metazoa > Chordata > Testudines > Cheloniidae > Natator > Natator depressus. The sequence continues at coordinate 21,072,975 of NC_134236.1, forward strand.
AACCGGCCCCAGGACCGACCCCTGGGGCACTCCACTTGACACCGGCTGCCAACTAGACATGGAGCCATTGATCACTACCCGTTGAGCCCGACAATCTAGCCAACTTTCTACCCACCTTATAGTACATTCGTCCAGCCCATACTTCTTTAACTTGCTGACAAGAATACTGTGGGAGACTGTGTCAAAAGCTTTGCTAAAGTCAAGAAACAATACATCCACTGCTTTCCCTTCATCCACAGAATCAGTAATCTCATCATAGAAGGCGATTAGATTAGTCAGGCATGACCTTCCCTTGGTGAATCCATGCTGACTGTTCCTGATCACTTTACTCTCGTCTAAGTGCTTCAGGATTGATTCCTTGAGGACCTGCTCCATGATTTTTCCGGGGACTGAGGTGAGGCTGACCGGCCTGTAGTTCCCAGGATCCTCCTTCTTCCCTTTTTTAAAGATTGGCACTACATTAGCCTTTTTCCAGTCATCTGGGACTTCCCCCGTTCGCCACGAGTTTTCAAAGATAATGGCCAATGGCTCTGCAATCACATCCACCAATTCCTTTAGCACTCTCGGATGCAACTCGTCCGGCCCCATGGACTTGTGCACGTCCAGCTTTTCTAAATAGTCCCTAACCACCTCTTTCTCCACAGAGGGCTGGCCATCTACTCCCCATGTTGCGATGCCCAGCGCAGCAGTCTGGGAGCTGTCCTTGTTAGTGAAGACAGAGGCAAAAAAAGCATTGAGCACATTAGCTTTTTCCACATCCTCTGTCACTAGGTTGCCTCCCTCATTCAGTAAGGGGCCCACACTTTCCTTGGCTTTCTTCTTGTTGCCAACATACCTGAAGAAACCCTTCTTGTTACTCTTGACATCTCTTGCTAGCTGCAGCTCCAGGTGCGATTTGGCCCTCCTGATTTCATTCCTACATGCCCGAGCAATATTTTTATACTCTTCCCTGGTCATATGTCCAACCTTCCACTTCTTGTAAGCTTCTTTTTTATGTTTAAGATCCGCTAGGATTTCACCATTAAGCCAAGCTGGTCGCCTGCCATATTTACTATTCTTTCGACTCATCGGGATGGTTTGTCCCTGTAACCTCAACAGGGATTCCTTGAAATACAGCCAGCTCTCCTGGACTCCTTTCCCCTTCATGTTAGTCCCCCAGGGGATCTTACCCATCTGCTCCCTGAGGGAGTCAAAGTCTGCTTTCCTGAAGTCCAGGGTCCGTATCCTGCTGCTTACCTTTCTTCCCTGTGTCAGGATCCTGAACTCGACCATCTCATGGTCACTGCCTCCCAGATTCCCATCCACTTTTGCTTCCCCCACTAATTCTTCCCTGTTTGTGAGCAGGAGGTCAAGAAAAGCTCCCCCCCTAGTTGGCTCATCTAGCACTTGCACCAGGAAATTGCCCTCATGTAAGTTGAAACAGCTTCCCAGAAAGTTTGTGAACGTGGCCTCAGCAGAAGGATAGGCCGATGTCATCTTCCGTCTCGTTGCTGTGCTAGGCTCTGTGGACATATGGCATTCCCTTGCCTGCCTGGATCCAGGACCAGTGTGCACATGTGTAGGATCTGGCTATGTGTATAAGGTTTGCAAACCAAAGTATTCTGAGCCCACTCAGCATGGAAACACTTAACTTTACCCTCACAAATATTGTGCAGTGCACATTGATCATACGAATGGAGTTTGCTACTCTGGCATCTAGACAGGTTTGCAGGCAGTGCCAACGAGCCTACCAAATGTGCATTCCTCCACCATCCTGCCACTACTGAGCTTGGAATTGAGCTCCTTTTTTCCAGGGCCATGGACATCAGCGTATCGTTTCAGAAGCCATGCCAGCAGCGGTTATGTGGGGTCCCCAAATCAGCAGTTGGCACAGATACACCACAATATCATTTGCTTCCTTTTTCAAGAACAAGCCTGATCTCCTCATCATGTTGGCATCACAAACCTTTCCTATGCTCCCCCTATTAGTATTAATGAATCTGCATCTGTGGCCCACCAAGCCTTGAAAAATGATGGAATAGTGTCCTTTGTAGTTCATATGCTCACTTGCTCCTTGTCGCAGGTAAACTATGGGCTCATTCACAGCTTGGGAACCCTATCCTCTGAAAAGCAACTATTATTTCTGGGACTTTTCTTATGCCAGTCACCCACGGGTAAACCATACTATGGGTAAAGCACCGTGTTACTCGCCTCAAAAACTTCTGCAACCACAACCCCAGCAGTGGACTTTCCAACTCTAAAGTGGTTTGCAATGAACCTGTAGCTGTCTGGTGTAGACAGCTTCCACCTTTTCTGAACTAGTATGGCATCCCTGAATTGAATGCTTGGGTGCTGGAATGCTGGTGCAAGCTCCTCACATAGCTCCATGAAGATATGTTACCTCATGCAGAAATTCCACAGCCACTGCTGGTCACGCTGGGTTTCCAGGATCATGTGATTGCCCCACACTGTGCTAGTTCTCCTGCACCAGAAGCTATGACAAACCAAAGGGGATTCCACTGCAAAGCAGCATTCAATATATCTGTCCACTGTGTCATAAATGAATTTTCATCCTTCCTCAAGACATGCCAACTTCGGGTTGTCAGAAAATGCTGCTGAAATGCCATCCAGCATTGCACTGAGTGCCTAGTCCACTGCATAAACACTTGTCCTGCAGTAAGGAGAAAGACATCATCTGGTCGATTCATGACTTCCACGCACTTTTGCACAGGTAAAAGTAAGGGGAAATCTGATCTGGAAGTGCCAAAAGCAGATGTGTGAAGGTGTGGAACAGTACCAGCAACATACTACAAAGTGGTTCCTAGAGCGTCTCTGTGTGATGCATGGAGCCCTAGAACCTGAAGTGGAGGCATTAACCTTGTGTACCTAGAGCAGCAGTATGGATGTACATGTAATCGGTGTTCTATGCGTGTCCAGCAGAGTAAAAGTGGACTCTTGGGGCGGGTATGGCTGGCATGCACCAGCATGAGCATGATTCACTACTCAGGTATGTGCACCAAGGTAGACATAGCCTAAAAGTGTTTGTGTAAAAACAGAGGCCCAGATTTTCAGCTCTGACAAGTTTCCACTCAGCATAGCAGAGGGAGGAGTCATCAGGAAGCAAGTTATGGCTTTTATTGGCAGGGAAGGTCTGAACTCTGTCATAGGTTAAAGAAGCCAGACCACAGTGTGTTATCTTCCCTTCTCTCTACGGGGGCCATGAAGGTGGGGGAGTACAGAGGATGGGTATGTTCACCCTGTTTCATTAGCAATGTGATAGGTAGGCAGGCAGGTAGAGTTTGAGGAAAAGAGATCTTTATTAAACATGCTGACAGGCCAGTATTACATGTTAAGGCTCCAGAGTTTCTCTGTTAGAAGCCTCACTCCAGCTTGTGTCCCTAGAGTCATGACAAACTAAGTTCCTTCTGACCCCTGACCCCTTTTCTTTAGTACCACCCATATTACAAACCCTGCATCAGCTGCGAGCTCCCTCAAGCTGGGGGCTACACCCAGCTGTTTCCTGACCCCTTTTCATCACTAGAGCAGAGTAAGAGCTGTGACAATATAGCCCTAAATGTCTGGGAGGAAAGATGGCCTATGTAGCATGTCCAGAAGATTAACTGGTCTGAGAATGTCCACCCCCACTGAATTCCGTGTGGTTGCACTGCTATTACCCATGGCAGAATTCATCCCTAACTGGTTTTACCTCTTACAAGACACTACAAAATCTCACTTTTAAATATTTTTTCTGTTATCTACATTACATAAAACTCTGCAATAAAATCTCAAACAATTTAGCTTGCTTGATGTACAGAACAGTAAACCAATACAGAGAAAGGGAGGAAAAAATACCCTGGAGAAAAGTATGAATGAGTTTGAAAAGGACAAATAAAACAGCAGAGACATTTATATTGGTCTCCCCTACTGTTCCGAACAAAACAATTATGTGATAAGGGAAGCAAGAATGAGAGGAAATTCTTTCATTTTTCACGTTGGAAGCTAGAAAGATCCAATAGCCTGTTTATGAAGAACAATAAAGAAGATACATGAACTCGGTAAAGAGGTTGTGACAAATATATTGGGCCATTTTGAAAGGCCAGGATTTTTTTTTTATTTTTCTGTTTTTGTTTTTGTTTAGAGCTGTCAGCTAAGTTTTTAAAGATTTTTTTCCCTCCAGAAACCAATAACTGACAAGAGCGGTTTGTTACAATTATCAGAGAGAGTTATCACTTTTATTTAGGATTTGGAAATAAAATCAAAGAGGGGCAGATGGGACATGAATTAAATGAAGTTTAGACAAGTAAAAATAATATCAGCCACCCTTAAAACAAACCAGAAAAGAAAAAAAAAGAAAAAAACACCACGTTGCTAATTTGAAGTTATAAAAAATATGACAGGATCATTTAATACAATTGTACCAACCATGGCAGCTGATATTAGGGTTGTTGATTCAATTTATCACTACTATTCTTTTGGTCTGAAATGCTTGTTCTTTTGAAACAGTGCAGAGAAGCACATTTCATGTGCCAGGATAGGAATGACTCTCTAAGTATTATGACACTGTGATTGGGTGTTCACCCTACACCAGCCCTGAAAGCCCTTGGACCGCTACCCCTTCCTGCTTTTCCACGTGGGCACCAATGATACTGCCAAGAATGACCTTGAGCGGATCACTGCAGACTACGTGGCTCTGGGAAGGAGGATAAAGGAGTATGAGGCGCAAGTGGTGTTCTCGTCCATCCTCCCCGTGGAAGGAAAAGGCCGGGGTAGGGATCATCGAATCGTGGAAGTCAATGAATGGCTACGCAGGTGGTGTCGGAGAGAAGGCTTTGGATTCTTCGACCATGGGATGGTGTTCCAAGAAGGAGGAGTACTAGGCAGAGATGGGCTCCACCTAACGAAGAGAGGGAAGAGTATCTTCACGAGCAGGCTGGCTAACCTAGTGAGGAGGGCTTTAAACTAGGTTCACCGGGGGAAGGAGACCAAAGCCCTGAGGTAGGTGGGGAAGCGGGATGCCGGGAGGAAGCACGAGCAGGAGCGTGTGAGAGGGGAGGGCTCCTGCCTCATACTGAGAATGAGGGGCGATCAGCAGGTTATCTCAAGTGCCTATATACAAATGCACAAAGCCTGGGAAAGAAGCAAGGAGAACTGGAGGTCCTGGCAAAGTCAGGGAATTATGATGTGATTGGAATAACAGAGACTTGGTGGGATAACTCATATGACTGGAGTACTGTCATGGATGGATATAAGCTGTTCAGGAAGGACAGGAAGGGCAGAAAAGGTGGGGGAGTTGCACTGTATGTAAGAGAGCAGTATGACTGCTCAGAGCTCAAGTATGAAACTGCAGAAAAACCTGAGAGTCTCTGGATTAAGTTTAGAAGTGTGAGCAACAAGGGTGATGTCATGGTGGGAGTCTACTATAGACCACCAGACCAGGGGGGTGAGGTGGACGAGGCTTTCTTCTGGCAACTTGCAGAAGTTACTAGATCGCAGGCCCTGGTTCTCATGGGAGACTTCAATCACCCTGATATCTGCTGGGAGAGCAATACAGCGGTGCACAGGCAATCCAGGAAGTTTTTGGAAAATGTAGGGGACAATTTCGTGGTGCAAGTGCTGGAGGAACCAACTAGGGGCGGAGCTCTTTTTGACCTGCTGCTCACAAACCGGGAAGAATTAGTAGGGGAAGCAAAAATGGATGGGAACCTGGGAGGCAGTGACCATGAAATGGCTGAGTTCAGGATCCTAACACAAGGAAGAAAGGAGAGCAGCAGAATATGGACCCTGGATTTCAGAAAAGCAGACTTTGACTCCCTCCAGGAACTGATGGGCAAGATCCCCTGGAGAATAACATGAGGGGGAAAGGAGTCCAGGAGAGCTGGCTGTATTTGAAAGAATCCTTATTGAGGTTACAGGGACACACCATCCCGATGTGTAGAAAGAATAGTAAATATGGCAGGCGACCAGCTTGGCTTAATAGTGAAATCCTTGCTGCTCTTAAATACAAAAAAGAAGCTTACAAGAAGTGGAAGATTGGACAAATGACCAGGGATGAGTATAAAAACATTGCTCAGGCTTGCAGGAGTGAAATCAGGAAGGCCAAATCACACCTGGAGTTGCAGCTAGCAAGAGATGTTAAGAGTAACAAGAAGGGTTTCTTCAGGTATGTTAGCAACAAGAAGAAAGTCAAGGAAAGTGTGGGCCCCTTACTGAAAGAGGGAGGCAACCTAGTGACAGAGGATGTGGAAAAAGCTAATGTACTCAATGCTTTTTTTGCCTCTGTCTTCACGAACAAGGTCAGCTCCCAGACTACTGTACTGGGCAGCACAGCATGGGGAGGAGGTGACCAGCCCTCCGTGGAGAAAGAAGTGGTTTGGGACTATTTAGAAAAGCTGGACGAGCACAAGTCCATGGGGCCGGACGAGTTGCATCCGAGAGTGCTAAAGGAGTTGGCGGATGTGATTGCAGAGCCATTGGCCATTATCTTTGAAAACTCATGGCAATCGGGGGAGGCCCCAGATGACTGGAGAAAGGCTAATGTAGTGCCCATCTTTAAAAAAGGGAAGAAGGAGGATCCTGGGAACTACAGGCCAGTCAGCCTCACCTCAGTCCCTGGAAAAATCATGGAGCAGGTCCTCAAGGAATCAATTCTGAAGCACTTAGAGGAGAGGAAAGTGATCAGGAACAGTCAGCATGGATTCACCAAGGGCAAGTCATGCCTTACTAATCTAATTGCCTTCTATGACGAGATAACTGGCTCTGTGGATGAGGGGAAAGCAGTGGACGTGTTGTTCCTTGACTTTAGCAAAGCTTTTGACGCGGTGTCCCACAGTATTCTTGCCAGCAAGTTAAAGAAGTATGGGCTGGATGAATGGCCTATAAGGTGGATAGAAAGCTGGCTAGATTGTCGGGCTCAACGGGTAGTGATCAATGGCTCCATGTCTAGTTGGCAGCCGGTATCAAGTGGAGTGCCCCAGGGGTCGGTCCTGGGGCCGGTTTTGTTCAATATCTTCATAAATGATCTGGAGGATGGTGTGGATTGCACCCTCAGCAAGTTTGCAGATGACACTAAACTGGGAGGAGTGGTAGATACGCTGGAGGGTAGGGATAGGATACAGAGGGCCCTAGACAAATTGGAGGATTGGGCCAAAAGAAATCTGATGAGGTTCAACAAGGACAAGTGCAGAGTCCTGCAGTTAGGACGGAAGAATCCCATGCACCGCTACAGACTAGGGACTGACTGACTTGGCAGCAGTTCTGCAGAAAAGGACCTAGGGGTTACAGTGGACGAGAAGTTGGATATGAGTCAACAGTGTGCCCTTGTTGCCAAGAAGGCCAATGGCATTTTGGGATGTATAAGTAGGGGCATTGCCAGCAGATCGAGGGACGTGATCGTTCCCCTCTATTCGACATTGGTGAGGCCTCATCTGGAGTACTGTGTCCAGTTTTGGGCCCCACACTACAAGAAGGATATGGAAAAATTAGAAAGAGTCCAGCGGAGGGCAACAAAAATGATTAGGGGACTGGAACACATGACTTATGAGGAGAGGCTGAGGGAACTGGGATTGTTTTGTCTGCAGAAGAGAAGAATGAGGGGGGAATTGATAGCTGTTTTCAACTACCTGAAAGGGGGTTCCAAAGAGGATGGATCTGGACTGTTCTCAGTGGTAGCAGATGACAAAACAAGGAGTAATGGTCTCAAGTTGCAGTGGGGGAGATTTAGGTTGGATATTAGGAAAACCTTTTTCACTAGGACGGTGGTGAAACACTGGAATGCGTTACCTACGGAGGTGGTGGAATCTCCTTCCCTAGAAGTTTTTAAGGTCAGGCTTGACAAAACCCTGGCTGGGATGATTTAATCGGGGATCAGTCCTGCTTTGAGCAGGGGGTTGGATTAGATGACCTCCTGAGGTCCCTTCCAACCCTGATATTCTATGGTTCTATGATTCTATGAAAGGATTAAGGAATCTGAGAAAGGGTCAATTAGTGTGATTAGGCCAGGCATGGTGGGATTAGGTTAGAGAAGCAACCCCTGATGGAGCTCAGCTAAGCAGGTGTGGGCTGGGCTAATGTAAAGCCAGGAAGCTGGCAATAGAAAGGACTGTAGACAATGAGACTGCAGTTGCCTATAGGGTGCAAGATGACAAGGTAGGAAGTAGTCTAGGGATACAATAGTAAGGGTCAGGATTGTGCAGACCTGGACTACTTGTTGCAGGGTCCCTGGGCTGGCACCCATTGCAAAGGGTGGACCTGGATTTGGACTCCCCTGCCAGCCACTGGGGAATTGAAAAATTTCCCTTTCCTTGGGTAACAAAGGAAACAAGATTGTACGCTCTCATTAGAGTGGTGTGAAATTTGTGGGCCAAAGATTTTTTTTAGCTGAGGGGGAAAAAATGCAAATTTGGGTCAACAAAAACATGTTGTGAATTTGTATCAAGTGTGCCAAATTGTTTTAAACAAAAACAAACAAATATATTCTGAAATCAAAACATTTTATCTTCATGGTTTTGAAATGAGATCTGTTTTTTTTTATTTTATTTGAAACTTTGTCTTGAAATTTCCTTCAATTTTATAACTTAAAAAAAGTTGAAAATGAAATGAAACTTTGTTTGACCTGAAACAATTCTCCCTCCCCCAATTTTTTGATTTGCTGAAAATTTCAAAAACATTTTGTTCTGGGTTCAGCAGAAACAATTCACCTCTTCCCCTCATTTCCCCAACTTTTTTTGAACTGTCAGGGAACTTAAAAAAATCAGTTATTCTTGCAGCTCTAATTCTAGTTTCAGAGTAGCAGCCGTGTTAGTCTGTATTCGCAAAAAGAAAAAAGTACTTGTGGCATCTTAGAGACTAACCAATTTATTTGAGCATTTGTTAGTCTCTACGGTGCCACAAGTACTCCTTTTCTAATTCTAGTGTTACTTTCAAGAACCTGAATTTGCAACTTGCTTGGTAGTGACTGTATTGTTGTATGGGCGTGTGGGTGTGCACACACGGACACTGAGTATGTCTCTTTCGTTAGCAAACTCCAACAGGCTAATTAACATGTGCACTTTTGAGCTACAAACACACAACCCACCTTAAAAGAATGTTAAGGTTGCAAAGTCAAGCACTGAATGTAGGAAATTTAGGGTTAAAAGAAATCCTAGAGTCTATTCAAATTATCTATTGGTATAGATCTCCACCTCTGCGGTTAACTAGCAGTATCAAAGGAGGTGGATTATAGGCAGTGCAGTGAGCAAGCCTCCAGTTAAGGTCACCTACAGTTTCCATTATAAGGCCTTGTTTTCAGTTGCTTAAAGTTTGGCAAAACTACAGCTATTTGGGCTGAAAACTTCCATGCCAGGCACCTGCCTTAGACTGAATGTTTGGGAAAGTTTTAGCAAAAATGGTTTAGCTGTTTCTCCAAATGAGGTTAAGGAAAAATGCATTGTTTTGATCATGTAAAATTTTTTTTTACCCTTGTTTTATTGACCAGGTCCAGTGCCCCCATGCTTTGGAGCAGCAAGTTGAAATTTGGCAGGTTGGTTGCTTTTGTGTCGGGGGTATGGCTTTTGCCATCCTCATGAAAATCTGCCCTAATTTGGCCAAACTATGAACCTCTCCTTATGTCTGCTTGCACATTCTAAGTATAGACTTATTAGAAGCTAGCAGCTAAATATTGCAAACATTCTATCTACCCTGCGTATGCTCCATCCCAGGGACTCAAGGGCTGAACAGAACTTTCCATGCACTTGTCCTTCCCAGAACAAGGAGTTGCTGTGGTGCCAGGAACAGGAACTGAGATGAGACTGTCTCTCCCATGCTTTCAATGCAGCGAGAGTGATGAGCTGGGCCTGAGGTGGGTGGCAAAAGGGGAGAGAATTGGTTGTGGTGGGGGACTGCGACAAGAAACCAAGAGTGGGTTGAGATTGGGAACAGGAATGAGAGGGTGGGGATGAGGAACATGGGGGACAGGTGTGGAGGGGCTGGTACAAGGAGGTGGAAGAGTGGGGAGGACTAGGGTTGGGATGTGTAATAGAAGGGGGAGAAACAAGGACATGCTTGGGGTTCCAAAGGCAGCAGGGCCTGCAACCAATGAACTATTTCCCCTCTAAATCTGAAATAGAACCCAGGATTCATGAGTCTCAACAGCCCTCTGCAAATAGTTGTAAGACGCACTGGTAAAATAGGTGCTTCATCGCCCCTTAGTGGCTGGCCCGCACAGAAGATCACAACTTACTATCGCTATCCATTACTTTGTTACCTGAAGTAGTAGAGGTTTGTGCTGTGGCTCTGAAGGTTCCAACCTTGCTGCTAAACCATGTGGGTGTCAATACGTTACCACATGATGGAATTTATAGGGTTTTTTCCACTTATAAAGCTGTAGGAAATTGTACACACAAACCTACATTAAAAGAACATTATTAAGGTTGCAAAGTCAAGCACTCAAAGGTTAGGAAATGACCGAGTTAAGGTTACCTATATGTGCAGGTTCAAAAGTGCTCACCACTGGCTTAAATTGGCTCCAACTGAAATCAATAATAAAAGGCCCATTGATGGGAGCAGAATTAGGCCAACACTGAATGCTTTTGAAAATTCCACCCTACAAGGTTATTCTTGTGAAACATCTTAAATAAGATCAGCCTTAGATCGTCTCTTACTGAGTTTCTTGGATGATTTTACTGCTATCAGGAATACGGCTCCAAGGAGAGACTGGTGTATTGAATTATTCATTTAGTAAGAACGAGAGTCAAGTCCTATGTAGCTGGTAGTTCATGCACAGATGGGACCGCATGAATCAGTACTTCGAGAACCTTTTTAACCACAGGGTTTCTGTGCACAGAAACTAGTATGACTGCCATATGGAAGTTCACTGTGCTTAAGGCCAAATTAGATGTCCTAAAAAGATAGTAAATATTCTAGAGTCAAGTGCTGGGATGATCTTTCTACTATGCTTGAAGAGAGAACCTTTCCACTTTGCTGCATAAGTCTGCTTGGTGGATGGTTTTGCTCTACTTCCCAAGAACAGTGTACAATCACCTGAAAGCTGGCATGGGAGATGAAGTGACTAAGGCAGGAACAGATGGAGCTCTGATCTTGTTCCATCCAACCACTGTAGGTATCTGGATTGCGGAGAGTCCATATATAGCAGCCTTATTGTATCTGCTTTTTCTGTTGTAAAGGAGTGCTCCAAGAGGTAAGACCTTTGCTTTTCTCTGCTGTGGGAGATGACAAATGTTTTTTCATTAGAGATCTGTGAACTTAATTAACCTCATTGTGGATAAGGCCAATATAAGAACAAAAATAAAGAAATACTTTTATTCATATGATGATTATTTGATGGTTGCTTATTTTTGAGCAGGTGGAAGAAGCTAGAAATAGATATAAAAAGGAATACACATTGATAACATGGGTGTGACAGAAGCATTAGGAATGCCAAAGATATTGTACTTAGTTTAACAGATTTGCCTCTTTTGTGAGAGTCCAGAGACCACGACAGACATGTAATGCACATCATGCTGCCGTTTTAATAACCCCAATCCAGATAAACTGTGTGCACATGCAGTCTGAACAGGTGTACTTAGCAATCAGAAATGAGAATTCTGCATTTTTATGATCAAAGTACAGTAGCAACATTTTGCATAGAAAAGGCTACACTGGCACAAAGTGACAGCAGCAGAATTAATGCTTCCTCCAGGCCCTAGTTTTCCTCTTGGACATGATTGACAAAGTAATTTTCTTTTTGTACTTTAATAAAAGCGTATACATTATACACGCCACTAAATCCTCACTGGGCCAGTTACACATCATAGGACTTATCTTGTCAGAGCACCTAATATCCAAACAATAAATTAAAAATCATCCTGTCTATGCTGATTTGCATACAAAGATATTTTCCAGTTCCTAGCCTAAATTTTCCTATGGACACTAGAACTCATACAAAAAAGCTAGGTAGGTAGGGTTCATGGCTAATAAATACTGACTGATGGAAGTAACCTGTGTAACGTCTAAGGGAATGGTATGTCAGTAGCACTTATTTTACATATTGGAATTACACTGTGTGACAGGAAATACTAAACAAATATTGAAGAGGTTCTTTTTCCATATAATTCTCTACATGTAACGCTGACAAATCCTGCCTATTGGTGGGTGGGATCAAACCTCTGAAATCAAACCTCTGAAGCTTAGTGCATGAGCCTCTACGGCATGAGCTAAAAGCCACATGGCTCTTAGCCAAGGCTGTAGAGCAGACTCATCAATCTCCAGGTGATCTAAGAGCCACTCAAGGGGGACAGAGCACCACGCCCAGCAGGCATGGGTCACATACACACACAGAATGTTTTTTTTTTAAGTGACATATCTATTAATCTGAAACACATTAGAGCCGAAAGGAGGCTGGATAGCTATCTATCTTGGATGGTTTAGACACAACAAATCCTACATCTTGGCAGGGGGTTAGACTAGATGATGCTTGCAGTACCTTCTAACCCTATGGTTCTATGATTTTTCATTTGCAGAACCGTGTAAAGGGCCTTAGTGTGAATGAGAACCTGGTCCGTATGCCTCTTTGGCATAGGGAATTCAATAAAGGCGACAGGAATTCCAAGAAAGTTGCTTCCTTGTTCATTATGCTAAAATAGATTTTTGTTTATATGACTAGCACCTGAACACACTGTTTTATGAGAGCTGCAGATTTAAATTGTCCAGATATTCAAGCGTGGACACAGATTTTGCTCTGTTAGGCCTAGAAGCCAGGTTTGCTCTTGATATAGGTGAAACTGGGTTGACCATATAACCCAGACTCGGGCAAACTATTGGCGGCAAAAAGTGGGGAAATCCTTTTCCAATGTTTAGTTTACAAAGCACATCAAGCAATCACACAGTGGATCTGTAGGCGCAACCAGGCCTCTGGTTCCTTAGTTTTACCTAAAATATTTTGATGGAAAATGTGAGCCAAGTTCATAACAGTTAGGGCCAGGTCAGGGCCTCTGCACAGCCATGCTGGGAAGTAAGGGGGGATGATGCACCCCCAATATTCCTTTGCATGGGCTACCCATACCATGGGAACTTGTGCAAATGGGAAAGCAGCCTTCATGGGGCTGCTATGTCACCTTCATTTGCCCAACCAGTCCAACCCACATGTGACAGGTGTGGGTGTGGTGTGGAGTGTGGGTGTGGAGTGTGAGCTCCATCCCCTAGCGTGCTGGCCCCTATAAATGTGTCTGGGAAACATCCTGTGCCAGGTATTGGTCAGATATAGGAGTAAGGGGTGAACCTGGAGGCAGAGTGCAACTCTGAGTCTCAATCTGCTTCACATTCTGCTCCTGAGGATGTCCAGCAATGTCCATTGCTCTGAGGTCATGAAAAAGACAGTTTACTTCTGTATGAATATGACTAGAATTGCCTACTTTGTTGCACTCTCTGGTCAGGGTAGCTAATCAAAAAATCAATAGATTTCTGGCCAGCTTTTTAGCATATACAGTATATCATTATGAAAGTGTGCACATATTTGGTATTGGCCAGTCTACAGTCTTTGAGGGATCTGAAATTGTACAGCACTTAGAAGCGCATCTAGGGGAAAAAAGAAAACCCCATACACATCAATAATAAACTTAGTCAGACTACTAGGCTCCTTGTTCCTGATCCTTAAATTGATGTGGTCTAGTAGTTTAGATTGAAAAAGATTCTGATCTACTGCACTTTATAATTATGATCTGGGGAGGTATCTTTCTGATTTTACTAAAATATTGCTTTTAGTAAAAATTGTCAGATATTAATATTAATAGTATTAAAGTCAGATTCTAAACATTTTAATAAAGACTGGGAAATTAATTAAATAAAATTAATAGCTCTGGTTTGGACCAGCTGCAGCCCCATCATCCACTTACTTTATTTCTGTGAGTAAAGCAAGAACAGAACTACTATTGTGAGTAAAGCAAGCGTCTATACTAAGTTTTGTTGATGTAAGTTACATCAGCATACTGTCACTGCAGTTAGTATATTGCTTGTGTGCATGCATACTTGACTCCTTTGCATTAGTGCTGCGTGTACTCACTGGGAGTGCTTGCATCAAGTTCTGGAGTGCTTGCATCAAGTGCTGTGGTGCACTGTGGGTACTTATCCCAGTGTGCAGGTTGCCACTGTTCAGCACACTGTCTTTTGGGTAGTTTTGGCAATGCATTGTGGGGCAGAAATGAGTTACGCAGGAGTGACTGGGAGCAAGGGATCAATTTTCCATAATGCAATGATCTCCATCCTATAATATCACTATCCCATAATTTTCAGGCCTATTTTCCATTTCCCATGATCCTATGTGGGACTTGTTTCTGTCCACCATCTCTGACAGAAGCATGGAGCTTGCACAGCTCTGAGCTATTGTCAGGAGCATTGCAAGCACAGGACTCACTATCCTTCAGTATTTGCAGAACTGCAAGAAGAACCTCAGGGAAAATGATGATTTCCTAGTGGTCATTTTGCTGTGGGACATAGTGAGAACCAATTCAAGGTTGTTAGTGGTGGTCAAGGAGCAGCTGCAAATGGTGGAGCACTGATTGTGGGTCCCAGAAATGCACACTAGCTGGTGGGATCACATTGTAATGCAGGTTTGGGGTGATGAACAGCGATTGCAGAAGTTCTGGATGTGCAAGGCCACATTCCTGGATCTGTGTGCTGAGCTTGTATCAGCCCTCCAGCGCAGAGACACCAGAATGAGCTGCACTGACAGTTAAGCAAGTGGCAATCTCACTGTGGGAACTTGCAATGCTAGATTACTACCAGCCAGTGGGAAGTCATTTTAGAGTCGGAAAATCCACTGTGGGAGCTGTTGTCATGGAAGTGTGCTGGGCCATTAATCGTCTCTGGCTGTGCAGGACTGTGCAAGACATAGTGGATGGTGCTGCAGCTATGGGGTCCCTGAACTGTGGTGGAACAACAGATGGCATGCACATCCCCATTTTAGCCCCAGAGCACCTTGCCCCAGAGTACCTCAACAGAAAGGGCTACTTTTCCATGGTTATGCAAACTCTGGTAGATCACTAGAGATGCTTCATTGACCTGAGTGTTGGCTGGTCAGGGAAGGTGCAAGATGTGCGCATCTTTAAGAACACAGGACTGTTCAGAAACTACAAGTAGAGACCTTCTGGCCTGACTGGTGGATTACCATTAGTGATGCTGGAATGCCAGTTGCGATCCTGGGGAACCCAGTCTCCCCCTTACCCCTCATGAAACCATAGACCAGCTGCATTGACAGAACCAAGGAAAGATTCAGCTATCAGCTCAGCAGGGGCAGAATGACCATTGAATGTGCTTTTGGTAGATTGAAAGGGCACTGGCATTGTTTGCTCACCAGATTGGATCTCAGCGGGAATAATATCCCAATGGCTATCGCTGTTGTCTCTTCCATAAATATTTGTGAGACCCAGGGGGAAAAGTTGCTGCAGGGGTCGAGGGCAGAGGTGGAACAGCTGTCTGCAGAGTTTGAACAGCCATACGCAAGGGCTATATGGCTTAGGGAGGCTTTGAAAGAGCACTTTATCAGCAAGACACTGAAATGTGCTGTGGTGTACTGTGCTCAACCTGGCACTGCAGTTTGGAGGCCTGTTAGGAATTGTGTCGTGCATGCTGCACATCTGTTGGGGTGCTTCCTCTGCATGTATGATGACTGCACTGTTTGACACTGATTCTGCTGCTTGTGAGTGTATCAGACCACTACTTTCACTGCATGCAGGCATTATGCACCGAGTGTTTGTAAACTAACAGATGAATAACTTTCCAAACAAAAGCTTTATTCACTTACAGAAACAACTTAAAAAAAATCTGAACTTTAAAGTGAATACATTTTAACTTAAAAAAAAAAAGAGAGGAATCTTAATAAATAAATACCAGGAAGGAACATACATCAACTGTGGCTCTCTCAGGTCGTGTATGTGAAGCATGGCTGTCCATGCTTTCCCCTGGTGTAGCATGGTAGGGGTAGGGGGTGGGTCCTGAAGCCGTGAGGAATGTTTGCTGTGGGGGTGGGGTGCAGGGAGATGCTGTGCAGCAACTCTCCACAGATTGCAGTGAGAGTCGAGCCTGGGGTTGTTGAACCTGGAGATCTACAAGAGTCTGCAGCCTCTGAGTTTGCTGACGGAGAAGCTCCATTATGTCCTGGTGCATATCCGTCTTTTTCCTGTGCCTTTCTGCTGTCCGCTGTGGCCATAACCAGGACAGGGTGAGTGGGACGGCTGCCCAGGGTGCAAAGCCATGGGATGAAAAACTGGGCAGAAACAGAGGTGACATGTAAAGCCCTGCATAGTGGGGCTCAGTGGGCTGGGGTTGGGAGGGAGCGTCCCCTCCACTCCAACTCCCCTCAGTGGGCCACCCAGCCTGTCTGGGTTGGGGGTGCAACCAAAAAATTGGGGGGGAGGAAACGTGACCCCGTGTGCTCCCCCATGAATCGTGTCTGGCGGGGGGCGGGGAGCAAATATGCTTGCTCACCCTGGGCACTAAAATACCTAGTTACAACTCTGCTGTCCACTCTTTTGTTCTTCAAGGTCAGTCTGCAACATTCACCCTTCTGGCCGTCTGTTCAAGATCTGATGCAGCGCTGGCTTGCAGGAGCTCTCAGGACGTCCCCTCCCATCTCCCTTCTCCTTCTTATCCGGGTCAGTCAGTCATTCTACTGGTGTGGAGGGGGAACCCCTCATAGCCTCAGCTACAGATAAAACAGAGGTACCATTATAGTCAGTATAGTAGGACCAGAAAGGTAAGATTCAGAACTCCCCCATTCTCTTGTTCCCCTAAATTGTTAAACCAGACATGCTTATTGACACTTCTGCTTTCGAGTGCTGGTGCCCAGTGTCCTGCTCAGCTTAAGCCATGGTGAGTATGGCCCGCCAGGGATTGGGGGAAACAAGGAGAGAATTGCTTGATTGCATGCAATCAGGAGTATAGGGCAAGGGCACTGAATACTGGCACCATTTTCCACAGCTGATGGTTTTTAGCTGGTATCTCACTCCTGAGGGTAACAAAGGCTCAGAGAACACCATTGCTGGTGGCATCCCAAAGCCACCTGTACCCATATGTTGCTAGCCTGTTTACAGTAATGGTGCTGCCACAGTTATTGCCAACTGGCATGGGAAATCCTCCCACAGTGGAGGAAGAAATTAGGCTGCCATCCCTAGAAACTTTTGGGAGAGGATTGCAGTGTGCCCCCAGGAGAGATTCATTGAGATCTCATAGAAGGACTCAAGGGACATCCTGGTGTACACAAACAAACAGCTCTGCATCCCCACCCCCGCCCCCGCCTAACTCTCCAGGGGAATGAAGATCAGATAGCAACTCTTGTACCATTGCATCAAGTACATTAATGACAAGACAATAGCTGCACCCTGCTAAGTTGGGGGTCCTATAACTGTAACGGGGAACTTATTTACCCGCTTACCCAAGGTTCCTTTCCCTGCCTCAGGATCTCCTGTGCTCAGCTGAAGGGACTGGCTGGACTGTGGTGGAGTCAAAAATAGGTTCTGGCTCTGGGTCGCCTGCCCCCATACTTCTCTTCCTTGTCCACCTTCTTCTTGCCGTTCATGGCAGGGCCCTGTGACTTGGACTCCTCAGAGGTATCCACATGGCTTGTGGGGTGGTGGTGGCGTCTCTGCGAAGTATGGCATGCAGCTCCTTGTAAAAGCAGCAGGTCTGTGACTTGGCACCAGATTGATTGATTGGCCTCCCTGGACACTTGCTGCAGTTCCTTGGCTTCCCCCGGCGCTTCTGCTGATCCCTGCCGTACTCCCTTCCCACGGTTTTATTGCAGTGTAGGCATCCCCAACCTGCTCATAGATGTCAGCGTTTCTACGGCTGGTTCAGAACTGTACCTGTGCAGCCACTTCTCCCGACAGGCCCAGGAAATCCAGAATCTCCTGCCTACAGCAGAAGTCCATGTGGCGTGTGTAGCTGGCAAGGTCAGCTGGGCAGTCATGCACAACAACAGAGAGCAGATAGAGGTGGGCTCATCAAGCTGGACAACCAGGAAAAGGCATTTAAAAAATTTGCAGGAGTTTTGTCTGTGACTCCTTGCCAGTGGACTTAATTGTGATGCGCGGTCAGTGTTTGGCGTTGTGGGACAGCTGCTGGAGGACTCTGGCAGGAGCAGTCCTTCAACACCTCACCGTTGTGGTTACCAGTTCATCACAGCTTCAGCTCAGAACAAGCACAGTGTTTTGGGGCCTCAGTAGGCCTAGTCCTTCTAACCCTTACTTAAGGATTGGGGCCCTCCATGGACCAGGGGTCCTGTCTGTTTGCTTGATCAGGAACAAGTTCCTGATCCAGTTTAAAACCAGGCTATTTATCCAAAAATCCTTTTAATCAGTCCCTGGGGAATTCAGCTTTAACTAGTACATGCATAGCTCTCTAAGGGGCGGCTTCAAAGGGCAGATAACAGAGGAAGTACATTAGCATCCCCTTCCTACTAGAGAAGGTACATGCAATTGTGCATGTGTTGTGGCATTGTATTTTTAGCACAGTGGACCCCAAAGGTATTAAAACTAATTCAACAAGTCCATTCAGGATATCGCAGGAAATTGTTAGTCTGTCACAGTTGTCACTTAGCAACTTTTTCTTTAAAATACTTTTATGGAATTTCTAAGGGTTTCTTTCTTCGTAAAATAAAGTGATGGGTAAGCTAATAAAGGTAGGAAACCAAAATTCAGATTCCCATAGCTTTTTCTCACCACTAGTTCTAAGCCACTATCGGTGAAAATGCACTCTAGAGTCTATAGGAAGTGCATAACCGAGGTGTGTTTGTAATGGTCATAGAAAATAGGGGTCAGTGAGATCTGTGTGCAAGTAAATAGAATCTTAATAAATCCAGAATCTTTGATCATGGAAGGAATTAACTGACAAAGGGGCCATATGGAATATATCCTCCACTGGCTTTTTCTTTTCTCCTTCAGTTCCAATTATACTCTTGCATAAGTTTTCCAATAGCAGAAGTTTAGTATGAGAGGAATTGCCAGGATGGAACTGCCAATTATCAGTCTAATATCCCATCTCCAACAGCGCCCATCAGTGGGTGCTTCAGAAGGAGCAAGAAATCTCATAATGGACATCTATACAATATCCTGCCCTGAGGAGAAATTTCTTCTTAACTCCAAGCAGTCTATGGTTGGCTTATACTCTGAAGTATCAAAATATATATACTTAATGAATCTACATTTCAGCTATTTAGTTGTGGACAGGCTGATTGAATTATTGCATTTATATTATTAATGTAGATGGTGGGGGGGGGAGGAAAAGTATAGGCGATAAATTATATTCCCATTCAGTGAGCAGAAAGCTGGAGAAATAAGAGCTTGCAGATGTCACAAACACCACTGTCTGATAAAATTGTTTTTATTAGCCTAATGTGCCACATATTTATCTAGAACTAGGCATGAATAAGTGTAAAAAAAAAAAAAGCGCAGTACCATTTAAAGTACTATAATTGAATAAAACAATGTATACTTTTTTCTGTGCAGTGCTTGAAGTGATACTGCATACATCTTTAATTTCATCAATTAAGGAAAAAAAGAACAAATGGAGTTAGATTTTAATTATTCATAGTTCATTTGAGAAAAATCTTTGTAAATGTGAGGAAGGAGAGCTGTGCTATCTATCATGGGGCGGGGGGGGGGTGCAGCAAAGATGGATGGATAGATGGAAAATCCACTCTATGAACTATTCAACAATATGTAAGCATTTGCTTTCATTAGATACTGTAATGTGTAAAGAAAGATGTGTATAGGATAGGGTGACCATAGTTCCCTATGCTGAATACAGGACACCTGGTAAAATTGCTCAAATTCAAGCAAGTTCAATGGCAATCAATCAGAACTAGGCAGTAGCCCTCTTCTTCTCCCCCCCTCCCCATGCTATTAAAAACTCCAGGGCCCAGCAGGGGAAGAAGGGCTTCAGGGGTATGGGCCTCGGGCATAGGTGTAGTATGACTTCTATTTTGGGGCAGGGGCCAGCAGGGCTCAAGCCAGCGCCATATGGTGGGTCCAGGGAGGGAGTGCCACCTCCACCCCCTGATTCACCTCAGCAGGTCACTCAGCCTGTCTTGGTTGTGGCAGGGGGGAGGCACAACCAAAAATTATAACTCAAAGGTAGCGGGTTCAGCTCAAAGTTTGAAAACAGCTCAGGATGCAGAAAAAGGGGTAGCTAGGGGCTGTGTGCAGGCAGGCGGGTAGCTCAATTTTCTGATGTAGTTTTTATTGAGAGTGTATATTTTTGCTAGCAGCTCAGCCACTTCATATTAAGCTTCTTCAGAACTCATTAGCAATAACGTCCTACAGTATGGTTAAGAAAACAAATCACTTTATAAGTGCTAAATTCAGTGCCTTGGTTCTGTGGCCATTTGTGAGGATCCTAGAGCCCAGGCTCCAGCCTGAGCCCTAATGTCTACATCGCAGTTAAATAGCCCCTTAGCATGAACCCCATGAGTCTGAGGTGGCTGGCATTGGCCAGCCACAGGATTTTAACTACAGTGTAGACATATCCTTAGCTTCTGCATGGAGTTCAAGTCATGGGTTTTAACCTATAAAGCTCTCACTTGTTTCCTTGGGAGAATATCTCTACCTCCCAGTATAGTTGTGCTCAGTGGGGTTGTTCAGCCTAGACACCTCCATTTTAAATGGGATGGAGTTTTCTACAGCATGTGTTCTCGTAGAGGTTCTCAGATCACCTCCTTGGTCTGCTAGAGCCTGGATTTGTTAATCATTTTGGCATTCCGCTTAGATCCTCTCCCAGGGAGAGAGTCAAGAGCTATGGATGTTGGCATGTATTATGGTGATATATTAGGCAGAGCTGTCTCATCTAATCTAACATTTTTTTCCAGGGACTTTTAAAATCTATCTTTCTATATTTTAATTGATGTGTATGTGGCTAGAATTAAGGGGAATAGACCCTTTAGATTACATTGAAATTAATAGATCAATGTATAGGAGAAGACAAATAAATCACAGGCATAGGAACAGAACTGTATCTCTTATCATGTTTCCTTTCTCTCCCTTTCCATCTGTATGGTTCTGCATGTGCATTAAATTCACGCCCAACTTAAAATGTAGTTTGGAACTCTGTCAATTTTCTACTTATGCAAAATTGTAGAACAGCACAACACTGTGGTGGTTCTATGACCAAATTAAGCTGGTTAATTAAGACAATTAGCATGTCTTTCTCCAGCTGAATTAGCTAGAAGATACAGCTGTGTTTTAAAATTGTCACATGATGTTTGTTTTTTTTCAGAATTTTATCTTCCTAATGAGTTATTTTTGGCACAAAATATTTTCAATCTAAGACCCAACTGTGCAGTCCCTCATACAATGGAGTAGTCCTTACATTTGTGAGTATTCCTTTTGCTCTACTCAAGTCACTCTTGTGAGTAAACAATTATTTGCCTGAGTAGTCTTTAAGTTTGGAGCCTAAACTATTTTGAGATGCACTAAATTTTTCACATTGTTCCCACCTTGCAAAGAGGGTTCTTGGACTGAAGTGATTTGAATGAAAGATCAAATATGAAAACCATTCTCTTGTACAAAGTATATATTTGGGAGTAGATTCTCCCCTTTATACACAGAGGCAGAGTGATGTGGGGGGGAGGGGGAAGCATACTAAGCAAAAACTGGTACTAAAAACATAAATACAAGAGCAACAACAATATATGATGAAAGTTGTCACCTGGTTTTTGTCAGGTGTGACTTGCAGGGTTAATTTTAATAGACAAAATGTGTAAAATAGTGAGTTTTCAACACGGTACAAAATTAAGGACAGAATAACATCAGCTATTGCAAAGCTGTAATTTCAACCAAAAAATTTGAATTTGGGAGCCTACATTTAGTGTGTGTTCTCTCGCTTGCTTTTCAGAGGTGCTGAAAACCAGACACTCCAAATGAGGTGCATGTTTGGCATGCTGTGTAAAGCATCCTCTTTTCATTCTGAAGAGACTTTTTGTGGGCAGGAGGACCAGGACAGTGTGGGGAGGCAAGTAGTCTCTGAGTTACTACCTATCAAAATTAAAGCTGTATTTTAACAGCATGTTGTCCTGAGTTCTGCACATGCTGGAACCTGGGGAGCTGATGCAGAAGATGCTACAGTTAAAGCTTGCCCATCTTTTCAGACAAAGAAGCACAACTGTATCTTCAAATTAGTCAAACGATGCCACTGGCTTCCCTATTGTATCAGAATCTGGATCCAAAATAATTCATGGGCTTGTTCCAGCCTACATCCTCATTATTAATATTTGTTATAATAATATTGCACTGGCACTGAAGAGCGCCTGTTATGGGCCAGGACCCCATGGTGCTGTACAAAGACAGTCCCTACCCCGAGGAACTTACCTCTTTTGCTTTTCTCGCTCCCTCTATTCTTCTTGCACAAACCTCTCAACATCCCTTTGTACAATCCTGCCCATGTAGGCACAAGATCTTCCTCCTCTGCAACTCCTGCCATTTTGAGCATCTTTCCTGTATCTCTTCGACTCATTGTGTCTCAATCGGCGTACAAAGTTGAAACTACAATAAAGAACAGAATTATCGGACACATGGATAAACGTGATATGTTGGGGGGGGGCAGTCAACATGACTTTTGTAAAGGGAAATCAGGCCTCATCAATTTATTAAAATTCTCTGAGAGTGTCAACAAACATGTGGACAAAGACCCAGTGGATATAGTGTACTTGGACTTTCAGAAAGTCCATGACAAGGTCATTCACCAAAGTCTCTTAAAGAAACTAAGCAGTAATGGGATAAGAAGGAAGGTCCTCTCATTGATCAGTAACTGGTTAACGGACAGGAAACAAAGGTAGGAATAAACGTTCAGTTTTCACAATGGAGAAAGATAAATAGCAGGATCCCCCAAGGACCTTTAAAGGGACTAGTATTGTTCAATATATTCTGGAAAAGTGGGGTGAACAGTGAAGTGAAAAAATTTGCAGACTATCCCAAATAACTCTAGATAGTTAAGCCCAAAGTCGACAGCTAAGAGTTACAAAGAAATCTTGCAAAACTGGGGACTGGCAACAAAGTGGCAAATGAAATTAAATGTTGGTCAAAATAATCCCAACTATATATGGGGTCTAAATAAGCGGTTACCCCTCGAGAGAGATCTTGGAGCCATCGTGGATAGTTCTCTGAAAACCTCTGCTGAATGTGCAACGTCAGTCAAACAAGCGAACAGACTGTTAGGAACCATTAGGAAAGGGATTGACGACAAAACAGACACTATCCTAATGCCACTGTATAAATCCATGATAGGCCCACGCCTTGAATACTCTGAACAGTTCTTTTTGTTCCATTGTAACCCACACACCACTTAGTGCTCTGTCCCCTTTAGACTAACAGACGTATTGGAGCATAAGCTTTTGTGGGTGAATACTCACTTCGTCGGGTGACATGCATCTGACGAAGTGGGTATTCACTCACAAAAGCTCATGCTCCAGTACGTCTGTTAGCCTGTAAGGTGCCACAGGACTCTTTGCCGCTTTTACAGATCCAGACTAACATGGCTACCCCTCTGATACTTGTCCCCTTTCGTTGCACTGAGGCCACATAGAGATTAATCACTCTGCGGATGTCATGTGGATTTTAGCTCTTGTAGTACAGGCTCATGCATTTAGCTAATGAGGTCCCAGATTCGGTCCTGCCCGCCAGCAACTGGGGTCTGTTGATGTTATGCTATCTCAAAAAAAGATGTATTAGAATTAGGAAAGGTACGGAGAAGGGCAACAGAAATGGTTAAGGGGATGGAAGAGCTTCCATAAAAGGAGAGATTAAAAAGGCTGGGACTCTTCAGTTTAGAAAAGAGATGATTAAGGGGGAAGATATGACAGAGGTCTAAAGATCACGAATGGTATGGCAAAAGTGAATAAGAAAGTGTTCTTTACCCCTTCACATAAGCCAAGAACTAGCGGTCTCCCAATGAAATTAATGGGCAGCAGGTTTAAAACAAACGCAAGGAAGTACTTCACACAATGCACAGCCAACTTGTGGAACTCATTGCCAGGGTATGTTGTGAGGTTCAAAAGTATAGCTGGGTTCAAAGAAGAATTGGATGCATTCATGGAGGATCAGTCCATCCATGGCTATTAGCTAAGATGGTCAGGGATACAACTCCATATTCTGGGTGTCCCTAAACCTCCAACTACCAGAAGCTGGGACTGGATGACAGGGATTGGATCACTTGAAATTGCCCTATTCGATTCATTTCCTCTGAAGCATCTGGCACTCTCAACCATCAGAGACTGGATATTTAGCTAGATGAACCATTGGTTCGACTCAGTGTGGCGCCTGTTATGTTGTTCATAGAATCATAGAATATCAGGGTTGGAAGGGACCTCAGGAGGTCACCTAGTCCAACCCCCTGCTCAAAGCAGGACCAATCCCCAACTAAAGTTCATTGGAAAACAGATATTTTCTCCAGGCTGGGAAAAGTTTTATTGTTCAGCCACTCACAACATCTCAACAACCAGCCTGAACAACTGTAATTTAACTACCTCCTGTTCCCTGGCTGAGGTGCTGACCTGCATTAAATATTTTGGGTGATCTCCAAAAGCATGTTGAAAATGAAAACTAGCCTTCACCTCAGTTTCTTTTAAACACACTCAAACAGCAGGAAAAGAGAGGATGATTTGGCTTGACCAAGCTCCTATTTTGCTAAATTCCTCCTCTGGCCTGATTCACCAGTTGCTCTCACTTTCGAAGGACATATGTCCTAAAAGAACCAGTTACAGCTATATTTTCTTGTTGATTTGTGATCTAGTATTTCCTGGAGAAATCACCTAAAAAAAATTCCTAACCTTATATTTGCTTTAAAACCTTGCTCTTTAGTTCTCTTGCCCTGTGTAACTTCTCTGCAATTGTGTTTAACTCCATCATGGATTTTAAAATAGTAGCCACTGAAATCTCTTCCCACCAGTGCCTGCCTGCTCAGAAAGCTAGCCAGCCCAGAACAAGTGGGAGGAAATCTGGATCCCTATTTCCTTCCCCCCCCCCATCAGTGAGCACTCATGAGAAACCTACTTCCACTCCCAGTCCCTCACACGACCTAGGGAGGTTAAAGTATACCTGAGCAGTTAAAGTATACCTGGTTCTTCAACTGCCTGCCTAGCTCACTACTGGTTGGGGACCCCCTTCTCATCTGAGCCACTGCCCCACAGCTAGATGCTGCAGGATGAGTCACCTGATAATTTTTTTTTTTGAGGCAGGTAAGAAGATCCTGATTTTTTTTTCAGGGAGGGAAAGCCATTTTGAGAGGAAGGATTGCTCAGTGGTTAGGGCATCAGCCTGGGAATTAGGAAAAGGGGGTTCAATTCCCTGCTTTGTCATTGTCTTACCGTGTAACCTTAAGTGAGTCACTTAGGATATGCCTACACATATAGCAGCATGGGGGTTGTGTAGCTATATGCTGCAATGAAAAGCAGGCTGCATCCACCCTGTGGTGGGCAGCTAGGTGTACCAATGGAAGTCTCTAGCATGGGGGAGGCAGCTGGATCCTAAAAAAACAGTGTAGATGGGGAAGTCACTTCTTGGTGTGTAGAGAGCTGAGTGGGGTACAACCTTAATATTCTGCTGCGTCTTTACACACCTACTCTGTGCCTCACTATGCTGCTATTTATACCCATGCCAGGGGGTCTTGAAATATATGTACTCTACCTGTTGCTGTAAGTGTAGACACAGCCTAAGATACTATCTCACCTACCTGTTTCTCTAATAGCCTAAGATAGATAAATGGTAACATCGTCGCAGCACATCAAACTTTGAGGTAGGCTCAGCGAAAATAAATGTTTCATTATATGAATTGATAAAGCTGTTCAAAATGTACCATTTTTTTATGTGTATTCCAGTAGCTTAGAAGCCCCATCTGAGAGGCCATTGTACTAGGAGCTGTACAAATCCACATTAGGGGAGACACTGCCCTGAGAAGCTTAGTATCTAAACAGGGAAGTAAGCAAGTATTGTTCCAGTTTTTTAGATGGGGAGTGGAGGCTCAGAAAAACTGAGGGCAGGTCTACAGTGCAGAGGGGATCGACTCTCTGAGATCACTCCACCAGCAGTCCATTTAGCGGGTCTAGTAAAGACCCGCCAAATTGACTGCAGATAGCTCTCCAGTCGACCCCTGTATTCTACCCCCCCGACGAGAAGAGTAACGTAAGTCTTTCCCCTCCCCCGGCAGCATAGACCTCACTGTAACTCAACCTAAGGTACGTCAGCTCCAGCTACGTTATTCACATAGCTGGAGTTGTGTAGCATAGGGCAACTTACTGCAGTAGTGTAGACATAGCCTGAGAGACTCTCCCAAAGTCCCACAGGAAGCCTGTGGTTTAACTCAGAAATGAAACCGTATTTCCTGAGTCCCAGTACAGTGACTTGATCACAAGATGACCCTTCCTTGCTCAGTTTATTTTTATTCATAAAGATGATGAGCTTCTGGTGCTCCCAAGACTGTTCAAAATTATTCATAATTATTATAATTCATTGTATATTATTGGTCCTTTTACTTATCGTTCCCCAGAGTATCTGTGCTCTACAACATGTCAAACCTTGAAAGCATCGGAGGAGCCTGTAAATATGTCTCAGCTGCTCAGCTAAGTATAGAATAAATTGAAATAACTTCAATGTATGTTCTTTTTGTCCTCAATCAGACTGGAAATAAGGCATACACTTTTGACAGTGAGAACAATTAACCATTGGAACAATTTACCAAAGGCTGTGGTCGATTCTCCATCATTGACCATTTTAAAATCAAGTTTGGATATTTTTCTAAAATATCTGCTCTGGGAATGATTTTGGGGAAGTCCTATAGCCTGTGTCCCACAGGAGCTCAGACCAGATGATCACAATGGTCCCTTTTGGCCTTGGAATCTATGAATGAACAAGTAGAAGCCTCAGAGACACTTTACTTTTAGATCACAGGGCAACATGGCTCTGTCTTAGACAATGGCTAAAGAAGTCAGTGCTGAGATTTGTCCGTATCCCCTAGATGGCTTTGAAAACCCAGCCCCCAAAATTGGGGACACAAAAACCCAGTCAGGAGTGCAAGAGCAGGAAACTAGCTTAGGCTTCAGGCAGTTTAGATGCTTTTGACTGTGCAAGGGTGTAATAAATGAATGCACTCTCTCACACGCAGAGAGCATGTAACAGATATAACAAGAATCCCACTGCTAGCTATTGAAAAATGTCATATTTCATGGCTTTCACATAATAGCCATCTGTTTTGAAATAGAAACACATGTCCAAATGTCAGCCTACTGCAGGTATCCTCAAATCTTTTTCCTGTTTTTTTTTTGGTGGTTGTTCGTTACATTGTATTTTTCATTTCCACTTGCTGTGATATCATGGCATTTGATTTTGTTCTGGCCAAGAGGTCAGGGAGCTCAATTCAGTGTTAGCTGCCCTATTGGTCCATGGATTTCCCACTAAGACACCGTGGATGATTAATGTGGCCAGTGCCCTACCTTACACAGAATAGGAACACATCACCTCCATTTGGAACTCATTCTTCCCCTGGCTTGGGGCCAGGAGCACAAATTTGTTCTCATGTTGATGTCTCCTGACACCGTGACCCTCAGGCTCAGTAGATTATTTTGCTTTTTTATTCTTGTTTAAGGCCATTAATGTCCTTCTTTAATATATTTGTCTCATGATCAACTTAAACAAGATCATTATTTGTTTGTATGGCAATGTATATAGCTTTTTCGTCTCAGGATTTCTTGTTTGTGTGTGGCTTAAATATAACTGCATTGCATTCTGTCTCCCCCCACATCTTTCCTAATGGAAAAGTAAATGCTTACCGAATACATGCCTTCAATGTTCTGTAAAGGTATGACCCTGATAGAGTTTCTAAATTATAAAGCAGGAGCTCTTTTATATTACCATGAATAACAGGAAATCTAGTTCTTTATAAGAAGTTATTTATTCTCCATTTTTGAGGTTTTATCCACACCCCAGGAGGTGGCCATGTATATTTCAACAGGTGCTGCACTGAGATTGCTCGGATACTCTCACACCGCATTAGATTGTATCCACTGGAAATAAATGAATTTGAGAGCAAGACTTATAGGCTGATGAAAAACGAAAAATCTCTTCTCTTGTTGAATGCAAAATTCATGTCTTTTATCAGCATCGGTGTCATGTAAATACATATTTATGATCTAAGGCATGGCACAATGTGTCGGGGAAAGCAAGTATCTAGACAACATACCATGGACTGGAAAATTGACAAATGCTTTCCAAACATTCTGAAAACTTAAGAATGAATCTGGAAGGGGTGAAGAGGTGGGCAGAAGCAGGCATCGCTTCTGGGTGACCACACTGCCTGGTTACTAACTCACTTCCAGGGAGAAGCAAGCAGAGAGGGTTCTGATTTATGTCAGAAATCAGAAGAGGAGAGATGGCATATGACCTTAAGAGGAAAGAAGGCACATGAAGTTAGAGGAAAACAGCTTAGAAATAAATGTAATGACAATGGCTGGAAGATGAGCTGAATGGTTCTAGGAGACTCACAAGAAACTGAGACCTCCAAAATATTGAAATATTAACAGTTAGTAATGAAAAAGAAAGTGTGCCTTTTTTTAAAAAGCTCCCTGTAATAAGATGTGTGTTGAAGTCTCTTAATGGCTTAGGGAAGTGGTTCTCACCCTTTCCAGACTACTTTCAGAGTAGCAGCCGTGTTAGTCTGTATTCGCAAAAGGAAAAAGAGTACTTGTGGCACCTTAGAGACTAACAAATTTATTTGAGCATAAGTTTTCGTGAGCTACAGCTCACTTCATTGGATGCATTCAGTGGAAAATACAGTGGGGAGATTTATATACATAGAGAACATGAAACAATGGGTGTTACCATACACACTGTAACGAGAGTGATCGCTTAAGGTGAGCTATTACCAGCAGGGGGACGGGACGGGGACCTTTTGTAGTAATATTCAAGGTGGGCCATTTCCAGCAGTTGACAAGAACGTCTGAGGAACAGTGGTGGGGGGAGGAGGGATAAACATGGGGAAATAGTTTTACTTTGTGTAATGACCCATCCACTCCCAGTCTCTATTCAAGCCTAAGTTAATTGTATCCAATTTGCAAATTAATTCCAATTCAGCAGTCTCTTGCTGGAGTCTGTTTTTGAAGTTTTTTTGTTGAAGAATTGCCACTTTTAGGTCTGTAATCGAGTGACCAGAGAGATTGAAGTGTTCTCCGACTGGTTTTTGAATGTTATAATTCTTGACGTCTGATCTGTGTCCATTTATTCTTTTACGTAGAGACTGTCCAGTTTGACCAATGTACATGGCAGAGGGGCATTGCTGGCACATATCACATTGGTGGATGTGCAGGTGAATGAGCCTCTGACAGTGTGGCTGATGTGATTAGGCCCTATGATGGTGTCCCCTGAATAGATATGTGGGCACAGTTGGCAATGGGCTTTGTTGCAAGGATAGGTTGCAAGGGTTAGTGGTTCTGTTGTGTGGTGTGTGGTTGCTGGTGAGTATTTGCTTCAGGTTGGGGGGGCTGTCTGTAAGCAAGGACTGGCCTGTCTCCCAAGATCTGTGAGAGTGATGGGTCGTTCTTCAGGATAGGCTGTAGATCCTTGATGATGCGTTGGAGAGGTTTTAGTTGGGGGCTGAAGGTGATGGCCGGTGGCGTTCTGTTATTTTCTTTGTTGGGCCTGTCCTGTAGTAGGTGACTTCTGGGTACTCTTCTGGCTCTGTCAATCTGTTTCTTCACTTCAGCAGGTGGGTATTGTAGTTGTAAGAATGCTTGATAGAGATCTTGTAGGTGTTTGTCTCTGTCTGAGGGGTTGGAGCAAATGCGGTTGTATCATAGAGCTTGGCTGTAGACAATGGATCGTGTGGTGTGGTCTGGATGAAAGCTGGAGGCATGTAGGTAGGAATAGCATCAGTAGGTTTCTGGTATAGAGTGGTGTTTATGTGACCATCTCTTATTAGCACCGTAGTGTCCAGGAAGTAGATCTCTTGTGTGGACTGGTCCAGGCTGAAGTTGATGGTGGGATGGAAAGTAAAGTAAAACTATTTCCCCATGTTTATCCCCCACCCCCACCCCCCACTGTTCCTCAGACGTTCTTGTCAACTGCTGGAAATGGCCCACCTTGATTATCACTGCAAAAGGTTCTCTCCCCCCCCCCCGGCTCTCCTGCTGGTAATAGCTCACCTTAAGTGATCATTCTGGTTACAGTGTGTATGGTTTCAGAGTAACAGCCGTGTTAGTCTGTATTCGCAAAAAGAAAAGGAGTACTTGTGGCACCTTAGAGACTAACCAATTTATTTGAGCATAAGCTTTCGTGAGCTACAGCTCACTTCATCGGACCTTTTCTTTTTAGTGTGTATGGTAACACCCATTGTTTCATGTTCTCTATGTATATAAATCTCCCAACTGTATTTTCCACTGCATGCATCTGATGAAGTGAGCTGTAGCTCACGAAAGCTTATGCTCAAATAAATTGGTTAGTCTCTAAGGTGCCACAAGTACTCCTTTTCTTTTTCCAGACTACTGTACCCCTTTCAGGAGTCTGATTTTTCTTGTATACCCCGCGTTTCCCCTCACTTAAAAACTACTTGCTTACAAAATCAGACACAAAAATACAAAAGTGTCACAGCACACTTTTACTGACAAATGGGTTACTTTCTTATTTTTACCATATAATTATAAAATAATTGGAATATAAATATTGTACTTACATTTCAGTGTGATAATTGAGCTGGTTTTTCACTCGTGAGCCTTAGCTGAAGCCCAAACCCCGTGTGGTGGGGTTGAAGCATGTAACTTAGCTTCACGGGCCCCCCTCTGGCCTGGGGTCCTGGGCAGTTGGCCTGCCTGCCACCCACTAAGGCACCACTCTTGTAATCCCCCTAAACTTGTCCCATGAGCCCCCTGGGGGCTACAACCCCCAGGCTGAGAAATGCTGATCTAGATGAGTTGAGTACCTCCTGGAAGAACTCTGTGTACCCCTGGGGGTACACCTATCCCTCCCTGGTTGAGAACCACAGGCTTAGGTTTTTGTATGACTCAAACTACCAGAGTAGCTGAGCAGTTCATAATCTTTAATATACTTATCCTCTGTGAGGTAGTGAAATGCATTTTACAGATAGGGAGCTGAGTCACAAAGAGACTAAATGACTTACCCAAAGTCACACAGGAAGACTGAGCCCTACTCACTGGATCATACAGTCTGACATTTAGGGAACAAGAGGCAACCTCTGTGGGTCACATGGCACTACACAAATAAAGATTGCTGATGTAACCAGAGGTGTCCAGGCTTGTGTTGTCAATATTGCAATATAAGAGACAGTAGTGAGAGCTTCCTGCTGGTTGTGAACTCTGGGCTCTAAGTCTGGACACCCTGTGTAGATGAATGTAGGAGGGAGAGTCTCTTCTCCCCTACACACGTTTAGGAGACAACTATAATTTAGTTGATTGTATCCAATGGCATGGGGAGGTAGACTGTAGTCTGATTGTAAAGTCCTAGGCTACAGACAGATTATAATGGGGCAGAGATGTAGCCCTCCCATTCTGCATGCTGGTCTCCAGATAGACACTACAGGGGAGACAATAGACTTTAAGGTCAGAAGGGACCATCGTGATCATCTAGTCTGACCTCCTGCACATTGCAGGCTACTGAACCTCACCTATCCTACCCTCACATAACTATGATTTAGTTGGGGATTGGTCCTGCTTTGAGCAGGAGGTTGGACTAGATGACCTCCTTAGGTCCCTCCCAACCCTGATATTCTATGATTCTACCCACTTCTGTAATAGACTTTGCACTATTAAATTTCATTCTATTTCTATTACAAGGTCATCCAGATCTTCTTGTATGATATTCCAGTCTTCCATCCACACATTTTATTAGCATACTCCCACTTTTTGTGCCAACATCAATAATAAAAATGTTAAATAAGATTGGTCCCAAGACCGATCCCTGAGGAACTCCACTAGTGACCTCCCTCCTGACTGATAGTTCACCTTTCATTATGACCTGTTATAGTCTCCCCTTTATCCAGTTCCTTATCCACATTTCAATTCTCATATTAATTGCCATAGTCACCAATTTAACTAATAATTTCCCATGAGGAACTGTATCAAATGTCTCACTGAAATCCAGGTAGATTAGAGCTACTGCATTTCCTTTCTATAAAAAATCCGTTATCTTCTCAAAGAAGGAGATCAGGTTGGTCTGGCATGATCTACATTTTGTAAAACCATGTTGTATATTATCCTAATTAGTGTTAACCTCTATGTCCTTAACTACTTTCTCTTTCTGACCTCCACAAGGCAGCTTTCCTTGCTGATCCATCCCCTCTTCTATTCCTTGTAGGCTTTCTGTTTTCTCGTAATCGCCTGTTTGAGATGCTTGCTCATCCAACTTGGTCTGCAACCCTTCCCTATGGAATTTTTCCCCTTGCTTGGGATGCAGGCTTCAGGCGGTTTCTGCAATTTTGATTTACAGGAATTCCAAGCCTCCTCCACATTCAGATCTTTGAGCTCTTTGTTCCAGTCCACTTCCCTAATTCCCTTAATTTTTTTAAGTTAGCCCTTTTGAAATCAAGGACCCTAGTTGCAGACCTATTTTTGTTTAGCCTTCCATTTAGTTTAAACTGAATTAGCTCCTGATCCCTCAAACCAAGGTTGTCCCCTATAACCAGTTCTTCTAGGGGTCCTCACTACTCACCAATACCAAATCTAAAATGGCATCACCTCTTGTTGGTTCCACAACTATTTGGTGAAGAAATCTGTCAATAGTAGGACAATTGCTGCTTCTAACTCAGCTCCTACTCAGTGCACCTCCTCTCCCCATCAGCACAGCTCTCTTTCTCACAGCCATAATACAGCATTGGGGTAGGAGAAAATCCTGTTTGGATGCATTAGATAAGTGTTTCATCTTTGTTTCTGACTGACAGTAGTCAAGGATCAGTGCTACCAGACAGCAGTGGCACTCAACATTCCTTAATAGTTTTTTCAAAACCCCTCGAAATACCTCAAAATTCAAGGAAGAGACAGTGTCATATGCTAATATCTGAAAGAGGGCAGACAAGAGCAAGTTATGGGCTTGATTAAAAAGTCATAAATCAAAGTGGCCTGGAATCACAGTCCCTCAGAAATCGTTTGGATGAATATTTTCCTTTTTAACTAACTACAGTATTTTTGTTTTTGTTTTTTCGAACAACAACAAATCTATGAGCTATGCTGAAACCTCACATGGGTAGCAGGCAAAAATCTTTTTTCTACAAATTGGAAATAGGAAATTCTTCTCTTTATTTCCTGCTTCTAATTAGTTTGAAATGTAAATGACAACAAAATATGGGATTAATGTGTCTTAATGAAACTGCAGACTTGCATATTTATGTATTGGTTCTAGCAGCATAACCATTTGCAGAAAAAAAAATATTGCATATTAATGTATGTCCGTTTTTTCTCTTTCCCTTCTTTTTTTCTTTTCTTCTCCATTTTAATGCTCTTCTCTAACACTTAATCAGGTGAATAATCCCATTAATGTCATTGGGACTACTCATGTGCATAAAGTTATGCCTGTGCTTAAGTATTTTTCAGGACTGAGGCTTCCATTCTGGATGACCTTGAAAACTGGAGTAATAAAAATGGGATGAAATTTAATAATGCAAAATGCAAGGTCATGCACTTAGGGACTAACAACTAGCATGTTTGCTATAAGCTGGGGACTTATCAGTTGGGAGCAACAGAGGAGGAGAAAGACCTAGGTGTATTAGTTGATCACAGGATGACTACAAGCCACCAGTGTGATGCAGCTGTGAAAAAAAGGCTAATGCAGTCCTAGGATGCATCAGAAAAGGTATTTCCAGGAGAGACACGGAAGTGTTACTACCATTATACAAACTATGGGTGAGACCTCATCCGGAACACTGTGTGCAATTCTGGTCTCCTGTGTTTAAGAATGATGAATTCAAATTGGAACAGGTACAGAGAAGGGCTACAAGGATGATCAGAGGACTGGAAAACTACCTTCTGAGAAGAGACTCAAGGAGCTTGGCTTGTTTAGCCTAACCAAACAAAGGTTAAGTGGAGATATGATTGCTCTCTATAAATAGATGAGAGAGATAAATACTAGGGAGGGAGAGGAGTTATTTAAGTTAAGCACTCAGTGTGGACGCAAGAACAAATGGATATAAAGTGGCAATGAAAAAGTTTAGGCTTGAAATTAGGTGAAGGGTTCTGACTATCAGAGGAGTGAAGTTTTGGAACAATCTTCCAAGGGGAGCAATGGAGGCAAAAAAACGTAACTGGCTTCAAGCCTGAGCTTGATATGTTCATGGAGGGGAATGGTCTTATGAAACTGCTTACAATGGCAGGTAGCCAATCTGTAGCCCCAGTCAGAGTGGCAGAGACCCTGTTTTTGTGTTTTTGTTTTTTTTGGCCTTCCTTTGCAGCATGGGGCACACATCACTTGTAAGTTTAAACTAGTATAAATGGTAGAGTCTCTGAAACTTGAAGTCTTTATATAATGATTTCAGACTTCAGTAATTCAGTCACAAGTTATGGGTCTATTATTGGAGTGGGTGGGTGAGGTTCTGTGGCAGCAGGAGGTCAGACTGGCTGATCATGATCATCCCTTCTGGCCTTAAAGTCTCTGAGAGTTAAACCAGTGTGCATGAACATTCTTATGCATTCTGAACACCTGCCCAGCTTGGCCATTTTTACTGCTCATTATTTGCTACTCATGAACTTTTGTGAAAAGGGGATTTTGTTCACTGAAACACTTGGGGAATGAGAATTCTTTGTCTAAATACCCATAGTCACATGTGAAGAAGGATACTCATGGAGTAAGTATTTTCTGTTCACCAATGGTTGTTTGTCATTCTTCTTTTAAAAAAAAAAGGTTCAATCATCCAGTCTGGGAGCAAAACCAATACCCAGTGACATAAGCAACCAGTCATGTGCCATGAGAATTGCAAATATTGAATGGCTAAAGTCAACATCCCTCCACCACACTTGAGTTTTTCACTTAGACTACTTGGCGAATACTTGCTAGTAATGAATTTGCAGAAATCAGGGTTTGTTCACCAATGATTCACAAACAAAAATGCTAAATGTATTTGGACAATTTACTTGCATTGAATAATTTGACCAGCTGTATGCCTTTCTACATTTTTAGTGTTTTCTATCAATTTTGCTGATTGATGCTTTCAAATATTAAATCAGTTTATTTACTCACGAGACCATCTTTCTTTGTTTCTCTTCAAGATTGTTTTCCCCCTCCCTTTTCCTTGCTTCTCTGAGCTTGATTTTTTAACGCTGGCATTTTCTTTCTGTGACTTCATCTTCATTCTTTAAAATTCTCATTCACTTCTCTATTGTGCAATCTCTGTCTCCTTTACCATTCCCTTTTCCTCTCTTCTTTAGGCCCCTGCCACTTTCTCCTGCCTTCTCCTTCCACTGTAGGGTGAGGATGTTTACAGCCAGAATCACATTGCTTCCAGGGCAGCTCTGCTTGGGCTACCACAGGAGTAAAGAGGAACTGGCACCCACCTCTCAGCTGAGGGGAAGTTCCTTCCACCATCCCATTTTCTTTCTCTTCAGCATGTATCATGTTCTCTATCATGGACTATAAAGATTTAATGTCCATGAATGAGTGGCCTCCACTATAGTTCTGGAATTCAGAAAGGATCACAAAAAAGCACAACTGAGAGACTAAAGGGCCTGATCCTCAGCTACTCCATACCTGCTTGTGGGCTGGAACAAGTTTTGGCAGGGCAAAGTTGGGACATTTGCACTCTCAATAGTCACATTTATATATCTTAAGACCAGAAAGGACCATTATGATTATCCACTCTGACCTCCTGTATAACAAAAGACATAGAATTTCACCGACTAGTTCCTGTCTTGAGCCCATAGGTTCTGGTAGATATTTGGGAGGGGGCAGGGGAAGCAAGAGTGTAAGACACAGCAGGCTCAGAGCTTCTCTAACTTATACTGGAGACTGCGGAATCCTCTGGCTGCCCCAAAAGGTAGTGAATGGTGCTGCAGGCTATGCCTTCTCTCTTTTTGCCAAAAGCTGGGAATGGGGAGGGGAGGGGAGGGGAGGGGAAGGGAAGTGTAGAGCCCTTACATCAGATATAGAATGGACAGGGAGGTCCCTGTGCAGCATATGGTAGCATAGACAAGCCTTAACGTAATGCGTAACCAGGCCTTTCTTCATTTCAGAGCTAAGATAGCACAGAATCATAGAAAAGTAGGACTGAAAGGGACCTCAAGAGGTCATCAAGTCCAGTCCCTTTAGCTGAGGCAGGACCAAGGAAACCTAGACCATCCCTGACAGGTTAGACTGTGCTCTGTTTGAGCCTGATGAGATAAATTGTCATGTCCCTCAGTGCTCCATACTGGCTGCTATCCTCTTTAGCATTTATGTACTGGGATCTCTAAGTGTTCCTTTCAGCACAGAGGACAACGAGGCTCTGTATGTTTTGCTACCCTAGCAGACCCAGGCATCTTTACCCAGCATCTTTATGCTGCGCCAATGTACACATGACACTCAAAGCTGTGTATATCAAAACCGGCTAAAGCCCAGCTCAGAAAACGGAGATTCTTGTAATTGTTTGGTTGGTTGGTTGTCAGACTCTCAGCCTGTCAGTTCCTCCTGCATTTTAATAGTAACTTAGTTAATCACTTTAATGATAGTACAGTACCTTGCATTTTTATAGCATTGTGGTTCCCAAAGGATGGTAATTCACTTTGCACGCTCAGTCTAGTCTAATATATCTGTTCCTGCAGTGCTGAACTGCAAGCCCCTCTGGATGGAATGCTGCAGCTGTCTAAAACCTTAGGGCAACACTACTCAACAATTTGGGACAGAAAGTGCATACAAGGAGAAAGTATTAGAATATTCTCACTGGAATCCAATTTTCCCTGTAGATTAATTTCTGATGGATTAGATGGAATCCTGGATCCACTATAGATTTAAGGCCTGATTCAGCAAAGCATTTAAGCACATTGCCTAACTTTAATGAGAGGACTTAAGCACAAGCTTAAAGTTAAATATATACTCATTCATTTGCTTAATCGTGGCCTTGGAGGAAGAAAGTAACTATTCCACTGTGAATCTCTGATAGGGTTTCCCTGATGTTGCTGTTGCAGCCAACTAACTGGCTGCAGGACCATCAGTATGGCTTTATGCTGTGTGTAGACCTGGTTCGATAGAGTGGTTTGTCCCTGGGTACTGATCCCCCAGCTTCTGCATCTGTCGCCATTGCACACACCCTGCTTCATGTTTTTGGCACTGTGCTTCTAAGGAAGAAACCTTTCAACTGCTCTGCCTCCAGTTTGTCCCCATCTTCCACTCTCCATCTTGCTGAGGCTCATGCACTCAGTTTGCTTGCAAATCACTATCTTTCTCTGCCTAGACATTTGTGTGAACAAAATAGGATTGCACATATGTTCACAGGCAAGTGAAAAAGGAACAAACTGGTCAGACTGAATCTCACCTTGGATTTTGCAAATATATTTGCAAATAATCCCCCCTCCTTACCCCCACATTACTTGTCCTCTAAATTCCAGTGAGTTGATTACTGCATATTAGTTCTTGATGTCTGTGAGATTTGCCACAACACCCTTGCTGCATAGAAGAGAGGGATTATATACCACTGAGTAGCGATCCAAACATTTGTTTAGATTGTAGCTATATTAAATGACAATGACTTGACCACGAAAATATCAACAAACATGACAGGTAATCACTATTAATCTTAATTATTGTAATAACACACACAATAAACAAGAACAGTCTGGCTACCCTGTCATGTGTTTATTTCATTGCTGACAGAGACCGAGATCTTTAAAGCCTTGTGATAAATTAATGCTTTTACTAATAACTTCAGTATACTACTACTACTGCCAGGAAGGTGAAATATTAGTTCGAGTTGTCAGTAGTTCTAGGATTTCTGGATTTTTTTCCCCCTCTTGTAGGTCAGACCAAATGTCCAACTCTTTTAAACAAGGCCCTTTCCATGTAGACTTTACAGGGCTAATTGTAGTCTCTGGTCTAGCATCCGGAAGCTGTTTAGTGGCATATAGGAGCCATAAATGAGCCACAGTGGACCAGGAGAGAATTCTCCGCAGGCAGCAGCAGTATCAAACCTACGCATGAAATCCTATACTGCACTTCCTTCCGAGCCCTAGCATGGGGAGGTGCCAGTAGTGAGAGAAGCATTGCAAAGATTTTGGGCTGCAGTACAGTCGATAGGCAGCCCTGGAGAACCCCAGGCAGCCCTCAGGTTGCCCTGCTTGCACCAGGGGCTGTTTAAGCCCCTACAGTAACTCTGGATCCAGGGAGTGCAAATGTAGCCTAAAGCCCTCTTTGTCCCTCCTCTCCTTTTGGAGACACAGCACAGAATCTAGCCCCAACTCCTTAGGTCTTTTCCTCTCTGTACACCAATTCCTCCATTGTTTCTCTCCATATTAAATAGTTAGAGACAATGAGCCAGATTCAAGCCTCACTTGTACTGGTATGCAAAATATACTCTGTTGGTTTGAATAGAATTTCTCTGGATTTAAACCAGTGTAAATTAGATCAAAATCAGGGCTAATATTTGACCTTGGATGTGCTAAATGAAGTGGGAACCAAGCAGGCTCATTTGAGGGCAGAGTTTGGTTCTTAGTTTGGTGTTCAAGAACTGGAAAAGGTACAGAAAAAGGTGAAATGGAGCATGGGATATCTTCCCCCACACATTTTCAATAAAGAGGGATTGAAAGGGGTGGAAAGATTTAATTTTTAGTAGAGTTTGGGCAGTGTCATTTAAATTTGTCAGCTAAATTTGAGTGTCCATTCAATTTGTTTTTGCAAAACTAAAATTGGACCTGTTTTGTACTAAGATCCCATTTTATCCAAAACACCAATGTTTGTGGGATGGTTTAGACAAATGTTTCCAGTTTTGGTGCATCTCTCAGTACTGGTTTAATGCCATCACTGAAAAAGCTGGACAGAAAGAGAAGGTAGACTATAAATGGAGAAGGAAAATGGCTCTCAGGTTACTTTGTAAGCAGTGAGAAGGGAGATCAAATGGACATGCAGGAATGCTCATGGGAATTTTCTAAAAATACCATCTGGGGACTTTATATTTTTGGACTCGTAAGTAATAATTTCAGTTAAACCCTTGTCATTATTTTATTATTAGTTTTATTAAAGTAGTACCCAGATGCCTCAGCTAAAATTGTGGCCCCATTGTGGCCCCATTGATCCCATACATTCATACATACACAGAGAAAGAGACAGTCCCTGTCCCAAAAGCTTACAATCTAGATAATCAAAACAGGGAGAAAGGATGTAGTAATATCCCCATTTGACAGATGAGGTATTGAGGCCCAAAAAATCTAAGTGACTTATCCAAAGTCAGATAGGAAGGGTTAGGAATTCAACATAGCTTTCCCGAGACCCAATCCTCTGCCTTAACTCCAAGATCATCATCTTTCTCTGCACTAACTGCCAAAACTAGCAACTCATGCTCTCAGTGTCACAAGAAGAAACAGTGACCCCTTTAAGTGGAAAAAAAGATGCCAAAGAATGATTGAAACTGAGCATTTATCTTCATCTCGATCAAGGAAGAAATGTAAATCTTTACTGAAGGTGTGAATTCATAGCAACAAACACTCACAGTGAGGAAAAGCATTCAGGAGATAAATGGAATTTATCTGACAGTGTAAGTTCAAACTAATATCTAAAGCGATGCAGTGAACAATGTATAACAAGATTTCAGTGACTCCTGGTGCCTTTATAATCTGCCTAGTCTTTTGAAAATGTTTTCTATATAAATGTTTATCCCAGCTGTCTAGCGAGATTAAGGGCTTTACTCCTTGAGTGCCATGTTCTTCTGCCAGGCTTCTTGACATAGAGTAGTTCCATTGGGTTCAGGGATGTGGTCATAGTGACTAACTGCCTAGAGCACATTCAAAAGGTCACATATGCTGCCTTCTAGAATATTTACTACACATCAAGGATCAGTCATGTATTTTCCTTACATTTGATGGGGGAATGGACAAACCGTGGCCACTGGGAGCTGCAGGCGGCTGTGCCTGCGGATGGTCAATGTAAACAAACTGTCTTGCGGCCTGCCTGCGGATTACCCTGATGGACTGCAGGTTGCCCACCACTGGCCCAGACTGTGCTGGTGCTCTCCCTTACCTGAGCCTCTAGACTTTGTTGACGCTCACCCTTACCTGGGGCTCATAGACTGTGTAGTCGCTCTGCCCTGATTGCAGGCCAAAGCCTACTCACTGTGTACTGCCCTGCTCTGACCAAGGGCCCTGGGTTCATAGACTGCCATACTGCTCAGTCTGGCCAGGGGGCCAGAGCACTAGGTGCAGCTAATTTCCACCCTTTTGAGCTCACCTTTATAGGTACGTGACAGTGAGGAGACGTGGCCTCCCTCAGAGACTGACAGAGAGGAATGACCATGGAGCCTACAGTCACATATTGAGGAATTATGTCTTGTACATGGATAACAAGACCAAGAACTATAACGGTAAAAATTTAAAAAAATACCCAAAGAACAAAACAAGAGTTTTTGAAAGAATATAAATGAATACTCAAGAGCATAAGCTAACCTCCAACTATTGGAGACAACTTCCCTAAAGCTGGTTATCCCATCACTTCCTACTGAAGGGTTTCTAGCACTTTCACTGGTGCAGCTGGTGCTAACTTTGTCAGCCAGGATACTGGATTAAGTGGACCACTGGTCGGATGCTGTGTGGCAATTCCAATTTCAAATTGCGCAACGTGAGCAAATGTTCCTTCAGATGAAACCACAAAGCTCACTTCCACGACTATAAGCCATATCTCTCCTGTGTTTCAAGGTGTGAATAAATATATGTAGCTGATCAATGTCTTCAGAGATAAGCAACTACCACGTTAAACAGTGCTCCTATGACCATGGCATTTATAAGGTTAATGTTTCCTGAATACTGCCTCTGGTAAATTACTTCCCCTAGGCACTGTTCAAATTCAATTTCATTCTTTCGAGTTTTCAGTAATAGTATCACTAGGCAATGCTGAGCTGAAGCTTCCTTTGGATCTGAAATTGTATAATTGAACTATTGAACTGATGCCTACCACCACTTTCTCTGATCAGAGTCCATGGCGACGGAACTCTTCTTTCCTGTTTGATGATGCCTTGTTGTTTTTTTTAATTTTGTTGCACAGCACTTTATGTTTATTTGTGGCTTTCCCCTGAACCACAAAATAATCTGTTACCTTTGATAATAGTACTTTGCATTTATACTTTCACCACAGGCTTTCTAAGCCCTTTACAAACATTAAGTCCCACAAGAACTCTATGATGTAGGTAAGCAATTGTGAGGCCAGGGGGGCAGAGATGGTCATTGTTCCATATATTTGCCCAGCACTAAGCACAATGGGACCCTGACATGGTTGCCCTCTGGGCACTATTGCAATATAAATATTTTTAATCATCATCACCACCATTTTTACACCCAGGGAAACAGGTTCAAAGAGATATTGGGGGAGATTTTCAAAGGCTGGTCCTTCATA
Organism: Natator depressus; assembly: GCF_965152275.1. Classification (NCBI taxonomy): domain Eukaryota; kingdom Metazoa; phylum Chordata; order Testudines; family Cheloniidae; genus Natator; species Natator depressus. The sequence continues at coordinate 21,114,458 of NC_134236.1, forward strand.
AACCCCACACCCCAAACACAAAACATGCTGAGAGAAGATGTGGGGAGCTTTCTGTAAACCTCCCCAGAAGATGGGTGTATTTAATATACCCGGTAGTTCTTTACCTCAGTAATACTACTGTGACCCTTCTACCTGCTGTTGCTGACAGCAAAAAGGGCCTTCTGCAAACATAGATAACTCCTACTCAGGCCCCGGCCCAGAAACCTGGGAAACTACATCTACCACTCTGGGTGCCCTTGATGGGCAGCACTTCTTCACTCGCAAGCTCTGAGTCCAGGGGCTTAAACCAAAGAGAACTTTATGGGGAGAAAGGGGAGGAAAGAGGAACAATAGAATAAATTTGGGAAAGCCAGCAATTAATACATTAAAAATATCTATTAGGTAAGAGTCCCATCCCGCGAGGGAGCTTTTTTAACAAAAATCCCAACCTCAGTCCTCCTCTGGCTGCTGTGAGTGACTAATGTGTTCTGTCACTTCCCTTCTTCCCGGCTGCTGACTCACAGTTTTGTTGTTGAGAGTTGGTGGAGTCCAAGAATTCTGGCAAATCTGTCTTCAGCCCTTAAGGGAAGTGTTACCTGGGCTGCTCTGGCGGCTCTGACCACCTGACTCAGCTGAAGTGATTTTAGCTGTGGGGCTAGGTAGGGAGACCCCCCCACCTCATGAGGGCTGCTATTATCTGTGGCTTCAACCCAAGCTTTGCCTGCTGCCTTGGCTTTGCCCACCACCTCAAACCTGCCTCTGTTCTGAATCTATAGAGAGAGACCAGTAGTGTGTAGGACCATTAAGAAAGTCCCTAATGCAAGAGAAGCATTCCCAGAAGAAAGTAAGAACCCTCTTTTTTCCCTCTCTCTCTCTCCCCCCGCCCCATTCCTAGCCAGGCTTCCTTACCCAGCTGTGCCTGATTACGGTTTCAGTCAGGATGACCCCTCATCACAGGCACATTTGAAAACATATCATATATAGATATAAACAAAAATGCTCTAAACTGTCACATAACTGAAATGCAAATGAGGCCTGGTCCATTCACTATTTCCCCTTGCTCATCAACAGATGCCAGCAGAGAGCTTCCTCCAATGGAGCATCAGTCCACCTGGAGTTCTGAAGCAACTCTGGGCTGCCCTTCTCTCTGTTCACCAACAAGAATCAATAGTGAGCTCCCCACTCTCTAGGGCTCCAGGTGCAGGGCTTACACCGCTCATTACTGTACAAATGAGGTTCCACTAGCCTGGGGAATCACCTACTTAATTCAAATATAATCATTTGCCATCTTTTAAAAACTAATTGCTTTGATATTTTTTAATTCATCACTTTTCACCTGACTTTATCAAGGAAAGTTGCAGGAGGGACCACATTGGTGACAGAAACTATTTTAATTGTGTAGATTACAGTAACTCCTCGGGGCCCCAGTCCCTATTGAGGTCTTATTGTGCTAGGCACTGTACAAATGCCTACTAAGCGCTGCCTCAAAGAGCTCGCAGTCAAGTTAGATAAACCCAACAAAGGGAAACAGAGGATAAGTTACTTGCCTAAGGGCAGATAACAGTTCAGGTTGCCTGTCCAGTGCCCAAACTATTGGACCACACTGCCACACATAGAAGCATGTACAGCATCAGTAAAGCTTTCTCATCCCATCCTGCCAATGTACTTCATCCTTAATCTGGAGGAAACACCTAAGGGGTTGGGGTCAGTCTTTTGTTCCTTCAATCTGTCAGCTGAGGGGGGCCCCATCAGTGCTACAGGGATGGTACTTTTGTGATGTTGACATTTTCTGCTGGAAACCAGAATCAATTGCTTATGTTTAGCTGTTTTAAAGAATTTTTTTTAAAATACACAGTAAAGGGATTTTTGGGTATGCTTTGTTTTTCTTCTTGGCTCTATCCGTAGCTGGTATAAACTGGTGCAGAGTCACTGAAGTCGGTGAAGTCAACGGTGTTATGCTGATTTACATTCACTAAAGGAGGAAGGATCTGCCCCTCTGTACTGAATATACTCCTCTCCTACATTGGTATGTGATTGCAGAATATTCATTAGAAGATCTCAGCGTCAAACATATATGGGTAAAGAAGCAAATCTAGATCTACCATGCTACTTATATGAAAGTCATGCCAAGAAAAATAACCTAATAGAGCCACCTCGCCCGTCATAGGTAAGGTAGCAACTCCCATTGATTTCAATTAGACCTGTGCTCATGTACCTGAGGACAGAAATAGCCCTTAGATTTATGGCTGTGTAAGAGCTTCATTCTAGCTTCTTTGAGTTAAGCGTTGAATAGAAAAAGCTGGCTAGTACATTGAGTATGTTTTTAAACGTACATCCTTTGGGCCAGATTCAGTTCTCAGTTACAGTAGTGCAAATCTGGAGTAACCACACTGATTTCCCAGTGGTGTTAACTCTGGATTTACACTGTTGTGACTGAGATCAGAATCTGGTCTCCTGCTCGGTTTGTGGGAATGGAGGCTGGAGTGAACAGGAAAATAAAGTCCCACTAAATAATGAATGTATCAGACTTTAATGACCCCTTGCAGACCTTTCCCCATAATTTATCAGAAACACAGAGTGCAATCTTCAAACCTGGTATCCTAATAGGATGTTTCAATCCCACATTTGGATATAGAAATGAACACTTAGGTGCCTCAATTTTGAGCTTTTTGAGACAGAGATTGTCTTTGTGCTATTTATTTGTAAGAACCTAGCACAAAGGGACCCTGATCCTGCCTGTGGTCCCTACACACTGCTGTAATAGAAACAATAAATAACAATGTGTGATGGGGTGGACTAGGCTCAGAGGCCTCCTTTCTGGAGGCCTCTAGGCCCTGTTACACTCATCTCAGAAAACAACAACAAACAAACAATAGAGAGGTCCTCCAAGCTGCCCAGAGTGGCTATGTGGGACACAGCCAATAAGAGGGGCTGCAGGGGGCAGCCAATCAGGGCCCACCGGGCTCATATAAAAGAAGCTGCAAGACCAGAGTGAGTTCAGTCTGCTTGTAGGGACTAGGGGAGCAAAAGGTGCTCCTGACTGGCTGCAAGGGCTAAGGCAGGCAGGCAGCTAGCAAGCAAGCAAGCAAGCAAGCAAGCAAGCAAGCAAGCAAGCAGGGACCAAGGAAGGGAGTGAATAGCTTCTGTCTGGGTGACAGGACTCCATTAAGAAAGGCAGTTGCCCAGGGAAATGCAGTTAGCTAAAGGGACATAGCATGTGGCTGCTACTTAGAGGATTCCTGGACTGGGACCTGAAGTAGCAGGTGGGCATGAGTCCCTCTCCCTCCCAACAGCCATTGCGGAAGTGGCTGTGCCCTGAGAAGGGAGTTTAGACGGGCCTAGGGAAGGGACTGTACATGGAACTGTTACCCCTGGAACAGGGCTGAACTGAGACTGACCCAGCTGGAGGACTGGGGTCAGAGGATTAAAGGGTAGGCAAAGAGCCTCCAGGGAAGAAAGATGGAGTGCTGCTCCATCCCAGAGCAGGAACCTTTGCACACAAGCTGGCCAACTAGGGTACTGAGATAGGCCCTATTGGTCAGACTGAGGACTGAGCCCAGGGTAGGTGGCAGGGACACAATCAACTGAGGACACCATGATAGGCCCTGTTGGGCTAGTTAAAGGGCTGAGCCTGGGGAGGGCTACAGGACTTTGAGGGCTTTGAGATAGGCCCAGTTGGATTGTGTACACCAAAAGGACTGGTTTTGTTTAATTTTCGCACATGGACAGAGTAGTGACTTGGCCAGAAGGCTGAGTCACTGAAGACACGCTTGACAAGTGTAGTGGCTGATGGGGGGCACTGGTAGCCAAGAAACTGAGGGAAAACTGCAGGCACGCACACACTCGATGAGGGAGCACTCACAAGAGGGGGTGCCACCCCATCACACAATGACATAACGTAACCCATTTATGCACCCACATGCTGATCTGAGTACCTAAGTATGTTTGGGTGTCATATGAAAGGTGTTGTTTGGAAATGGCAATTGCAGTAAGAACAATGCCTATTTTTCCAGTCCAACTAGTATAAAACAGTGGTCTCCAAAGTTTTTGGATCATGCACCCCCACGGTGCTGCCAAAGAAAGGAGCGGGGAAGACTTACCACAGGCGTGCCGCCGAAGGAAGAAGACGGGAAGACCTGCCACCTGGCGTGCCGCAGAAGAAAGCAGGAGGGAAGGCCTGCTGCAGGCATGCCGCCAGAGGGGAAGACCTGCTGCAGGTGTGAAGAGCTGCTGCCGAAAAAAAAATGGCGGAGCGCCATCCAGCGGCGCTCCTCCTGCCATACACCCCCTGGGGTCCTCTGGCGCACCTCCTGGAGTGCGCGCACCCCACTTTGGAGACCACGGGTATAGAAAGCTATGGTCCCTGTTAGAGTCATAATTCACATGAGCCAACAATTTAAAAGAAACACCCTCCTCTGCATTTTCATTGCTGTTAAATAGCAGACTTGCTCTTTTGATCAGAGAATAGCCCTCTACATCTGACTCTGTCACCTTTCCAACTTTTTCACTATTGAAGGGCAGAATGGCAAGTTAAACATCTGCACTGGGAATTTATCTTGCAATTCATTGTGTCCATATTCTGCGCTTTTAGGAATATAAATGCCAAAGAAGATCTGGGTCAGTGATGTCTAAGGTTCTTTCACTTGTTTCTTTAATTGACTAAACTTAAAGCAGGCCCCTTTGTGAACTTGCTTTGGCTGCATTGACAGCAATTTCCTTTTAAGGACAACATCAGTGTTCTTTGCTTTCAAGAGGAAAGCTATAATAAATCCTTCACTTTCATCACATTCTTTCTAGAGAGGGGCCCCAAATCCACATCTGGCTCCAGATCTCAAATACCAAAATGTTCAGGGGGTTTGGATCTGGGTTTGGGGCTGTCTCTACTTTTTTCTTTTCACATTTTTTTGAAACTTTCAAGGAAGAGCAATTTTATCCCCACTCCCTCAGGTGCCCTTTCATTTCATTTATAGACTGCTATGCACTCCAGGTGAATTACAATACTAATTAATTTAACATCACAATCCCCCTGTGTTGTAGGTAAGGATGATTATCTCCACTTTGTAAGGGGCACAGCAGCTCTCCTTTCACTCATCCCTGTGTAAATCAGGAGTAACTGTTGAAATCAGTGGGGTTATCTGTGTAAAGTTGGTGCCAGAGAGAGAAGAAGCAGGCCCAGCAAATTAAAGGCCCAATTTTAACCACCCTCATATACGCAATTCCCAATATGGTGATTATTTGGGGTCACAAGTAGGAGATGAGTTGTGATGAGATTTTCAGCCGGGGGTGAGGTGTGTGGGCCGGGTGGGTGCGGGCGTGCTCAGGGTGTGAGCACAGTAAAGGCTGGAAGAGTGCCAATGGGAAGGGTTATGTGGGCATAGGTGGTTTCAGTGCATTTCCAAATCATGCTCGGGGTACCCAGGTAGAATGAAGCACATTGCGGGTAGTTGGGGATGAAGCAGAGCTGGGGCCACCAACAACAACTCAAAAGGGTCAGAAGTTGGGAGCAGGATATTCACAAACACGACTGAGAGAGACAGGAAGACAGAGGGGCTTGGTGGAGGATTGTGCCTTTTCCAGAGTCCTAATGCAGCCAAAATCTGAGTGTGCCCAGACCCAGGTGATCAGACATCCTGATATTAACGGGACCATCCTGATATTAGGGGCTTTATCTTATATATGTAACTATACCCCCTCCCTGAAAAAAAGTGTCTCCATTTTTCACACTTGCTATCTGGTCACCCTAACTCAGACCATGCCCTCCCACAGCACTGTCCTGATTCACCGCCTGGGCATATAAACAAGTGTAGGGAATCCAGAAGGGAGTGCAACTACAGGGCTCAATCCTGCCAGGTCCTGAGCACTCTGTCCCCTATCCAGCAAAGCTCACAAGTCAGTGGGACTATTCACAATGCTTAAAGTTAAGCACATGCCTAAGTGCCCTGCTGGTAAGATACAAAGTGCTCAGCATCTTGCAGGATCAAGTCAGAAGTGACTTGTCTGAGGTCAACCAGTGAGTCAGCAGCAAAATAAGGTATAGAAGCAGGCTCCTATATCTCTGCTCTAACTTCCGGATTCCCATACCAAGCAGCTCTTTCATTTAATGCATTTGCTCTTGAACTGTATTCAGTGAGGCTGCTTGTTTCTGATTTAGCCACAACAGCTGTATTTATAGCTCCACAGAAACCTCTTGATCTGTCTGTCCCACTGGAATTGTCTATCAGCACTTTTTATGAGTTACTTGATTTAGACTATGTATTACGAACTTTGGGAGCACTCTCCTGACAATGACTTGTTTATGTTGCTCATGTTGATCTTAGTTCAGAATGTTTATTAGACCTAGTCTCCCTGTCAGTGTATTACTTTGGCATAATATAGATCTTTATCTGCTCTGTCCTTTGATTTCTCTAACCATGTGGGAGATGTACCAACTATCCAAGTTTTATCAATTGTCTCATGAAGATATTACAAGTTTTTCTCCACTAAATCTAAGCAGTTCCTTGAATTTACATGCTGGACATAAAGTGACTTTATCTACTCTCTCGGTTAAATTAGTGTGGCTTTTTCAGATTATACGGGGTGCTAGTTGAAAGGTAAGACTCTGACAAATAGAGTTAAAAACAAACACAATTATTTTAAAAAATCGTGCATAGAAGGTGTGTGATACCTTCTAGTTCTTGCGCAATTATGCCTTTTGCGTCCCCAAAGTTAAAGTGGTAGAAACCCACCAATGTAGACATAGTCATACCAGTATAAATGTGCTTATGCTGGTATACCTTATTCCTGTACAAGAAGGGGAATAAGCTATACCAGTATAGGGCACTTTTATACTGGTATAACTGTGTCCACACTAGGTGTTGTACTGGTATAAATATTTGGTTTTAAAAAAAAATCTCACCTCTAACTGACATAGTTGTATCAATACAAAGACAGTGTGTAGACAGATTCATTTTGGATGACTGGTGCTATATAAAAGGCAAGCTTCTTTCTCGTTTTATTATTATTCCTGACCTGCTCCCACTGCAGCCATCTTCCTGTTCATTAATGTCCCAAATGGCTTCCTCCCCTCACAGCTCCCACCCACACCCAACGCATAGACTGGCTGGTCTTCTCCCACTACTTGTTATTGTTTCCTTCCCCAGCACAGGCTCCCAGAGCTGCAAAGGGCGCAGTTTTCATTCCTTGTCCCTTCCCCCTCCTCTGGCCCCAACATTGGTTGAACAAACTTCTGGTGTTGCTTTGTTTCATTATACCTCGGTGCTGCTTCAGATCGCTCCTAAAAATCTCCCTTCCTCTCAATAGCTTCTTAATAAACATTCTTGGTCCCTTTCTGTGTTATCACTTATATTTTATCTCTTTTTCTCAAAGCTCATACATAGCCTGTATCTTATTTCTTCTTGTTCATCTCTTCTACTTTCTTCTCTTATTAGTAAATTGTGTTCCAGGCTCATTCTGTCCTTCCTAAGAAGCCTTGGGGCCAAATTGTGGCTTTTGGGTCACTAACCCCAGTCAGCGGCAATGGTGAACCTCCCATTCCAAAGGAAGGCTGGGGGAAGATTGTGCCTCAGGATGGTGTGGCCTGTGGGGGCATTGCTCTGCAGGCCAATGCGGAGGGGGCACAGCCATTGTTACTACTCTTTTATGCTTCTCCCTGCTCCCTTAGGTAAATATGCACCCCTGGAATGTATTCAGTGTCCCTCATCCCTTTGGGATCACGCGCACCTCCTGGGGCAGTTTAGGGAGCACTCCCCCAAGTACAGGCACTACAATTATGGGTCTTTGGGACAGGAACTGTCTTTTTGTTCTGTATTTAAGAATGTAAGAACGGCCATATTGGGTCAGATCAAGGGTCCATCTAGCCCAGTGTCCTGTCTCCCCATAGTGCCCAATGCCAGTTCTTCAGAGGGAATGAACAGAATGGGTAATCTAGTGATCCAGCCCCTGTCCCTCATTCCCAGCTTCTGGCAAACAGAGGCTAGGGACACCATTTGTACAGCATCTAGCACAATGGGATCTTTGTTCCGGGACTCCTATGTGCTACTAAAATGCAAATTGATAATGAATAATAAATGGAGTGGAGTGGCACCTTGTCTTCCCCACCCACTTATATGCCTACATAAAGGCCTGGTGGGTCAGGTAATATCTTTTATTGGAACAACTTCTGCTGGCGAGAGACACAAGCTTTTGAGCTTACAGAGCTCTTCCTCAAGCTTGTCTCTCTCACCAACAGAAGTTGGTCCAATAAAAGGTATCACCTCACCCACCTTGTCTCTCTAATATCATGGGACCAACATGGCTACAGCAACACTGCTTACATAAAGGCCTGTCACAGTCGAGGCTCTTATATATAAAGCAGCACTGCCAGGATCACAGCAAAGCAGGGTCAAACCAACGGATAGAAGATAACTAATGATATCCAGGCTGGCCTTACCATTTTATTGCCAGGCCTCAAAATGTTTTGCCCCTCTACCGAGTCACCCTGCAGAAAAAAATTACTGACTCCAGTCCTGCCCACCCAGAAGAGCTCCTTGCTTTTTGTCCACTGGGATGACATCACACCCTGCATTCATGGGAACAGACAAAACTATCCAAGATTTAAAAACCAACATGATAAGCATGTATGGTGGAGAGCAAGGAATGTCTCTTCTTTGAGGCCCCATTCCTGCTGGTTTCACAGCAAGCACTGTGTTGTCCTGGTTTTTGTAAGCTCCAGCAGACGGGCCACCTGGAGGAGCTGCTGGCCAGCTGAGATTGGCAGCAGGCTGGATAAGCACATGTGAACCTCAGGGTACGTGCCTCAGGTCTGTCATCCAATAATGCTGCCAACCTGTTTGTGATGAATACTACCAATGAGTGCCCCCCTCCCACATATACTGGACTTGATTCTCATTTGCCTTATGGAGTCATTTACACTTTTGCAAAACGAGCTTTGTGTGGGAACACAATGCTAGTATGCTCATTTGGAAGCATTTTATACTTCCATGTCACAGGTGTAAATGATGACACAAGGTGCCAGAGTACACAGAGGAGGATCACCCCTCTGTGTTGCATTTTCTTCAAAATCAGGTTAATAATAATTACTGACCCACTTTACATGGGTGTTGCAATGACCAATTCATTCCTGCTTGTGCAGTGTTTTGAAGATATAAGTCCTAGCTAAGTGTAAATGTTAATGTGGTTATTTAAAGGTGAACAGCAAAATGTTTAATAAGATACTTGTTTGTAAGAATCTAAAAAGACTAAAGACAAATGTAAATGTAAGATTTTATTATTTTACCCTTGGAGAACTAAAAACCGGATTTGTCTTTAAAGTCACAACAACATTATAAAAGTGGCCTCTGATCTCAATGAGGACAAGTTCCTTTGATATGTCTGAAAAAATATGAATCACAAAGAGAAGTTGCAAAATTGCATGAGACATATTATCTCTGCACATTACTTTGTTTTTGTTTTCATTTCCAGCTGAACACAGGTGCAGCAGGAAAAATGTTCACTTTTAGCTAAGTTCAGTGTAAGATAAAAAGGAATTTGTTTTTTAGTTATTGAGTGAAAAAGGGCATCTAACATCGTCAAAAAGGACAGACACATATTTCCCCACTCTTGTAACAACCCAGATATAATTCAGCTATCACTCTGCACTGAGGGCGAGCATGAGAAAATGTAGCCTTATCAGAACATTTTTGAAAATGTTATGATGGAGTGATAATAGAGACTTATAGGTGATGTCTACACTTCACACTAAGGTTGGGCTCTTATTCAGGTTTGAGCCCAAGCCCTCCTTCTGTTTGCACACAAATCAGTGTGACTCAGACCCGCAAGCACTCAAGACCCAGGTCCTAGGATCTTTCTGGGGGGTTAGATCAGAGCCCAAGTCCTGTTGTGACTTGGGTCCAAACCCTATAATCTTTCAGTGTGGATGCAGCTTAAGCCAGAGAGCTGAGTCAGAAGGTCTGCATAGTGCAGGGTGGAGGCATGTTAGCATGGCTGTAAGACCTGGGTCCAACAATTGTAAACCCAGGTTTACAGCGTAGTGTGGATGCTCGAGTGCGGGCTTGGAAACATTGAGTATGCAAGCCTACATCCCACAGACCTGGCTTACAATGCAGTGTAGACATACCCATAAGGGTTAGCAATGTGGTTAAAGCATTGGACTGAGAGTTAGAAAGTCCGACTTTAGTCCCCAGTTCTGCCACAAATCTCCAGTGTCAACCTTGTTAATTATATAAGTTAATTAATATCTCTTTGCTCCTATTCCCCATCCGTAAAATTCCTTTCCCCCAATTGTTTTAGTGTTTTAGATCTAAAGCTCTTCAGAGAAGGGACTATCTTTTGCTGTGTGTTTGTTCTGTGCTTAGCACAGTGGCATCCTGATGTCGGGCCTCTAGATGATAATACAAAAATAATAATAGTGGCATGTCTCTTTCAATCATATGTTTATGGTGGTAGGCATGCCATTCATTGTGTTTAACCGTCATCCTCAAAATCTCTGGGAATTCGTTACTGTACCCAATTTGGTTGAAGTAAAGGCCTTTATACAGTATGCTTTAGAACAATGTGCATGTAATTTTTGAAAATGTGCAATTTTACCAGTTGTCCTTTGCAAGCCTCCCAGCTATGCACAGTTTCAGTGCAAGCAGCTGGACACCACTTCTGCAAAAGAAAGCTGAGGACTCACTATGTCTACACTACAAAATTAGGTCGAATTTATAGAAGTCGAATTTTTAGAAAGCTGTTTTATATAGTTGATTGTGTGTGTCCCCACTTAAGACCATTAAGTCAGCAGAGTGCGTCCACAGTACTGAATCTAGTGTCGACTTCTGGAGCGTTGCACTGTGGGTGGCTATCCCACAGTTCCTGCAGTCTCTGCTGTCCATTGGAATTCTGGGTTGAGATCCCAGTGCCTGATGGGGCACAAAACATTTTTGTGGGTGGTTCTGGGTACATGTTGTCAGGGCCCACCCCCCGTTCTGTGAAAGCAACAGCAGACAATTGTTTTGCGCCTTTTTTCCTGGGTTACCCGTGCAGATGACATACCACGGCAAGCATGGAGCCCACTCAGCTCACCATCACCGTACGTCTCCTGGGTGCGGGCAGACGTGGGACTGTATTGCTACACAGCAGCAGCTCATTGCCTTTTGCCAGCAGACAGAGCAGTATGACTAGTAGCTGTCCTTGTTGTCTCTCGGGTGCTCTTGGCTGGCCTCAGTCAGGTCGGTCAGGGCGCCTGGGCAGACATGGGTGCTCATGGCACATAAATGGGAGTGATTCAGGTCATTCTTTTCTTTAAGTTTTGTCTAATGGAGATTCAGTCCTGCCTAGAATATTGGCAGAGTGGTTTGAGCATTAGCCTGATAAACCCAAGGTTGTGAGTTTAATCCATGAGGGGGCCATTGTGCCTCAAGCTGATCTCCCAGACAGCAGCACCATCTGCTGCCAGCCTACCCCTTGCTTCCTCCCTCTGTGAAAGCAATAGCCGACAATTGTTTCACCCCTTTTTCCGTTTTGCTGCCATATTGCTGTCATCCACCCCCCGCTTCCACTGCCACTCTGCTCTCCTGCTCATGGCAAGCATGGAGCCCACTCAGATCACCATGGCAGTTGTGACCACTCTAAACACCACACGCATTATCATGCAGTATATGCAGAACCAGAACCTGCAAAAGCAGGCAAGTAGGCAATGGCAGCGCGGTGAGGAGAGTGATGAGGACACAGACACAGACTTCTCTCAAAACACGGGCCCTGGCAATTTGGCCATCCTGGTGGCAATGGGGAAGGCTCATGCCTTGGAATGCCAATTCTGGGCCCGGGAAACAAGCACAGACTGGTGGGACCGCATAGTGTTGCAGGTCTGGGACGATTCCCAATGGCTGCGAAACTTTTGTATGCGTAAGGGCACTTTCATGGAACTTTGTGACTTGCTTTCCCCTGCCCTGAAGTGCCAGAATACAAAGATGAAAGAGCAGCCCTCACAGTTCACAAGTGAGAGGCGATAGCCCTCTGGAAGCTTGCAACGCCAGACAGTTACTGGTCAGTCAGTAATCAATTTGGAGTGGGCAAATCTACTGTGCGGGTTGCTGTGATGCAAGTAGCCAACGCGATCACTTAGCTGCTGCTATCAAGGGTAGTGACTCTGGGAAATGTGCAGGTCATAGTAGATGGCTTTGCTGCAATGGGATTCCCTAACTGTGGTGGTGCGATAGACGGAACGCATATCCCTGTCTTGGGACTGGACCACCTTGGCAGCCAGTACATAAACTGAAAGGGGTACTGCAAGCACTGGTGAATCACAAGGGACGTTTCACCAACATCAACGTGGGATGGCCGGGAAAGGTACATGACGCCTGCATCTTTAGGAACTCTGGTCTGTGGGAAAGGCTGCAGCAAGGGACTTACTTTCCAGACCAGAAAATAACTGTTGGAGATGTTGAAATGCCTATAGTTATTCTTGGGGACCCAGCCTACCCCTTAATGCCATGGCTCATGAAGCCATACACAGGCACCCTGGACAGTAGTAAGGAGCTGTTCAACTATAGGCTGAGCAAGTGCAGAAAGGTGGTAGAGTGTGCATTTGGACGTTTAAAGGGTCGCTGGCGCAGTTTACTGACTCAGTTAGACCTCAGTGAAACCAATATTCCCATTGTTATTACTGCTTGCTACGTGCTCCACAATCTCTGTGAGAATAAGGGGGAGACATTTATGGTGGCGTGGGAGGTTGAGGCAAATCGTCTGGCTGCTGATTACGTGCAGCCAGACACCAGGGCGGTTAGAAGAGCACAGCAGGAAGCGCTGCGCATCAGAGAAGCTTTGAAAACCAGTTTCATGTATGACCAGGCTACAGTGTGAAAGTTCTGTTTGTTTCTTGATGAAAACCCACCCCCTTGGTTCACTCTACTTCCCTGTAAGCCAACCACCCTCCCCTTCCCCCCTTTGATCACCGCTTGCAGAGGCACTAAAGTCATTGTTGTTTCAAATTCATCCATTCTTTATTAATTCGTCACACAAATGGGGGGATAACTGCCAAGGTAGCCCAGGAGGGTGCGGGAGGAGGGAAGCACCGGGTGGGGTGGGGGTGGAGGGAAGGAATCATAGAATCATAGAATATCAGGGTTGGAAGGGACCTCAGGAGGTCATCTAGTCCAACCCCCTGCTCAAAGCAGGACCAATTCCCAATTAAATCATCCCAGCCAGGGCTTTGTCAAGCCTGACCTTAAAAACTTCTAAGGAAGGAGATTCTAGGTAATCTCCTAGGTAACGCATTCCAGTGTTTCACCACCCTCCTAGTGAAAAAGGTTTTCCTAATATCCAACCTAAACCTCCCCCACTGCAACTTGAGACCATTACTCCTTGTCCTGTCCTCTTCTACCACTGAGAATAGTCTAGAACCATCCTCTTTGGAACCACCTCTCAGGTAGTTGAAAGCAGCTATCAAATCCCCCCTCATTCTTCTCTTCTGCAGACTAAACAATCCCAGTTCCCTCAGCCTCTCCTCATAAGTCATGTGTTCCAGACCCCAATCATTTTTGTTGCCCTTCGCTGGACTCTCTCCAATTTATCCACATCCTTCTTGTAGTGTGGGGCCCAAAACTGGACACAGTACTTCAGAAGAGGCCTCACCAATGTCGAATAGAGGGGAACGATCACGTCCCTCGATCTGCTCGCTATGCCCCTACTTATACATCCCAAAATGCCATTGGCCTTCTTGGCAACAAGGGCACACTGCTGACTCATATCCAGCTTCTCGTCCAGTGTCACCCCCAGGTCCTTTTCCACAGAACTGCTGCCTAGCCATTCGGTCCCTAGTCTGTAGCGGTGCATTGGGTTCTTCCGTCCTAAGTGCCCTGCACTTATCCTTATTGAACCTCATTAGATTTCTTTTGGACCAATCCTCCAATTTGTCTAGGGCCCTCTGTATCCTATCCCTGCCCTCCAGCATATCTACCGCTCCTCCTAGTTTAGTATCATCCGCAAATTTGCTGAGAGTGCAATCCACACCATCCTCCAGATCATTTATGAAGATATTGAACAAAACCGGCCCCAGGACCGACCCCTGGGGCACTCCACTTGATACCGGCTGCCAACTAGACATGGAGCCATTGATCACCACCCGTTGAGCCCGACAATCTAGCCAACTTTCTACCCACCTTTTAGTGCATTCCTCCAGCCCATACTTCTTTAACTTGCTGACAAGAATACTGTGGGAGACCGTGTCAAAAGCTTTGCTAAAGTCAAGAAACAATACATCCACTGCTTTCCCTTCATCCACAGAACCAGTAATCTCATCATAGAAGGCGATTAGATTAGTCAGGCATGACCTTCCCTTGGTGAATCCATGCTGACTGTTCCTGATCACTTTCCTCTCGTGTAAGTGCTTCAGGATTGATTCTTTAAGGACCTGCTCCATGATTTTTCCGGGGACTGAGGTGAGGGAAGGACAAGGCCACACTGCACTTCAAAACTTATTGAATGCCAGCTTTCTGTTGCTTGGGCAGTCCTCTGGGGTGGAGTGGTTGGGTGCCCGGAGGTCCCCCCACCATGTTCTTGGGCATCTGGGTGAGGAGGCTATGGAACTTGGGGAGGAGGGTGGTTGGTTACACAGGGGCTGCAGCGGCGGTCTGTGCTCCTGCTGCCTTTTCTGCACCTCAACCATACGCTGGAGCATATTAGTTTGATCCTCCAGCAGCCTCAGCATTGAATCCTGCCTTCCTCTCATCATGCTGCCACCACCTCTCCTCTCGCTCGTCCCTCCTGTCCTCGCGTTCATTTTGTGCTTTCCTGGACTCTGACATTGTCTCCCTCAATGCATTTTGCTGGGCTCTTTCAGCATGGGAGGCCTGCATGAACTCAGAGAACATTTCATCATGAGTGCATTTTTTTTCGGTGACTAATCTTTGATAGCCTCTGGAACGGAGATGATACATGGAGTGATGAAACATTTGCAGCTGTGGGAGGGAAAAAAGGGAGATTAGTCTTTAAAAAGAGACATTTTAGAGAACAATGGGTAGACTCTTTAATGGTGAACCAAGCTGTTAACATTACATCACATGTGTGCTTTCTTTACAAGGTTGCATTTTGCCTCTTATATTGAGGGCCTGCCACTATGGTGTGAGAGATCACACATGCAGGGCCGGCAGGCAACAGAATTCGGCTTGCAGGCAGACATGGTAAGTCAGTCTTTTGGCTTCTTTAACCTTCCTAACATGTGGGAATGGTTTCAAACAGCAGCGCCCTCATTTCACATACCAAGCACACATTGGGTTGGCCCTTTAAAATGGGTTGGCCATTTAAAAGGAGGGGCTGTGGTTTTCGGGTTAATGTGCAGCACAAACCCAACTAATCACTCCCCCTCCCACCACACACTCCCAATTCTTTGGGATGATCGCTTCACCCCTCCCCCCACCACGTGGCTAACAGCGGGGAAGATTTCTGTTCAGCCACAGGCAAACAGCCCAGCAGGAAAAGCCACCTCTGAATGTCCCCTTAATACAATCCCCCTATTTCATCCAGGTGACCACGAATGATATCACTCTCCTGAGGATAACACAGAGAGATAAAGAACGGATATTGCTTGAATGCCAGCAAACACCAGGACCATACATTGCCATGCTTTGTTATGCGATGATTCCAGACTGTGTGCTGCTGGCCTTCCGTGGTAAAGTGTCCTACCATGGAGGATGGAATAAGGCTGCCCTCCACAGAAACCTTTTGCAAAGGCTATGGGAGTACGTCCAGGAGAGTTTCATTGAGATGTCCCTGAAGGATTTCCGCTCCATCCCCATACATGTTAAGAAACTTTTCCAGTAGCTGTACTGGCTGCGAATGCATCCCAAGTCTTCAGGGCAAATTAATCATTAAACACGCTTGCTTTTAAACTGTGTATTATATTTACAAAGGTACACTCACCAGAGGTCCCTTCTCCACCTTCTAGGTCCAGGAGCCCGCCTTCAGTGGGTTGGGATGGTACTAGATCCAGGGTGAGAAACAGTTCCTTGCTGTTGGGGAAAATGGTTTCTCTGCTTGCTTGCGGGGCTTCAACCTCCTCCTCATCTTCCTCGTCCCCAAAATCCACATCCCTGTTGTGTGAGAGTCCATTGACGGAGTCCACGCACAGGGCTGGGGTAGTTGTAGGGGCACCCCCTAGAATTGCAGGCAGCTCATCATAGAAGTGGCATGTCTGGGGCTGTCACAAATATAAAGGGAAGGGTAACCACCTTTCTGTATACAGAATTATAAAATCCCTCTTGGCCAGAGGCAAAACCCTTTCTCCTGGAAAGGGTTAAGAAACTAAGATAACCTCGCTGGCACCTGATCAAAATGACCAATGAGGAGACAAGATACTTTCAAAGTTGGAAGGGGGGAAACAGAAAGTTCTCTCTGTCTGTGTGTTGCGTTTGCCAGGACCAGAGCAGGAATGCAGGTCAGAACTCTTGTAAAGAGTTAATAAGCAATCTAGTTAGATATGCGTTAGATTCTGTTTTGTTTAAATGGCTGATAAAATAAGTTGTGCTGAATGGAATGTATATTCCCGTTTTTGTGTCTTTTTGTAACTTAAGATTTTGCCTAGAGGGATTCTCTGTGTTTTGAATCTGATTACCCTGTAAGGTATTTACCATCCTGATTTTACAGAGGTGATTCTTTTACTTTTTCTTTAATTAAAATTCTTCTTTTAAGAACCTGATTGCTTTTTCATTGTTCTTAAGATCCAAGGGTTTGGGTCTGTGTTCACCTATGCAAATTGGTGAGGATTTTTATCAAGCCTTCCCCAGGAAAGGGGGTGTAGGGCTTGGGGGGATATTTTGGGGGGAAGACATCTCCAAGTGGGCTCTTTCCCTGTTCTTTGTTTAATACGCTTGGTGGTGGCAGCATAGGGTTCAAGGGCAAGGCAAAGTTTGTACCTTGAGGAAGTTTTTAACCTAAGCTGGTAAGAATAAGCTTAGGGGGTTTTTCATGCAGGTCCCCACATCTGTACCCTAGAGTTCAGAGTGGGGAAGGAACCTTGACAGGGGCTCTGACTGGGAGTGGCCGTTTGCCTCTCTGGTTGTTTGGTAGGCTTGCCTGAGCTCCTTAAGTTTCATGCGGCACTGCTGCGGGTCCCTGTTATAGCCTCTGTCCTTCATGCCCTTGGTGATTTTTGCAAATATTTTGGCATTTCATCTTTTGGAACGGAGTTCTGATAGCACGGATTCGTCTCCCCATACAGCGATCAGATCCAGTACCTCCCATTCGGTCCATGCTGTGGCTCTTTTGTGATTCTGGGGCTGCATGGTCACCTCTGCTGATGAGCTCTGCATGGTCACCTGTGCTGAACAGCTCTGCATGGTCACCTGTGCTGATCAGCTCACCACGCTGGCCAAACAGGAAACGAAATTCAAAAGTTCGTGGGGCTCTTCCTGTCTACCTGGCCAGTGCATCTGAGTTGAGAGTGCTGTGCAGAGCGGTCACAATGGAGCACTCTGGGATAGCTCCCAGAGGCCAATACCATCGAATGCATCTACACTATCCCAAATTGGACCCAGCAAGGTCGATTTCAGCACTAATCCACTGGTCAGGGAGGAGTACAGGAACCAGTTTTAAGAGCCCTTAAAGTTGGAAAAAATGGCTTCATAGTGTGGACGGGTGCAGGGCTAGACCGATCTAACGCTGCTAAATCTGACCTAAACTCGTCATGTAGACAAGGGTTAAGACCTGCTTTTGATATGAAATGAGTCTGCAAGGAGGGGATGTCTCCCAAAGAATCACCTTGATAGCCATCTGTGACACCCCAGGAGAAGAATCGGGGGTCTGAACCCCAAAGAATAAGCAATTGAGCTAACTAATTGTAGACAGTACTATTGTACTATAGAACAGGGGTTCTCAAAGCCGGTCCGCCACTTGTTCAGGGAAAGCCCCTGGTGCGCTGGACTGGTTTGTTTACCTACCGCGTCCGCAGGTTTGGCCGATCGCAGCTCCCACTGGCCGTGGTTCGCTGCTCCAGGCCAATGGGGGCTGCAGGAAGGGTGGCCAGCACGTCCCTTGGCTTGCGCTGCTTACTGCAGCCCCCATTGGCCTGGAGCGGCGAACCAGGGCCAGTGGGAGCCACAATCAGCCGAACCTTTGGATGCGGTAGGTAAACAAACCGGTCCGGCCCTCCAGGGGCTTTCCCTGAGCAAGCGGCGGACTGGCTTTGAGAACCACTGCTATAGAAGTGTATTGTGTAACATCTTGTATGAAAGCTGCCTGTCATGTTGATCAATATTGCTTATAGTTTCTTTGTACTCCCCCATCCGTCTGTCTGCATTCATCTTTGTCTCTTGCCTTATCTTTTTGTTCTGTGTTTGTACAGTGCCTAGAGCAATGAGGTCTTGGTACATGTTTGGGGCTCCTAAATAATCAATGGCTGCTGAAACTGTGACCCATCTGTCAACTGGAAATTTAAAATTGAAATTAAAATTCAAATAATAATTATTATTAACACCAGTCATTTCTATATCACCTACCACTGAAGGATCTTCAAAGCACTTTATGAATACTAAGCTACACAGCAACACGGTGGGGTTATGGATTTATTTTATTATTTGATGGAAAAACTGAGGTACAAAGAGGATGAGTGACTAGCCCACAGCCACATAGGTGGCAGAGCTGGGAATACAGTTGAACTCTGCTGACGCTCATTCCTGTGCTAAAGCGCAAGATCATTCTTCTCTTCTTGGAGTTACTTCATATTTGTAATTGCAAGAGTCCAGTACTTCAATGTTTGGTTGTGTTGCGAAGAGTTTGGGAGAGAGATTTAGAATTTAGCCATAAACCTTTTTGCTGACTTCTGATTTTAAATTTATTTGGTTCTTGGAAGGTGCTTTGAGATACTTGTAGGCCGAGCAGGACAGACAGATACATATAGAGGTTAACTCTTTCAGCATTCTATTTAGAGAAAAAAAGGAGGAACTGGAAATGTTTCCTGTTTCTGAAAGAATTCTGAGTTTTGTCCTAATGTATTAAAAAAAGCAAAGAGGTGATGGCTGAAAAAGGTTGAATTTCTTTGTCTGGAATTTTATGCTTTTTATCATGGAGTTCATGATCTAAGCAACTGTTTAATGTCATCCCTCTGAGGAAAATGATAAAGTCCAGCTACATATGGAATGAAACAAAATCCAACTTTGAAAATAATTTACAATATATGATGAAAAATTGGACTTTTATGACCACAGGTTTATAGGGGGATGGGAGACCCCTTTAGAAATTCTCTGTTTTTTATATAATATGTATACTGCAAATTATCCCAGAAAAAATGTATGCATTGCCTTTTACATTTCTGACAGTGCATAACACCCAAGGCCAAATTCTGTTCTCCTCTATGCTGGGCAATAGCAATGAAAGAGGGGAGGGATCCCACTGGTATATCTGGAATCAATGAACACCATAAAGTTTATATTGTGAATTTCATCATAATAGCTGTGAGCTAGATAGGCCAAATGATCAAATAAAACACTCCATAAATGATCCTCAGAATATGTAACATTCACTTCATGAATTGCTCTAAATTCTCCTTTGCTTAGGAAGAACTTAATGGAACATGGGAGTATTGGCCTGGCAATAATAAACAATTCAGCTTTAGTTTTTGAGGGCTTGATTCTCCACTGCCTTGTACCCTGTGAAATCATCCACAGGAGTGGAGGATGGAACTAGAGGATGGAAGAAGGATCAATCGGATGCATGTGCTGCAGAAGAAGTATCAATGATGTCTCAACATTTTCTGGATTCAGCTAGGTGTGAGGTGTATGTGTCCATCCAGTTGTGAGGAACTGTCAGGAGCAATATTTTGGTGGGTTTATGCTCCACTTCAGCTTAATCACAGCTGAAATAGCATACTAGACATTTTCTGCCTCATAGTTCAAATTGCCAGTTTTGGTGTTTATTTTATGTAAATATTTATTCTCTCACAAGCCAGGCCACAACTATCTTTAAATTCTGTACTGTAAATTGGATATTATAGCAGCAAGATCGGAAATTACTCTTAACAGGTGATAACTAAAGCAGCAGCCTTAGGCCTCTTTCACACCTGTTTTTCCTTACCAGTTATATTTCATTGTGAAAATCACCATTCTTCCCCCCCCACCCCCAATTTTTTTTTGGATCGCTTTAAAAATTCTCCGATTCGGTACTTCTAAGGACATCAGCTTGTAAGCACCACTTCTTATATTTTTCTTTAATTGTTTTGTTAGTTTCAGTTGAAAACTGGAAACTCTTATCATTCCCTGTCTTGTAAAGGGGAACTCTGATCCTGCAGAACGTCTCCTGATGTCAGTGGGATGCCCACATATGACCAGTCTGAAGGACCATGGCCTGAGAAATTGTTCCATACCCATCGCCCTGAGTTGTCCAGTTCCCCCTCTAAAAACAATGTATTCAATTAATTTGAAGGGGCAATCACCTCTGATACCCCAACCTGGTGGTAATAATCCTGCAATACATTTGTTTTTATTCCAACATAAGGTAGTTCCAGGTTAAGTAAGTGGCACAAACTTTTGCCTCTGTTTTCTGTGTGAACTGAGGCCCATTATGTCTGTGGAGTGTGTGTGTATGTGTACACACGTACCTCAAGCCAAGCACATGAGGGCAGAGAGATTCAGGAAGGTGATTTAATCTGTTCCAGTGTACCCTCAGGGAAATACCAACAGGCAGGATGTTAGACTTTGCCTCCTTTCCTCTTCACACTCCTTCCTGCTGGAATTTGTAGGATTAAACTTCCTAGGGAAGGCCAAAGCTGTTTTCTTATAAAAAATATTTAAACTCCTCAACAAACATACTCCTTTCATTGACCAGAGAGAGGCCCAGATAAAAAAATCCGAACTTTGATACTGGCCCCTGTTTACACAATGAATGGAAACAAAACACCCATGAACTCTGGCGAAGTTTGGGTCTGGACCTGAATGTTGTAGTTCAGGCCTATTCCTCGGTTAGTATTTCAGCTCCCGGTTGCAAATCTGACAACCTCAGCACAGCTGGAGGTTACTCTAATTAGTGCGTCAGCTGTTGGCGTGTGTAGCAGACTGCTAGAACTCTGCTAATAAAAGAACATTAATCCCATACCTGTTTGTCGTGCCTGGATTTACTACTACAAGATGCTACACCTACAGAGAATATTAAAGCCTTCTTTGGTCCTGCCTTCATGGAAACACAGACAACAGAATTATTTCTGTGCTTCAGCATTCTCCTTTCCCCATCCTCCTTGCTTCTACCTATTGGGGCACAGGGGTTTAAACTCCCTCTTGGGAAGGCAAAGGTCCTAGCATGCCTCCTGCTGGAGCCCCGACAGCTTCCTTCCAAACTGTTACTGGGTCTTGCACAACACATTTTTGGAATGTAGTAAAATAATTGCATGAGAGTTTTTTTTGGCTTTCTCTTTCAGGGCTATAAACTGTAGCTTGGTTCTGTCATGACATTACTAAGCACTTTGTTCTCCATCAAGCTCACAGTTAATCCAGATGTCAGAAAGTGGCACCCCATCCTTCACAAACACTTCTTCCTGCTGACCTTGGTTTCTACCTAGTAACAAGGTACTTAGATTCCAGCGGTCTGTCAAATCCATCTGATGTCATAATGAACTCATTCCCTCTGGTGACCAGACAGTGAACACAGGGTTGCATTAAGCACCTGTGGCTGGTCTAAATTACTGTGATTAGGTTTCCTAAGGGTCTGTATTTTCTAAATACTGGTTTGCAGATGGAGGAGAAGGGAGATCTTAAGATTCTGAGGACATTGAAAAAGATCCCCTCTAGGTAGTGGGGTAGGAATTTTCTCCTTAGAGTCTACTGTTGCCATTGGACTATTTTTAGCTGTGCGTATGCTTGCAAAATCTGGCACAAATGAACAAGACGGAAACTTTTATCAGGAGTCCTTACTTCCAGTCACTCACCTGAACTGCGCCATGTGGAGTCTCCATGTTCTCCAGCTTGGAAAAAAGCAAAAATACCCCCTCCTTCCCTGCAAACCAAACCTTTGCTTTTATTTCCCCAATCATTCCCACTGCATCACTTTTGAATGAGGATTCAGTAGCTGCATGCAATCCAAAGCAGTTGCCTACAACAGTACAAAAATTAAACCCTGCTACTTTGTTTCTCCACCTTTGCTACAGAAATTTTTAGAAACTGATTGGAAGGAATTTTTAAATGTAGGCTCAGATTCACCAGACTGTCTGAGCCAGGCTGGAAGAGGGTGTGTCGGAGGGCGGGGGGAGGGATGGGGAAGGGCAGTTGTGATATTAAACCACCTGTAAAGTCTCTGATCCTGGGACTGGCAGATACCAGCCCTGGTTCAAGGCTCCTTTGGGCCTCTAGGGCAACTGGAGATCGGGGTATATAGCAGCTCCCCGGCCATGCAGCTGTTCTTGACCACACTCTATATTTTGGGGCCAGTGAAAGTGGGCAGCATAGGAACAGCCAGGCTGTCCTATGCCACCTGGGAAATCTCCTACACCAATGCAATTTCCAATAGCTGAGTAAAGGTAGCTTTAAGCCTGTTTTGCACCACTGGAGTGGCAAAGCAGACTAAACAGGCTGATGAATCTAACCCATCATCTGTCAGATGCTAGCATTTAATGACTTCAGTGCAGGGAGCCAGTTTAACAGCCCTAGAAGTCCTCTATCCATAGTACAGGCAGCAGCAGTGTAAGTTTTCCCCACTATCAACCTCAGCCTTATCGTGGAGAAGCTGTTTGCTTCTGGCAAGATGACCCAAAGTATATTTTATGATCGGTGCTTCAATGCTAGTCATTGCATCAATCATCATTTTATACCAATGACCTTAATAAACAACTGATGTACATATGGCATCTTCCATAAATACATTTCTATAATTTTACAGGAGACCTTCACACTTAAAGGGAATAATGTTTTGTACAGTTAATCAGTGACCATAAACAACAAATGCAGTACTGCATACGTGCAGTGAATACACAACTCAGTCTCACGTGGGCCTGAATTTATCTGTGAAAAAATTCCCCCCACATTTAAAACCTAGTGATTCAAAGCTCCCTTGATACATGGGCAATAATCTAAATGCCAGTTCTATACTTCTCTGCCACATCCTCAAAGGTTTCCCTTGTTACATTCTCTCAGCATGTTGCATAGATATGACAGAAAATTGATATAGGTAACCATTTATTGATTTACCTTCTGGTAAGAAAAATTGTGTATTAACCTGAATTGCCCTAGTTCTTTCTTGGGCTCAGATCCCTTCCTCCCCACACTTATACTCTGTAGAGGGGAAGATCCTTGTGTCTGGGGATGGAGATACTTAAAAAATACCCGGTCATTGATATTTTCCAGTGTATGAAAGAATAATCCCATATAACAGCATATTCTACAATAAACTCACAGACATTAGAGCTGGCCCACATTATTAATCAAAATTTCAAATATAAATGAAAAAAATGGAGCTAAAATGTAGTGACATTTTCACAACTGCCCCCTGCCTCCCATTATCCATCCAACTTCATTAAATAGCTGAAGTCCATTTCACTGAGTTAGAAGACCTGTGCTGGAGTTGGCAGAGTGTTTTAATTAATTAACCAGTGGATCATCAAAATGAGAGCTAAAGAGAGAGAAGGGGCTTTATCAATGCTTGTCTAACTAATATGATGTAATGGTTCTCACAGGGAGTGACCGACTAGGAGGTAGAAGGGGTGGTAATATCATGTTTTAACCCAGAATCTATGTAGAACCAAATCTGTCTATGCCCTTGACTGAGTCTGATTATCTTACATTAGAGTTGGCTTTGATAATTTTTATCATTCTGAACCTCAATCCTTGGCCCTGCCTGAAGTGGCCCAAAGCAGCTTGAAAGCTACTCTAAGGGTATGTCTACACTACGAAATTACTCCGATTTTACAGAAGTCGATTTTTGGGAACAGATTGTATAAAGTCGAGTGCACGTGTCCACGCTAAGCACATTAATTCAGCGGTGTGAGTCCACAGTACCGTGG
Source organism: Natator depressus (assembly GCF_965152275.1). Lineage (NCBI taxonomy): Eukaryota > Metazoa > Chordata > Testudines > Cheloniidae > Natator > Natator depressus. The sequence goes on from NC_134236.1 coordinate 21,138,390, forward strand.
CAAGTGTTGACATTCCAAGCAGTGCACTGTGGGTAGCTATCCCACAGTTCCCGCAGTCCCCGCTGCCCATTGGAATTCTGGGCTGAGCTCCCAATGCCTGATGGGGTCAAAAATTTGTCACGGGTGGTTATGGGTAAATGTCATCAGTCAACCCTCCCTCCATGAAAGCAACAGCAGACAATCATTTCATGCCCTTTTCCTTGAATTGCCCGAGCAGACGCCATAGCAGGGCAAGCATGGAGCCCATTCAGCTCACCGCAGCACTTATGACCACTGTAAACACCTCATGCATTATGGTGCAGTTTATGCAGAACCAGAACCTGAAAAACCAGGAGAAGAGGCGACGGCGGTATGGTGAAGAGAGTGATGAGGACATGGACACAGATTTCTCTAAAACCACGGTCCCCGGCAATTTGGAGATCATGGTGTTAATGGGGCAGGCTCATTCCATGGAATGCTGATTCTGGGCCCGGGAAACAAGCACAGACTGCTGGGACCACATAAAGAAAAGGAGTACTTGTGGCACCTTAGAGACTAACCAATTTATTTGAGCATAAGCTTTCGTGAGCTACAGCTCACTTCATCGGATGCATACTGTGGAAAGTGTAGAAGATCTTTTTATACACACAAAGCATGAAAAAATACCTCCCCCCACCCCACTCCTGCTGGTAATAGCTTATCTAAAGTGATCACTCTCCTTACAATGTGTATGATAATCAAGTTGGGCCATTTCCAGCACTGTGCAAAGATGGCTTTGCTGCAATGGGATTCCCTAACTGTGGTGGGGTGATAGATGGAATGCATATCCCTATCTTTGGCCGGAACACCAGGGCAGCCAGTACATAAACTGCAAGGGGTACTTTTCAATGGTGCTGCAAGTACTGGTGGATCACAAGGGATGTTTCACCAACATCAACGTGGGATGGCCGGGAAAGGTTCATGACGCTCGCGTCTTCAGGAACTCTAGTTTGTTTAAATGGCTGCAGGAAAGGATTTACTTCCCAGACCAGAAAATAACTGTTGGGGATGTTGAAATGCCTATAGTTATCCTTGGGGACCCAGCCTACCCCTTAATGCCCTGGCTCATGAAGCCGTACATAGGCACCCTGGACAGTAGTAAGGAGCTGTTCAACTATAGGCTGAGCAAGTGCAGAAAGGTGGTAGAGTGTGCATTTGGACGTTTAAAGGGTCGCTGGTGCAGTTTACTGACTTGCTCAGACCTCAGCGAAATCAATATTCCCATTGTTATTGCTCCTTGCTGTGTGCTCCACAATCTCTGTGAGAGTAAGGGGGAGATGTTTATGGCAGGGTGGGAGGTTGAGGCAAATCGCCTTGCTCCTGAATACGCACAGACAGAAACCAGGGTGATTAGAATAGCACAGCAGGAAGCGCTGCGCATCAGAGAAGCTTTGAAAACCAGTTTCATGACTGGCCAGGGTACTGTGTGATACTTCTGTTTGTTTCTCCTTGATGAAAACCCACCCCCTTGGTTGACTCTAATTCCCTGTAAGCCCCCCCCCCCCTCGATCACAGCTTGCTTGCAAAGGCAATAAAGTCAATATCATTTAAAAACCATGTATTCTTTATTAATTGATTATAAAAATAAGGAGATAACTCACAAGGTAGCCCAGGTGGGGTGTGGGAGGAGGGGAGGAGGGAAGGAAAAGGCCACTTCAAAACTTGTTGAATGACAGCCTTCTGTTGCTTGGGCTGTCCACTGGGGTGGAGTGGTTGGGAGCCCAGAGCCTCCCCACCCCCCATGTTCTTGGGCGTCTGGGTGAGGAGGCTATGGAACTTGGGGAGGAGGGAGGGTAGGTAAACAGGGGCTGCAGCAGCAGTCTGTGATCCTGCTGCCATTCCTGAACCTGCACCAGACGCCGGAGCATGTCCGTTTGATCCTGCAGAAGCCCCAGCATTACATTCTGCGTCCTCTGATCTTGCTGCCTCCACCTCTCATCTTGATCATCCCTCCTGTCCTCACGTTCATTGGCCGCTTTCCTGTACTGTGTTACTGTGTCCCTCCACACATGCTGCTGAGCTTTGTCAGTGCCAGACGACTGCATGAGCTCAGAGAACATTTCATAGCGCGTGCGTTTTTTCGCTGCCTTATCTGAGATAGCCTTTGGGATGGAGGAGGGAGGCTTGAAACATTTGCAGCTGTGGGAGGAAAAAAAGGGAGTGAAGTATTTAAAAAGATACATTTTACAGAATAATGGCTATACTCTTTCATGGTGAACAACACTATTCACATTACATAGCACATGTGATTTTGGTACAAGGTCGCATTTTGCATCTTATATTGAGTGCCTGTGGCTTTGGTGTTAGATCACACATGCAGTGCCGGGCAACAGAATTTGGCTTGCAGGCGGCCATGGTAAGCCACAGTCTTTCGGCTTCTGCAACCTTCATAACAGCAGCGCCCTCCTTTCCCACACCAAACAAAGCCCGCTGAGTTGGCCATTTAGTGCTGTGGTTTTCGTGTAAACGTGCAGCAGCAGAAACCAAACTAACCCCCCCATCCAATTCTCTGGGATGATCGCTTTACCACTCCCCCCACTACATGGCTGGTATCAGGGAAGATCCCTGCTAGCCACACGTGAACAGCTCAGCGCCAATGCGCCCCCCCCCCCCCGCACCGCGTGGCTAACTGCGGGGAGGATTTCTTTTCAGCCACAGGCAAACAGCCCAGTAGGAATGGCCACCTCTGAATGTCCCCTTAATTAAATTCCCGTATTTCAACCAGGTTACCATGAATGATATCACTCTCCTGAGGATAACACAGAGAGATAAAGAATGGATATTGCTTGAATGCCAGGAAACACTGGGAACATACGCTGCCAGGCTTTGTCATGCAATGATACCAGATTACTTGCTACTAGCATGGCGTGGTAAAGTGGCCTACCATGGTGGACGGAATAAGGCTGCTCTCCCCAGAAACCTTCTGCAAAGGCTTTTAGAGCACCTCCAGGAGAACTTCATGGAGATGTCCCTGGAGGATTTCCCCTCCATCCCCAGACATGTTAACAGACTTTTCCCTTAGCTGTACTGGCTGTGAATGCATCCCAAGTCTTCAGGGCAAATTAATCATTAAACACGCTTGCTTTTAAACTGTGTATTATATTTAAAAAGGTACACTCACCAGAGGTCCCTTCTCCGGCTTGGTTGGGTTGAGAGGGTATGTCAGTCAGGGTGATAAAAAGATCCTGGCTGTTGGGGAGAACAGTGTGCTGTGTGCTCTCCTCAAGCTCGTTCTCCTCCTCCTCCTCATCTTCCCTGTCCGCAAAATCCTCAGTCATGGCGGAGAGTACCCCATCATCAGAGTCCACAGACAGGGGTGGGGTAGTGGTGGCGGTCCTCCCCTAGAATTGCATGCAGCTCATCATAGAAGCAGCATATCTGGGGCTCTGTCCTGGAGAGTCCGTTTGATTCTTTGGTTTTCTGGTACGCTTGTCTGAGCTCCTTAAGTTTCACGCGGCACTGTGTTGTGTCCCTGCTGTAGCCTCTGTCCCTCATGGCCTTGGAGATTTTTTGAAATGTTTTGACATTTCGTCTTTTGGAACGTAGTTCTGATAGCATGGATTCATCTCCCCATACGGCAATCAGATCCAGTACCTCCCGTTTGGTCCATGCTGGAGCTTTTTTTCGATTCTGGGACTGCATGGTTACCTGTGCTGATGAGCTCTGCATGGTCACCTGTGCTGATAAGCTCACCTGGCCAAACAGGAAATGAGATTCAAAAGTTCCCAGGGCTTTTCCTGTACACCTGGCCAGTGCATCCGAGTTCAGAGTGCTGTCCGGAGAAGTCACAATGGTGCACTGTGGGATAGCTCCCGGAGGCCAATACCGTTGAATTGCGTCCACACTAACCCTAATTCAAAATGACAATGGCAATTTCAGCGCTAATCCCCTCATCGGGGAGTAGTACAGAAATCGGTTTTAAGAGCCCTTTATGTTGAAAAAAATGGCTTCATTGTGTGGCAAGGTGCAGGGTTAATTCGATTTAACGCTGCTAAATTTGACATAAACTCATAGTGTAGACTAGGCCAAGGGGGGTTCCTTTTGGCACAGGGGAAATATGGGATGGTGCAAAGATAGTATTGTCAGCTCTAGCCTACCCAATCCCGCCAACAGTGGATGGGCATGTCAGGTGAGTGCTGGCCAGTGAGACCAGATTCTTGGTGCTTTGCCAGATTCTTGGATTCTGCAAGCAGAATAATTTAGAACAGTCTTGAGGCTGTTCTAATTTACATCAGGAACCATGTAGGCTCCAGTAGGCTAGAACTGGTGGAGTAGAAAGGTGGATTACAGCCACCTTTCTCCACTCCATTATTAGCTGTGTGGAGTGTAGACTAGATGCCGCTGAAGACTCATTGCTTAGGAACTAATTCTAATTCATAGTAAGACCCCTTTCCACTATTCTGGCAGTTCTCCAAGACTAAAGATCATCTCCCTGGTTCCATCTACGAATAATGAGTTTCACAACTTTAAAGTGGTCATGTTTGAGTTCCTCTATTACATTGCTAAAGATGTTTAAAAATAAAGCAGTATCCACAAGGCAGGGGAAAGCAGATTAAAAAGATAAAAGGCCAGATTCTCAGCTGAGGTAAATTGACATAGGTCCTGTGAAATCACTGGCACTACACCAACAGATGAGAATTTGGTTCAAGATACTAATGCTATTAGTGAGCTGTTTACAAGGATCCAAAAAAATAGAAAAAGGAAATTGAAACCACCTTGAAAATAACTAATGTTAAAATATTAAAGAAACCAACACTAATAAAAACACAGGAATAACAAAGCTAGGTTAACCTATAACATGAACTTTGTCCTTATCTAAATTATTAGCATTTAGGATGTTTTACCCCACCTAATTCTATTAATTATTGTTCTTAATATATACTGCAGTAGCTCCTAAACAGACAAGCCACACAAAAGGTGGGAGTGGAAACAGAGGTGCAGAAAGCTGAGGTGAGTTGCCCAAGATTGCCCAGCAGGTCATCGGCTGAGCTGGGAATAGTTCACATATCTCCTAACTCCCAGGCTGTATTTTATATATAAATGTAATAGCGCCACATCACCTCTCTTTGCACCCCTCCACTACCTCCCACTTCTCTATTGCATCAAACATAAGCTACTTGTCTTCACTTTGAAGACCCTTACCAGCCTATCCCCACCTACCTATCATGTTTCATTTGCTCCCACCTCTGACCAGTTCATGATGCCAACCTCCCTCACCCACTTGTTAAATTTTCAAGCAGGCACCTTCCTGTTTTCTCCCATGCTGACCCTCATGCCTGGGAGAAACTCCCTGTAAACATCTGCCAAACTAACTCATTGCCTTCCTTAAAATCCCTCCTTAAAAGTTTCCTTTGTTGCGATGCCTAGAAAAAACTCGCAATGGGGTCCTTGAAAAGAGTTCCTAGGCTATGGTAATATAAATAATAATAATAAAACTCATAATAATGATAAATAACCAGTGGTAGTTGGTAGGCCAGGATATGTTTCTCCACATCAAAGTAACATTATTCTGTTCTGGAGAGGTGAAGCATCATCTTTAACATAGTAGCTTTTCAGAAAGAGAATGCAGTTGATTAAGTGGTTGCCAAGTGTATTTTAAGTTTAACAAAGCTCACATCATATTTTTCCCTTACATTCGCTACAGTAATTGTACAAAGTGCATGATTTACTTTGGCAGCATTATTCAGACTTAATTACAGTGTTAAGAAGCAACCACAACTTGCAAAAAAGAAAAAGCTACATTGTTGGAGGGATCAGCATGGCAGTTCTGGTTTTAAAACACATACCTTTTGTCATGAAAAGAAATTGTGTAGAAAACTTTTTGGCTTATAAAAAGCACATTTAAAACAAACTTTTAACAGGTTTCTGAAAGGCTTTAAACAGCTACTTTGTCAAAAGATTTTAGACCTTCCTTCTTTATTTCCTTCTTGGGCTTTAGCCCTATATACAACATATGTTGTCCAGCCCTTAGAAGTAAATTCTGCGGAATGGAGGGCTGAATTGTAAGTTGGAAATAAAGGGGTTTAACTTAGTATCATCTTACAATAGCAAGATGCCTCTGCTGGGGCAATGCATTTGCTACCTGAGTGCCTACCTGAAAACTCAGTCAAGATGTCTCAGTATGCATTGCCTTCATGCCAAGGAGAGTGTATGGGGAGTACAGATTGTATATTTTTCTGTTGGAAAAGGAATTGGCTTCTCATCGGTGCCATTTTAGGGAGACTGGTTTTTCAGCTTCTAAATCATGCTCTCCTCATATCCAGCTCTCTTTAAACACAGTTTGGGGCCAATATGAGATGATAGACCCTAGACTATAGAACATCTGTCAGCAGGCTTGGACCTTAACAGGAAGATAGAGAGGCAATCAAAACCATTGGATTCTTCTCATGCCACTCCCAGGGCTGATACAGAGTTGGTGTTTTGCATGATCGATTCTCCTCATTTGGTACTAAAGAAAAAGAAAAGCTAAATAAGCATTTGAGACATTTGAATGGTGAGAAGTTCCTGGAGGCCATGTATATTCCAGATATATTGCAGGACTGCAGTGTATCAGAGGAAGGAGTCAGGAATAAGAGCTGATATAAAGAGCAGCCTGAGGAAGCCATCTGCTGTTAACAAGTTTTATTGGTTCTACAAAACCTAGAAATTATGCTATATATTTTGAAGTACTATTTACTGGCATGATATCTATTTAACTATTTACATATATAGAGATGTAGATCACTCCTGCAGCAAGGATTACATCTATTCTTGATTTAAAGGCATTACTGGTAATAACAGTGTTGTTATTAATGGCTCCTTTTGGGAGCTGGTGACTTCTTGGATAGATATTCTAACATCATTCCTTCTTGCTCCTTGCAGTGTTGGATAAGGATATAGAATCTGTCCAGCTGGAGCCAATCTTGGAATACTATCCTCGAAATGGAACAGCCTCAGAGTCAAATTCTTGTCACCTAGGAGAGTAGAAAAGTTACATCTTAAGTCTCCAATGAAGGCTACAGAACCAATGCAGGGTCCTAGTTGAGGGGCAGGAGTCTAACATTAAGGCTTCTATAGTTTAGGTTATTTCTCCTTCCCTTAGGGAAGTCAACTTTCCTTTTGGTACTGGATTTTTTGATGGAAGGTCTACCTGTACACCGTGAACTTTTCCTATAGTTGGGGTCACCCTGTGACACTTCCTTCCTATGGCCCTTGTATTCTTAGAGGAATGTTCCTAATATGACAACAGACTCAGCCCCAACGTAAGCCTGTCAGAATTGTGTGACTGTAGAAATACAAGCATCACATTTGGATCAGGTCTGCGCTTATCTCCCATAGCTATCTAGCAACATGTCTGAAGTCAGTGGAGCTCGTCTTTATACATCCTATAATGATCAAGCCCCCAGTGTATATATGGACAGTGACTGCTGTGAGGAAAGTTGCATTCTAGCCCTCTGTTTTCAGTCAGTTTTCCAGGGTGCTAACAAATGTATGTACCTGGCTCATCAAGTTTACAGACTTCCCTTGGTTCACATATAAATTTTTATTTGCATTAAGTTTCTCACATAAAGAGATTCAATGTTATTGGGTTTCTGTCCAGCCTGATCCCACCCCCAACACCCAAAACTCTCTGTACCTCAAACTTTTCTGGCTACCTGACCCTCTCAACACCCTTTCCCCCTGTTCTCCTCTGATTCTTGGGCCACCCTAATCCTTCTTTCTCAAACTTCCCCAGCAGAAGTCCCATAGCTGTGGAACTGCTAAGTTGCCCAGAAAGGAAACACTGGAAATCACAATGCTGGAATAGAAGTAATTATTCAACTTTAACTATGGCAGTCACTGCCACTATATACCTCATCCAAAATATTCAGACATGGTGCCTAATATGGTGCTCTTAAAGCCACATGTAGATCCCCAAATAAGTGACCTGAACTTCAGAGATGCTGAGCATCTGACACTTTTGATAGACTTCAAATTCTGGCCATTGTGTATTCATCCTTTAGGGGCCAGATGGTACCATTTACCTGCTGGTCTGCATTGTGGAGGGTGTGGAGCTGCATCAACCCAGTGGAAGTGCTGCAGGAGTGTGCTGGCTATACCACCCCAATTGCAGCCCGGCCTGTTCTTCAGCATGGTTCGGAGCAGCGGCCTCCTTACTGCCCCCACTGAGGTGAATTGGGAGACAAACAGAGGTAGCAGCCTCTTAGTTCCTTTAAATACAGGGACTCTGGTTGCCTCTACTCTTTGTGCAGGGAAGGTTGGAAACTTCTTGCATCCACCCATACTGTGCTCCTATACAAGGGTCATGCACATTATCAACTCTGCAGCTGGGGAGGGTGTAAGAAATATAAAATCCACAACCAGGAGATGGACTTTATGTGCAGGGTACTTCAGCAGAACCTATATCCACTTGAACACATACAGCAGTATAAATGCACAGTACAAGGACACCTTGCCTCCTAGTTTACATGAGTGATTTCTCCTGGCGAGAGTCAGGAACATGCTTTGACATTCTTGGCTTTGAAGTAACAATGATCAGAGGCTCCAATATGCAAGAATTGTTTATTGAGGAAATCTCTTAACATATTTAAAATGCTTTGATGGGTAAAAGAAAGCCTTAGAACATTGTCACAGTCATCCACAGGGCTGGCATTTACATTCAAAGGTAACGGATATCCATTCTTTGTCAGCAGAGGCACCCATTGGATTTAGTGCTAACTTTACCTACATTTGACTGCCTTCTTGTCAGAGCTGAATACCAGACCCAATTCTCTCTCTTCCTGTCTTTTGGCTTTATTTACTGCCTGGAGGCTAGATGGTCTCTCTAGGTGTGCATAGTGTTGGGGAGGAAAGAAAACTTGCAGCTCCAACTCACAATGTTTTTCCTACTTGTTCCACTGGTTGTGCCACAATTGTTTTGCTTGTGGAACGGGTAAGGAGTGCAGTCTATGAAACTTGTGGACCACAGAAGGTCATCCGTCTGTCTAGGTACTGCAGTTGTGTAGCAGTGAACAGCAACATACTACACAACTGTTTATTGCAGAAAGAGAAGAATACTTTATCATATTGCATCTTCTGGTGGAAGGTTGGGTTGCGAAGCTGAGAACAGACATTCTGGTGCCACTGTGCTAGCTAAGCGATGTTTGTTTCCCTTCTCTTGGAGATGACACAGCTGAAGCAGCTTCCCGGTTTTCAGGGCTAAGGGCAATGGGAGTGTCTCTGAAAATCAGGACATATATGTAAGATCTGCACCTAAGAGCGAAAATTTTGGCCACATTGTAGTATCCATCTATTCCCATTACTACAAGGAAACTTGCTACATGTAGATTCTTGAGGACAAATCTTCAAATGATTTTAGCGCAAGATTTTCCAGTGCTCAGCACCCACAATGGAAATGGATTTTCAAAAGATCTCAGCTCCTGTTTAGGCACATAAATAAAGGCCAATTTCCAAATGAGCTCAGGATCCAGAAGCTCCTCCAGTGACCCCTGTAGCCACGCTATCAAAGAATCTCAGCACTCAACATGTTGGGTTTCTATTTTTTTAAATCTGGCCCTTAATGGATACAGATTCTTGACCTATATGCAGGTTGGGTTTGTATACCATAAGATGCTGTTGTATACCATAAGACTGTTGTATACCATAAGACGCTGATCAAGTTATTGGAAATGATTTGTCAATAGACTATGGTAAATTTTTCAAAAAAGCCTGAGGCTTAGATTTTTAAAAACTTTGAGATGGGAATTAGGTCCCTAAATGCCTTTAAAAATCTGGTCCTAGGTAATTTAGGATCCTAAATCCCATTTCCAAAAGTTACTTAAGCACTTAAGAACCGAAATTTCAGAGACAGGCAATGACACTTTGGCTCCAAAATGCATACATCTCGTTTGAAAATAAAACTTAGGTTCCTAAGTCACTTAAACACTTTTGAAAATGTTACCCCTGACTCACAATATCAAAATGAACCCAGATCTGTTAATAGAAAATCATGGAAGTCCTGTTCCATTCCTACCTGCACTCCTTCAAAGTAACAGCAAGGGAATGCTGGAACGCTTTATTCTTATTGTTGCTAGCAAACTCACTTAGCATTAGCTAAATATTTTTCTTGCTAGTATTTAGGTGAGGGACTATGGCTTTATATTTATTTTACATAGACTTTACATAAGTTATGTCCAACAGTTACCAAAGCATTGTTACCTACAACTGCCTTTACAATTCAATTTGTTGGAAGATATTTCAGGAAGGGTAGGAGGGATAAGAGGGTAGGGAGGCAAACTAGAGTCTGTGGCTGTTAGATTCATTAAAGAATGATATATTTTGTAGTCCCTATCACAAATAGATGGTAGCATTGAACTCTGGGATGAGATTGAGTTTTAGAAGTGAATATGTGATCTTGTACACGCACAGTTTTTCTGAGGTAAATTGCCCAAATGGGAGTGTCAGCTGACAAAGAAATATAGCATGAGAAGCAAAATAATAAAGGGCAATTGAGGATAATGAGAAAAACCCATCTCTCTAGCTCTCTGTTCTTGCTTCCTTTCTGTCTCAGGCTGGGTTGAGATAAAGAGAAGCCCACCCTTTGAAATATAGACCTTCATCTGCATACCAAGAATGTGTAATGGGGAGAAACACATTTTTGTTTTTTAATTTAAAGTCACTTGGTTCTTAGCACTCTGAAACAAGTATTTATTTTCCCTGGGGATGGTGGCTCATACAATTAGTGTTCTCCAAACTGTAACTGAGCCAACCGACACTGGTCTGTGGAATGAAAAAATGGCTTTGTGTACCTGTCCAACATTTCATCCTTGCCCTCATTATAATTAAAATGGGAGGCAGCTTGGTCTGGTGGACTGAGCATGCAGCTGTTAGCCAAGAACTTCAGAGTTCTCAACAGAGCCGAAGTGCACAATTTACAACAAATAAGTTGTTGGATGGCTTTAGCCCCTTTTCCTGTTTGTAAATTTTCTGTTTTTGTTACATGTACTGTGTGCTGAGTAATAACAAGAGAGGATTCTGTATTCCTAAAACTAAACTGGCTCTTTCTTAAGAGAACTGATTACAGTTACTGCAACTGTAGTAGATAGTATTCCAGCCATGTACACACAGACTAACTTCCTGGTGCTTCCTCCAAACTCTTCTCTTCTGCCACCTGTACTCTATCCAAGTTCCTTGTTACATCTATTTTTTTTTAACAATTACTGCCTTTCGTGTCAGCTTTTGCTGACTTGTTGGGGCCAGAGTTTACTAGTATATCGTCCACTGTAGGGACATGGCCTTTACTGCCAGCCTCTTAGGCCTCAAAGTCCTTCAGATGTGATGGTCTTTGAATCAGGCTTCCATTGTTTGTTTCTGTTATCACTCTTGGAGGGGATTTGCCTTCATCCTTCAAGTTCCATGCAGGTTGCTACTATTATTGTGATTATTCATATTATGGTAGTACCAAAGGCTTCAGTCAGAATTGGAACCCCATTCTGATGAGAGCTGTACAAAACACACACACACACACACACATATAAAGCCACTGCCTTGAAGAGCTCAGAGTCTAAAAGAAACAGGATCAAATAAAGAGTAGGGACAGGGAAATAACACACAAATTGATGATCAAGGTGTTGACTGGCATACGTTAGTCACATATTTAGTTGTTTGTATTTATCTGTCTACAAACAGATGGTGATATTTACAAATTTGTTTGCTACTTGAGTTTGTTCCACAATGTTTTGTGCAGACATATTTTGCTACCATTATTTCTGAAAGTATTTGATATTCACAATTTGATGTTCAAGCATTTCATTAGTAAATGATTCTGAAATTTGTTTTCTGTGATGATTTGTTGAACAAGTCTTTGCTCATACGAACAGTTATGAAAAGTGATCTGCCCTTCTAAAAAATCCTTACCGGGTACAAATATGGTTGAAGTAAAATTCTATGTGGAAGTCAGTACAATATTCATGAATAATAATTCTTAACTCTACTGTACTGCTAATGCTTGCTGTGCTGCTGACCTGCTATGTGACCTCAGACAAGTGACTTATGGCCAAAATTTCAAAGAAGAAGATGAGAGTGCAGATTTTGTCTGTAGACACAATTTTAGAAAAATTTCTTTTTTATCTTTCTGTGCCTCAGTTTTTGCATCTGTTAATGAAGGATAACAATACTTCTCCTACAGTGGTGTTGTGAGGAGTAATTAATTATTATAATGTGCTCTATAAGAGTCAAGTTTATTATTAATTAGTCATATTACAATAGTGCCTACAACCTATCATCAGTACTGGAACCCCATTGTGCTGGGCACTCTATAAACCTACATTAGCAGATAGTTTTTGTCCAAAGACTTTACAAATATGTCTGTGCAGCATTTTGGAGCAAGTGGGAGCAAGCCTTCCAGCCCAGGTCAACAGACATGGGCTAGCAGGGCTCACTCTAGTACCCTAAAATAGCTGAATAGACAGTGTTTTGAAGTTGTGGCTTGGGCTGGAACTCGGACTTTGAAGCCTGGGATGGCGAGTGGGCAACAGGTAGGTGTAGCACATGATTGTGGAGGTAGAGGGGAGGGGAAGCTGAGGATAACAGTAATCAAAGCACAGGTTCATGTGAACTTACCGTATGTGTAACCAAAAACTTTCATATTAATGAATCAATGTGGGAAGTGTTTTTTTTTTAATGAGCAGCACTAGAGAAAAGCTAAGAGTGCTAGAGAAGCACTGAGGTGTTATGAAGTGAGCCTCCATTATAGGAATTGTGTCACATGGATAACAATATTTCCTCTCTTTTAATATGGAATGGAGAAGGGTTCTTTAGAATGTCAAACCAGATTCTTGAATCCCTTGACACCAGAACACTGGATCAGCCCTCTGTGTCCCGGAAATTATTTCATCCTCTCATCTTCAGGCACAGCTCATTATTATTATTCCTCACTGAATTATCACTTGGAGAGCTGAATCTCAGTTCATTTATCCTCAGTCTTGGGTCAGTTTCACCTTTTGAGATTTATAGGGCTCTCTTCAAATTTATTGCATACTTTGTCTGAAGTACTAGTGTACTGACACTGGATCATATGGGTGCAGTAATCTTTCACCTGGCCATATTGCTGCAGAGCTGGAGGTCCTGTTTCCTTGTACCTTTCCTCTTTGTGTAGTGCATAAAATGCCATGTCCACAAGGTGGCTTCTAACCGGGTCTGAAACCATTTTCAAATATCATTGTACTTTAATTTGATTGTAATAAGCTTTATGTCCACACTTGATATGGTTAAAACCATGCTACAGCTGTGGTTAGAAAGCATGCTACCTACTATCATTCTATAGCAAGGCTGGGAGTATTATTATTATTTATTATTTGTATTATCGTAGCAACTAGGAGCCCCGTCATGCACCAGGACCCTGTTGTACTCGGCACTGTACAAACATCAAACAAAAAGACAGCCCCGGCGCCAGAGAATTGAAAATCTAAGTAACTCAGTTCTCAAAAAATGAAACAAAACCTCTCTCCCCAGTAGACAGGAAATCTGTACTAGGAACAACTATGTTGGGAAGTGGATATCAGGTAAAAATTTCAACAGTGCTTTAGTGACTCTGTTGGCTGTGTACTACTAAGACCCACTTAGGCACTTTTGAGATGTTATCAATCAAACCCAGTTCTGTAGAATCATGACTGACAACGGTTGCATCATATGAAGTGAGCTGTAGCTCACAAAAGCTTATGCTCAAATAAATTTGTTAGTCTCTAAGGTGCCACAAGTACTCCTTTTCTTTTTGCGAATACAGACTAACACGGCTGCTGCTCTGAAAACTGTTTCTGAGTACAGCTCTAACTAGCATGATTTCAGCTACAGAGTGGACAGGGACATATTTTCTTTAGTTACTGATTTATTTGTATATGTGGCCTAACTACTGTATAGTCAGGCAGTCATTTTTTCATCTGTATGTTAGAGAGTTCTATAAAACTTGGAAAGTTTGTTGGGACTCATACATCAGATTTGGATAAAAGTTGTATTAGATTCCCAACTGTCAGTTTTTGTGACCAGACTATGCTTCTGTACAGTTTACAGAGAGTAAGCTGTCAACTGAAGATGTGGATAAAACTTTGTTGTATATGTCTCTGTGTTGTGTACTGGTAATGTCATTTCAAAGTAAAACATCCCACTTAGATTTCCTTTCATAGAAACCAGACATCAATGCTCTATCTAAGCTACAGAAACGGCTGTGTTTGACATGGGTGTAAAACATGGAAATCCCCTGCTCCCCACAAGTGGTGTATTGTGTCAAAAATGGCTGTTCAGCTACTGGTGTATGGATGGGACAGGGACAAAACTGAATCTTACCACCCTGCCATGTTAGATTCACCCATTCCTTATTTAACTGCAAACAGTGTTTTTTCCCCCTGACACTGTAATGGATTTGGAGCCATTTCATTTGCTATGAAAAAGTGTCAGATCATAATGTGGCCGGTAAGAGGCATCAGTGGATTTTGATCATGGTCATGTGATGGGGTATAACTTTCTGTAACCCTGACCCATGGGCAGTTTCTGTATTTTGATTAAGCCAGGACATGAAGACTAGTCTCTTCCCAGAATACCTATGTGCTACATTCTTATTACATAGGGAACTGCCTAATGAGTAGCAATTAATGTATTAGACAGTAGCAGGTGTGTATACTTTTCTCCTGTAAAGTAGAAACTCCATTGTTGACTCCATTCCTTTGTTTTGTGTAAAGTTAAGCTATCTGGATGGCTCTGTGAAATCTATTTTTAATCAGATGAGTGCAAAGCACCTGATTCTGATCTCACTTACACTGGTTTAAATCAGGAATAGCTCCACTGAAGTCAGTAAAACCTGGGCAGGTTTAGGGTAAGGCCTGAAATCTTATGAAATTAGGCTAAATGCAAAGTAAAACAGACTAGTGTGATTACAGACATCACTGGTCCATTGACTTTTTTACATCTTGGGGTGCATTAGCTGATTTTCTCTGCCATCAGATAGCAACGTTGTGCATTATTTCCGATACCCTACTTTTCATTTTCTCTGACAGAATGGAAAATAGTAGTCTAGAACAGCCTCTCTTAAATTCAGGGTACCTTACCCCTTTAATTAAATTGAACTTCCCTTCTCTTTCATATCTATCTATCTACTCATATGACCCTCATCACTGCAAAATCTTAGTACCCCATCTTGCACAATTCTATTAGCTTTTAAATGACAACAACCTTATCAACTTTAATTACTGCAATTTCAGTCCTTTTAATTGAACTCAGTCTTCACATTTTCTGCAGCAGTCTGATCACATCTGGATAAGGCTGATTTAGCAGGTACTCTACTTTCTTTCCTCCCTGCTTATCTGATACGGTTAAACACTCAGCTCTTTTCTTCCAGCTAATACTAGGTAATTGTAATGGTGTATTGCACTGTTCCCCCCCCCCCATGCTTTGGTGTACTTTTCAAAAGATTTTCATTGTTCAGGGCTTCTTGTTTTGGTCTTTTGTAATGTCATATAACTCAGTGGCAAAATGATAAGCCAAAAAGCTCCAGCCTGTTCCATGGCAACTTTTTTTGCCTTCTGCTTTGAAATAGAGTATTGTGATGAATGCCACTTTATTTCAAATTGCTGTTCTGTAGGTATTTGTCTTTATCTGTTTTAATTGTAGTTTATGTAGAACCACAAGAAGGAAACATAGAGCTTTTTAGTCAAGTAAAGAGACAGGCTTTTTGTTCCCTTTGTGAAGAGTTACAGATTGTAGGCTAGATGTTTAACTCCCATTGGGAGTATGGCACCTAAGCGTTCTTGAATATCCCATTAGGTGCCTTTCTGCGTCTCTAGGTGCCTAAATATCTTTAAAAATCTGTCTCTAATGTTACTGGTCCAGTGTACATTGAAGAGGTCAGTGCAAAGACTTCCATTGATTTGAAGTCAAAGGGAGCTTTGTCATTGACTCTAACTGAAGAAAGATCCTGCTCTAAATTAGGATGAAAACACAAAGACCTCATACCATGATGATGGGTGAAAACTGTGCAGTGATCCATTGAATAGCTAGAATTGAAAACTGTAACAGCCAAATCCTCCCTTTGGATTGAAGTAAATAGGAACTTGTATGAATTCATCCAACGGCAGAAATTGGCCCTAATACTGGTGCACCTACTGCTGCATAGAAAGTGAAAAATTTGCCACATGGCTCAGAGAGCCATGGCAGGGACCCTTCTGTTATTAACTGGATTGCCACTACAGTATCATTGAACAGCATTATATCACCAGTAGAAAGAGTGTGGTGAAGAAAATCCCCTCCTGTGTAAATGGCATCCTTTGCAATACTTCGGTATTTGAATACCTTTCCTTGCAGGTTGCTCTAACTGCAGGGCATGACACTCTTTTTGAAACATTGCTAAAATTTGGAAAAGCATGGTGCCGTTAAGTCATTGCAGCCTTTGTGCAGGTATCTGGTTGGACAAGATCAATTCTCCCCTCGCATTCCCGTAGTGGACCCACCCATCATACCGCTGCATATACTGCAGAGGAAGGCCAGCTAGCACTGCCTCTTGCACATGCTGCCCCCAAAGAGGCATAGCTGGGCATAGCATGGGTCATAGTAATAACTCTATCCCTTTCCCAGTGCATTTGCAGGCTCCAGCAAAGCAGCATTGGGGAGCAATAGATACCCATTTTTAAGGGTGAAGCATGGGCTGTCTCCCAATGTTGAGGATGCATTATGACTTATACAGGCATAATGCCTCCAGCCCCCTTTCTTGGGTGCTGAAGGCTCTCAAGAACTATAATTAAGCCCATAAAGTGTGGCTCTTCTATGAAAGTGAGTCTGTAAAAATGATATCATGGGGTGCAATGTTTATCATGTCTCAATGAGTTCAAGTAAAAATAAAATCTATTTTCCTAAATACCAGTGCTTCAAACTCAGCCTGAGCTTTCAGAACAAAGCTGGTTTCTTTGCTTCTTGAGCAACATCAACAGCCATAATGGCTTCATAGGGCAAATTATACAATAATAGTATACTTCATTCTCCACTGTCTTGTGCCTTACACAGTATAAATACCAGTGCAAAGTGGGTGTAAAATGTTACCACCTGTGTGTGTGCGTGGCGAATTCTCACACGGGAGCCTATTACTCCCACTTTGCACAGGTGTACATGGTAGACAAGGTCCAAGACAACTGAGAATCTGACTTCTTCTCTCCCCCCTCTCCTCCCACCAAGTCTTAATTCTACCCTCAATGACATCTGTGCAGCTTCATTACCTTCAGTGGATTAGGAAGTTTGTAAACAGTTCTGCTGATGATGCACAAGTAGAAATAGACTCATTCTCATTCTCTCTTAGCTGTGTTGGCTCTGCAGAGGCAAGAGGAGTGAAATGTTTTTTTTTCCAACTAGTAAATGGCTGTGCCTCTTAATATGCACAAGGAGCATATCTGCCAAGTTGGTAGATGCTGTTTACATACTCAGTTGCCACACTTTGACTCATTCTTTGCAGCAGGTTGCATCCATTCACCAGGTGATTTGTTGTATCTGTTATTCGTTACAAACATGCTGCTATATAACCTGAACAAAACCTAGGAGTTTTGAAATGGCCAGTTGAAGGTTTCATTTGAATGGTCAGAGATCTGTAGTCTTTTTGTTTAGAGTACACTAAGATACATAAAACTTAGGTTATGCAAGAAAGCATCCTAAGCCTCTATCTCTTTGCTTTGCTCATTTATTTTCTGATTCATTAGTAGCAGTCTGACTATATGTCATGGTCCGATTGGTTTGGGGTGCAAATCCAGACCAATGAGGGGCTGTGTCACAGCCTGCCCTTCCCTGGTGTCTCATTCACTTTCAGAAAAGACCTCACTCTATACACTTTTGTAATACAGTAATATTGTATTCAATCAGTTGGTTCAATTGCTTATCACACATGGTTCAGCCCCCCGGTCTTTATAGACCAGTAAAACTTTGAAATGGATTCATATGCTGTGTGTAGACACCATGCTGTCTTCTCCCCCACTTGTTAGTGTGAGATTTGCCTCCACCTCTTGTTAGCTGGATGGGTCTGTTTATTGCTTATATGTAAATTGAGGTAAATACATATTCCTTTGTTTAGGGTAGACCTATTTAACAACTCCCCCTGACATACCTAGTTCACAGACACTTTAGTTATAATTCCAGGGTATATTCATAACTCTTAATACCTGTCACTTACATACATAACACAAGAATATTAATGATCCGTGAGTTATTAGTTTTCAAATGATGCCTCACAAGGCATATTTTGTATAAAGGTTATTAAGATAGTGTGTAGGGTGAGAATACAGGAGTGGTTAGTGTCACACGGTATTATTGCTTAAAATCGACAAATCACACTATGCTACGAATAAGTTCCATTTATAACCAATTCATCTTCTGCCATGTGTACAGCTCTAATTTTATAGAAGAAAACACAGACTGCACATACTTTCCTCTCTTAATTCATAGAATGACTGGGGTGCTGGCTGCATTCTGTGGCCCTGTCAAGGTTCCTCCCCCACTCTGAACTCTAGGGTACAGATGTGGGGACCTGCATGAAAAACTTCCTAAGCTTATCTTTACCAGCTTAGGTCAAAACTTCCCCAAGGTACAAAATATTCCACCCTTTGTCCTTGGATTGGCTGCTACCACCACCAAACAAATACTGGTTACTGGGGAAGAGCTGTTTGGACACGTCTTTCCCCCCAAAATACTTCCCAAAACCTTGCACCCCCCCTTTCTGGACAAGGTTTGGTAAAAAGCGTCACCAATTTGCTTAGGTGACTACAGACCCAGACCCTTGGATCTTAAGAACAATGAACAATCCTCCCAACACTTGCACCCCCCCTTTCCGGGGAAATGTTGGATAAAAAGCCTCACCAATTTGCATAGGTGACCACAGACCCAAACCCTTGGATCTGAGAACAATGAAAAAGCATTCAGTTTTCTTACAAGAAGACTTTTAATAAAAATAGAAGTAAATAGGAATAAAGAAATCCCCCCTGTAAAATCAGGATAGTAGATACCTTACAGGGTAATTAGATTCAAAACATAGAGAACCCCTCTAGGCAAAACCTTAAGTTACAAAAAAGATACACAGACAGAAATAGTTATTCTATTCAGCACAATTCTTTTCTCAGCCATTTAAAGAAATCATAATCTAACACGTACCTAGCTAGATTACTTAGTAAAAGTTCTAAGACTCCATTCCTGGTCTATCCCCGGCAAAGACAGAATATAGACAGACACACAGACCCTTTGTTTCTCTCCCTCCTCCCAGCTTTTGAAAGTATCTTGTCTCGTCATTGGTCATTTTGGTCAGGTGCCAGCGAGGTTACCTTTAGCTTCTTAACCCTTTACAGGTGAGAGGAGATTTCCTCTGGCCAGGAGGGATTTTAAAGGGGTTTACCCTTCCCTTTATATTTATGACAGGCCCCCATTGATGACATAGGTGTATATACATCTCATTACACATCTCCTCCACAACAGGATCCTATCTTCCCCAGATAGGATGTTGGGGGTAATAAATAATAATAATAATAATTTACATTTGTAGTGCTTTCCAGCCAAGCATCTTAAAGTTTTGTACAAACATTCACAATTTTAATCTTCATAGCATGCTGGTAAGTAAGAGAATTACTATTATCTTCATTCCATATGTGGGAAAACTGAGGTAAAGAGAAGATAAGAGGCTTGCCAAGGTCGCAAAGAAAGCCTTTTTGAGACAGGGCTAGAATCCAGATGTTCTGACTCCCAATCCTGTGCATTAGACATAAAATAATATGTCTGCCTGATGGCATGGTTGTTAATGGCTACGATGAGGTCTGTATCGGAGGTGAATATGTATGCTAGTGTACACTTTGAAGAAGGCAGCTATCAATGGACTATTGGCTGGTAGTTGTTTTATATCCTGATAAAGATTGCTTGACAATATATTAACGGCTTGTGGGCAGTTCTGTTGAGGTGTGTATGTGACATTTAGGTCATCATTAAAATATTTCCCAATGCCTTTGACAGTATAACACTACATTGCTTTTCATTTGAGATTACTATTGCAAATATCCAGCTGGTGTAAATAGTCATAGCTCCATTGACTTCAGTGGGACTGTGGCAATTTATATAAACTGGGGATCTGGCCCTGTATATTTTTGGATATTGAAATAAGTATTTGATTTTTAAATAGGCTTGGACAAAAGTAGTTTCATTGCTCCATATTTTATTAGTTTTTTTAAAAAGAGTTGTGGGGTTGAGTGAAAATCAGTAAAAAATTGTAAGCTGTTATTTATAACAAGGCAGATGGCAAACAGACTCCAGAATAGCACACAACTTACTGGTGTCTATGTTACAATTTGTTGGACCACCTGTTGCCCCTGGATATCTGCTATACAGCAGAGTTCAGCTCACTTCCATGGTTCAAGAGAATGAATGGCCTTGGCTGTTTCCTCCAGTGACTGGAAAATGGTTATCAAGTAGCGGGAAATTGGGATATGAGATAGGTTTCTACTATGCTGCTTGACTAGGCACTATTAATTCAAAAGTCTGACAGGCTATGGCTTGGGAAAACAGCACAGTCATCTTGGATTATCTCTTCTAGCCTAAAATGCAACAAAAGGATAAATATGGAATGGAGACTGCAGTGAAAATGAAATAATAATAATAATAATAATAATAAATTAATAATTAATATAAGAATGAATAACAACCCACCCAAAAGCACATAACATATATGTTCCTTTCCTTCTGAAATAAAAGACTTTCATATTACAATTGTATTTAATTTGTGAAATACCTACAGTGAAGCATGTGATGAGGAATCTGGAGCTGCTAACTTAATGCAGGAAAGAAGTGGTAAGAAAATGAATTGAAAATTGAATGAACTTTTTTTGGGTATAAAATGACATTAAAAAATTACTACCCAAAACTTGTTTTAAGCCATTTCATGGGTTGAAATTGGGATCCAAATGAAGT
Source organism: Natator depressus (assembly GCF_965152275.1). Taxonomy (NCBI): domain Eukaryota; kingdom Metazoa; phylum Chordata; order Testudines; family Cheloniidae; genus Natator; species Natator depressus. The sequence continues at coordinate 21,159,333 of NC_134236.1, forward strand.
TGATTCATTGATTCATAGATTCATAGATATTTAGGTCAGAAGGGACCATTGCTTCTAGGTTAGCATGGAGTACTATGGGAACAGTGTAGCGAACAGTGCAAATACTGAGGTAACATTACCTAGCTATGCAAAGTAAATACTGAAAAGGTAACTGCTCTCTATAGGACAGGATCATTCATTTATAGCAATACTGTTATCAGATAAAATGCAGAGGCTACATAGACTGGCACTAGGAAAGAACCATCCCAATTTTTTAAACTAGCTGAAGTGGCATTAAAAATAACATACTTTTTATTATAAACAAATTTATGTCATTCTGGACGAGTGCTCTATATACATTTCTTGAGAGGCTGTCATGACAGTCAAGATACAGGGGTTTGACCCATATCCTATTGAAGTCAATAGAAAGACGGCTGCTGACTACAGTGGGCTTTAGATCAGGCCCAGTGAGAACTGTTTCAAAGAGGAGTGTGCCTCTAGGGAGAAATGTAATTGCCAGAAAATCTGGTGTTCTCCATTTGATCCTATTTTCACTGAGGGACAAGAAGTCAGCTCATCATAGCCTGGAAAGAAATATATAAAACCTTTCAGTTCCATATTTTTATCCCATAGCTCTAAATTGGCAGCTTGGTAGTGCATATTGGGTCATAGCAATGTCTGAATGATCTGGTTGTAAATGTATTGAAAATGTTTTCCCATATATTTAGGGTTGTTGCTATTGTTGGGGAGGGGAGATGAATCAAATAGTTTCCAAGCAGACTTTTCCCCAGCTTTAAGGTCTTCTATCCCACACCTGCTCTTATCTACCTAGGGCAAATCCTAGTGCCATATCAGCTCAAATCTCCAAGGAAAAATTAGCTCTGAACTGGATTTCATAATAATAATTTTGAAGATCAGGACCTAACCAATCCTTTGGCTATTATTGAGTTTTGCAAACTTAGCCTTTTCCTAGTCCAAATAATAGATGTCATGAGCCTATTTCAAGTACTACAAAAGGAAGAAGGAACCACAGCTGGCAGCGTCTAGTAAAGATAATGTATTTGAGGTAGTCAGTTCATGCTTCATTGGCTCTTTCCAGCCAGCTAATGAATAAAGGCATCTGTATGCAGGCTTCTCTTTGAAGCTGATGCATTATCTCTACAAAATGTGCTTTATACATGTACTGATCATCTGAGGTTAAATGAATCCCTAAGTATTTAATTTTGCTTGTAGTCCATTAAAAGAAGATAAAGTATCTGTCACTATTTTTACAGGACCTGGTATTAATATTGGCAATATTTGGGACTGGGAGAGTTTAGTCTGATATCCTGGGTTGGTATAAAACAGAGACAAGATCACACATGGGGCACATTCAGGCATGAAGAGCAGTCCTCATGGCATCTGTCTTTTTATGTATTATCAGGATTATTGTCTATTCTATACAATGCTGGAGTGTACTTTTGACGACAAGTCAGCTCTTTGCGGGTGGGGACTGCCTTTCTTCTTATGTGTTGTACAATGCCTTGCATAATGAGGCCTTGGTCAACTATTGGGGCTTATGGGCATATTAATAATAATAAATAATAATAGATATGGCTGAGCCCTGAGGGGTTTCAGTCCCATTTTAGACATCACACAATGAGTGAACGCAACAAAGAGTAGGGAGGAGGCTTACAATAACCAAAATAGGTGGTTATTTAGGATCAACTCCTAGTCAAACAGAAAAGACCATGTGAATACTTCTCAGCCCCCTTGTCCTCTGGAAGGTGGAGAGAGGAAATCTGCCATTTGTGGACTTTCATGATGTTTTTCCATAACTTATTTCTCTGTTTACATGCCAAGGTGATAGGTGCTTTAGATATACCAGATAGAGAGATGGACTGACAATGGGACTATTCATAGTTGCAAGCACTATGTAGTATTGAGCCTTACGTTGCACATATATACTGATATTAGAGAGGCCAGTTCTTCACCCTGAAACGAACGTGAGTAGCAGGATTGGGTTTAAAATGCATGTGACAGGTTGGACCCCCCCTTCTGGGATGCCACCTGAGGTACTGGGATTTCACTGAGCCTGCCTGCCTCACTAGCCTGGGCTCCCTCTCCCTGTTTTTTCTCAATTAGGCTCTCTAGCCTCTGGCATCACACACACACATGTAGGGATGCACCAGCTGTAGAATCTCACAGAGTCTGCAAACAGCTCTCTATGACAGTTTTCAGAGTAGCGGCTGTGTTAGTCTGTATCCGCAAAAAGAACAGGAGTACTTGTGGCACCTTAGAGACTAACAAATTTATCAGAGCATAAGCTTTCATGGGCTACAGCCCACTTCACCAGATGCATAGAATGGAACATATAGATATTCTATGAGAAGACTCAGCTAGAAAATTGCCCAGCACTCAAGTGCAGCTCCCCTCTGGAATGTACACCCAAAATAATATTGTCTTGCGCTGTAGAGAAATCTATACAACGAAAGCTCATAAATTCGACCCCTCCCTCAATGTGAAGGAAGATATGCACAACTTCTTGCCTCCCCACTTAGAAATTGCACAAACTGGGTTTAGTAATAAACAAAGTAAGTTTATTAACTATAAAAGGCAGAGTTTAAGTGATTATAAGGGATAGCAAACAGAACAAAGGTGATTACCGAGCAAATAAAACAAAACACATACTAAGCTTAAGATCTTAAGGAGACTGGTTTCAAGAAGTAATTTCTCACCTTAAATGTTGTTTTAGGCAAGTTGCAGAGTTTCTGTAGCTTAGAGTTCCAGTTATTTCTCTTTACAGACTAGACTCCTGTCTTATTCTGGACTCAGCCCTTGCCTTTCCCACAGCTCAGTTCCTTTGTCTCTTCAGGTACTTTCAGCAGTCTTTCTTCTTGGGCAGGAAGGCAATGGAGAAGAGTCCTGTTTGCCATACTCATCAGCCTTAAATAAGATTTACACAAGGTGGGAATCTTTTGTTTCCCAGTCTTGATCTCCCCCTCCTTTTAGTGGAAAATTACTAGAAGTCCAAGATGGTGTTTACTACCAGGTGAAAGGACCACCTGACGTAGTAGTGTCACAGCTATGCCCCAGGATGCCTCTCAGTAAGGACAAAGATTAGTATCTTCAAAGTCTTCTTGTCTCTTCCTAATGGCCCATTAAGACTGATGGCCTATTGTCTGGTGGGTATCTCCCAAATACACACACAGTTGTAATGGTTACATAGTCAATATTCCTAACTTTAGATACAGAAATGATACATGCATACAAATTGCATAATCACATTCAGTAAATTATAACCTTTCCGGTGATACCTTACAAGACCCATCTTGCATAAAATATATCTCAGTTAGGTCATATCCATATCATAAGCATATTTCCATAAAGAATATGGGGTGTAACATCAAAACGCACATTCAACACCTCATGCAGCAATACAAATAGACCACTAAATAAATCCAAGGGGATTGGGTACTTCTTGATATGAGACCATAATTTTGAATTTTCTGACTTTTGGAACTATATCTTCTTGGCTGTAATGTTCTATTAACGCAAGCAATGGCTGAGCTCCTGCTTTTCCTTTGAAAGTCCAAGGCCTGAATCTTGGCCTCATTGACACTCATGGCAAAACTCTGATTGACTTCATTGGGCCAACCCCGGGGATTTTCAGGTGCTCAACACCACTGAGGTTTTGGCCTTCAAATTCTACATTGAACTGTCATGGTTTTAGACTAATGCCCACTCACTGAAATATATCCCTTATGTGTCCTTTAAGTGAGAGTAGTTTTTAATTTAAACCAAAATATTTCCCTGTGAACTTTAAATAGGGGCCATCGATTTTCTTCTGTAGACTTTGACAAAGAAAAATGTGTAACAGAAGACAAAGATTGTGTACCATTAACGACAAGTGAAGGGGTAGTTGACTTCAGCCAAGTCATTAATGAGGAAGAGGCTAATGGGTTGGGGGCGGAGGGGGGGGGGAAGGAAATTGATCTCTTCATAATTTGTCAAGTGAAAGGTGGCGAGCTAAAAATCTCATTATCAACCCGTTCTGGGATATAACAACTTTTTTTTGTAAAAGTCAATTTTATTAAGTTCTTCTCAGCTACAGTACAAGTCTCAGTTGTCAGTCACTGCATAACCCAGTGTTGCTGGAGTGGAGATGTAACAAAAAGTGATTGGTGATATTCTTAGCTTTCTTACAACTGAGTAAGTAAATTCATTCTCTCAAACCACATAGATTTAATTTAATAGAGAGCATTAAGAATTGCTCTTCAAGGGAGGCCTATGAATTAATTTGGGAACTCACATGTACAGTGACCTTATTGGAAAATACAATAGGATTTTTTTTGTCATAAAATAGCTGCCATAGGACTCATTAAAAATACCCTATTAAATAATGTGCCTATGAGTTGTGTCCCTCATGCACTTGGGAAAAGTATGTAATGTTCTTTCAAGCGTATGCCTTTTTTGGTTTGCATTTTAATCTTCTTTGCTTGGGGAGGCGAGTGATTTCTCCATGGGGTGCTTAATTCAGTATGGGGGCACAATTTATGTTGCTGGGAACTGCACCTGGGAATTCAAGAGCTAAAGAATGAGCCCCTACTGCTTAAGTTAGAGGACTAAGTCCCCTGGTTGACATCTATAGCAGATTCATAGCCTCTGAGGGTCCAGTGCAAAGGCTAATTTATAATACATACTGATCAGAGAGTTACATACAAGGAGGGTTACATACAAAGGAGGGTGTGACGGGGAAGAGCAGCCCCGCACTGGTGCCGCAGGGGTTAACCCTTCCTTCCTGGCAGAGGAAGCCCCACCCCTGAAGCCCTGCTGGGCATGCTCCAACTGGAGACAAGGTATAAAAGCCTGCAAAGCTGCTCAGTCTGGGCTGACCACCGGAGGAGAAGGAGGCACACTGCCAGTTCCTGAGGAGGGACAGCCAATGCTCCAGGGGCCAGCCAAGCTGGGATGCACCCGGCGTCCCAGATGGAGGTCTCGACAGGAGGGGACGGACTAGAGGACCCTCCCCACCCCCCCAGAGTGGAGAACCTGATGTTGAGGGTAGGAAGTGACCCAGGGGAACTTTAGAGACAAGCAGCGTTAAAGCTGCACTGACGCTCAGCGTGTTGCAGGCAGATCCCTGCTGAGCTAAGCACAAGGGGGAACCCCACCAATAGGCGAGCCCTGGGTCGGGACCCGGTGGAGAGGGCGGGCCAAGGTCCCCCTACCACTCTGGCTATTGGGATACAATTCCCCACCTGAGAGGGGGAAGGCTATGGACTCTGGTTGTTGGGCCACGCTGCCCTGATATGCGGGGCAAGTTATATGGACTCCTGGCCATTGGGCCACGCCACCCTGATATGCGGGGTGAGTTGTATGGACTCTGGCCGTTGGGCCACACTGACCTGATACTTGGGGTGTGACACATGGACTCTGACTGTTAGGGCCCGCTACCCCGACCAAGGGGTGAACATGGGGAAACCGGCCATTGGACCACATCAGGATGCCCTTAAAGGGATGGGCATGGGAATTTAAGAGTGGTGAGGCCCCGACACCCCATCCACCCCTGCCACAAAGGGGCACCAGACCCATCACAACTGGTGGAGAATGTGGGCAGAGATCAGAGCCTGAAGTAAGGACCGAGAAGCTCAGGATGGAACCAGAAAAGTGACTGAAGTGGCTGCTGGACAACCACCAGCAGCAGGCTGCGCAGCAGCAGCAACAAACACAGTTGCTCCAACAACTAGCAGCCCAACAGCAATTGCAGGCAGCGCGGCAGAAGGAGCAACAGCAACAGCAGCAGCTGATTGGGGAGCTCACTGCCCAACAACAAGCCAGTCAGGAGCGATTATTCCAACAGATGACAACACTGTTAGGACATGCACCAAGTCCTTCCTCAGGAGCGGCCGGGGGCAGGGCTGGGGATGGCCTCGGAGGGCCACCGGTGCGCTTGACCAAGATGGGGCTCGGAGATGACCCCGAAGCCTTTCTCATGACGTTCGAGAGGGTTGCCTCCACCGTCCAATGGCCCCATGCACATTGGGCCACTCTACTAGCCCCTACCTGATGGGCCCTGCGCAAGCTGCTTATCGTAACCTCAACCTGCAGGAGGCACTGGACTATTCCAGGTCAAGGCGGTCATCTTAGACAAAACTGGCATCAGCCCCGAGACTTACCACCAGCGACTCTGCCGAGAACGATACGCACCGGGGGCTAGACCATGAGTCGTGGCCCAATGTATCCATGACCTCTGTTGGAAGTGGCTTGAGCCAGAATGCCTGACAAGTGTTCAAGTAGCCAAGACGGTGGCTCAGGAGCAGTTCCTGCAGACCCTCCCTACTGGGGGGAGGGAGTGGGTGCAGTGGCACTGCCCAAAGACCCTCGCGGAGGCAACTTCACTAATGGAGGATTACCTGGCAGCAGAGGGGGAGCAGAAAGCCGGCTCAAAAGGGGGGATCTCAGGTGAACAGAACCCAGCCGCGGGAAGGGAGGCCCACAAGGTGGAGGGGGGGGAGCCTCTGTTTATACTCCCAGCCTTCAGGGACCCCACCACCCCGTAATGCAAGGGAGCCACTAGGGGCGAGCCTCATGCGGAGCCAAGACGAGTCACCAGGAAGGCAGAGCATTCCCCAGAACACCCCACCTGAAGAAAGAAAGCGGGAGCAGTGTTTCAAGTGTGGACAGATAGGGCATTTCTGGAGGGAGTGCCCATACATGGATTGTAATTATGGGCAGGTTTGGGCCACGGGTCAACATGCCCAGAAGTGGATGGGACACCTACCATGGCCTTGGTAGACTCTGGATGTAGCCAAACAGTCATCTGGGCAGGGCTGGTAGAACCTACCGGACCCGCGGGGGGCCCCCATACACCTGCAGTGTATACATGGGGACATGAAGCCCTATCCCACCGTCAGGGTGCAGCTCAAGACAGCACAGCAGGGAGGACGGTGCCTAGTGGGGGTGGCCCCAAAATTAGCTTACCCAGTGATCCTGGGACACGACTGGCCGGGCTTTGCTGCACTCCTGCAAGAGTGGAGTATTCGACAGGCAAGGAAAAGCGGGGGCTGGCTGAAAGACTGGGATTACTAGGCCAAACCACGCTGGACAACCCCCTGGAGGGGCCCTTGGAGAATAACGATTTAGATGAGGGAGGTCGAGCCCTCTCTGAAACCCGGGTGGGAGAGGGCCAGGGATGGCTAGATATCAATGCCGATTTTCTAGAAGAACAAAGGGGGGACACCACGCTCAGTCGGGCCTGGGAGCAGGCGATGAGCAACCCTGGGGAAAAACACACCTGGATGCCAGCAGCAAGGCCCCCATTTTGAGATCATAGAATATCAGGGTTGGAAGGGACCTCAGGAGGTCATCTAGTCCAACCCCCTGCTTAAAGCAGGATTGATCCCCAATTTTTGCCCCACATCCCTAAACGGCCCCCTCAAGGATTGAACTCACAACCCTGGGTTTAGCAGGCCAATGCTCAAACCACTGAGCTATCCCTCCCTACTCTAGCGGGTGGTCCGGGAACCCCAAATGACTGAAGAACTGCGCCAGCTGTTGGTCCTGCAGTGGTTCCAGTGGAGCTTGCTACACTTGGCCCACTCAGTATCCTGGCTGGGCATCTGGGGAGGGAGAAAATGCTACAACAGGTGGCCCAGAGGTTCTTCTGGCCTGGCATCCATCAGGAGGTCTGGGATTACTGCACCTCTTGCCCCGACTGCCAGAAGGCCAGCCCAAAAGTAGTCCCAAAAGCACCCCTCGTGCCCCTGCCAGTGATTGGAATGCTGTTCGAATGGATTGACCTGGAGTTGGTGGGGCCCTTGGAAAAGAGCAGCTCAGGCCTTAAGTACATCCTCATTGTGGTTGACTATGCCATGCGGTACCCTGAGGCGGTACCATTACGGACTGCCAAGGCTCCCATCATCACCAATGAGCTCCTGCACATCTTTGCCCGGGTCGGCCTGCCCTGAGAGATACTGATGGACCAAGGGTTCTAGGTTGAGGTGGAATTATGCCGGCTGTTGAATATTCATGTGCTGAAGACCTCAGTCTACCACCCTCAGACGGATGGGTTAGTAGAGAGATTTAATGGTACCCTGAAATCCACGCTGAGAAAGTTCGTAGAAGATGACCGTCGGCACTGGGATAAGCTGCTCCCTGTGCTCCTCTTTGCCATATGCACAGGCTTTGCCACAGGCTTCCACAGGGTTCTCCCCTTTCGAACTCCTCTTTGAGAGGAAACCCCGGGGAATCCTAGATCTCCTGAGAGAGAACTGGGAAGAGCAGGAGACCCGGGTCCGAGGATCCATCCAATACATCCTCCACCTATGGGAATGGCTCCTAGAGCTGGGCGCCTTGGTGCGTGAGAACCTGGGGAAGACCCAACACAGTCAAGAGGCTCAGTATGGTAAAGGGGCAAAGAGGAGAAGCTTTGAACCAGGGGACCGAGTCCTCTTGTAGTTACCTTCCTCCGACTCCAAGCTGTTAGCAAAGTGGCAAGGCCCCTTCGAGGTGACCAGAGGAATAGGGCCTGTCGACTACAAAGTCCGGATGTCAGGGTTAAGGAGGGACACTCAGGTCTACCATGTGAACCTCCTCAAGGCCTGGAGAGACCAAGAAGGCCTGATTGCCCCGTACCCTCCCAAACCCGAGTTGGGACCCTTGGCAGGCAAATCAGTGGAACCAGAGACAGCAGCCATAGGCCTGGAGCTCGACCCAGTACAGCGGGAGCAGGTATGACAGTTTATATCAGCCTTCCCCACAGTCCTGTCAACCCAGCCAGGGAAGACCAGGTTGACTAGCCACCATATCGCCACCATTTCCAGCCACAAAGTAAGGAAGAGCCACCGACCCCTCCCCAAGAAGATGTGGGAGACTGTGAGGAAAGAGCTTGAGATGATGTTGGCCCTAGGAGTGGTCGAAGAGTCAAGAAGTGAATGGCAGAGCCCAATAATACTAGTCCCCAAGCTGGATGGGACAGTCAGGTTCTGCACTGACTTTCGCAAGGTGAACGTGATCTCTTGTTTTGATGCCTATCCCATGCCCTGAGTAGACGAGTTGCTGGAATGATTGGGTAAGGCAGAATTCATCTCCACCCTAGACCTGACCAAGGGATACTGGCAGATCCCACTGACACCCACCTCCAGACAAAAGACAGCTTTTCCTACACTATTCGGCCTCTTCCAATTCACAATGATGCCTTTTGGGTTACACGAGGCTGCAGCCACCTTCCAGTGGCTCATGAATCAAGTGCTGAGCCCCCACAGTTCATACGCCCTGGCATATATGGACAACATCGTCATTTACAGTTCCAGCTGGGAGGAACATCTCCAACACCTCGTGGACGTGCTGCACGCCCTGGGCAAGGCCGGTCTCACTGCAAACCCGGCGAAATGCCACTTGGGCCAACAAGAAGTGACCTACCTAGGCTATACGGTGGGCCGGGGGAGACTCTGCCCTTTGGTAGATAAGGTAGAGGCCTTGAAAAGCTACCCCACGCCCACAACAAAAAGGCAAGTTCGGCAGTTCTTAGGGCTGGCCGGATACTACCGATGGTTTGTACCTAACTTCACCACGCTCGCAGCCCCCCTCACAGACCTGACGAGAAGCTCCCCACTGAAGAAGGTCCAGTGATCGAAAGCCTATGAGGAGGCCTTCGGCACCCTATGTGAATGGTTGACCTGGGAGCCTATACTGAGACAACCCGACTTCTCAAAGCCATTTGTTCTCCAGACCGATGCCTCCAAAGTAGGGCTGGCTGGGAGCCATGTTGTCCCAGGAGGAGGGGGTAGAGGAGCACCCCATCTTGGATCTAAGCCGTAAGCTGTTTCCCCGAGAAACCTGGTATTCCACCATAGAACGGGAGGCCCTTGCGGTCCTATAGGCAGTTGAGGCACTGAGGTACTACCTGTTAGGGAACACCTTCTTCTTGGTGACAGATCACACCCCTTAGATGGATTAATATCATGAAGGAAGCGAATACGTGGATCATGCGGTGGTATCTGTCTCTCCAACCCTATTCCTTCCACGTGTCAAACCGGGAAGGCCCATGGGAATGCAGACTTCCCTTCCCCAAAGTGGGAAAAGGAGGGGGAAGAGAGGTCCCAGGGACTGCCAGCCCCAGCCACTGTTTTAAAGGGGGTGGGGGGGAATATGTGACGGGGCAGAGCGGCCCCGCACTGGTACCGCAGGGGTTAACCCTTCTTTCCTGGCAGAGGAAGCCCCGCCCCGGAAGCCCTGCTGGGCATGCTCCAACTGGAGACAAGGTATAAAAGTCTGCAAAGCTGCTCAGTCTGGGCTGACCACCAGAGGAGAAGGAGGCACACTGCCAGCTCCTGAGGAGGGACAGCCAATGCTCCAGGATCCAAGGGTCATCCAAGCCAGGATGCACCCGGCGTCCCAGACAGAGGTCTCGACAGGAGGGGACAGACTGGAGGACCCTCCCCACCCCCCCAGAGAGGAGAACCTGATGTTGAGGGTAGGAAGTGACCCAGGGGAACTTTAGAGACAAGCAGCGTTAAAGCTGCACTGACGCTTGGTGTGTTGCGGGCGGATCCCTGCCGAGCTAAGCGTGAGGGGGAACCCTGCCAATAGGCGAGCCCTGGGTCAGGACCTGGTGGAGAGGGTGGGCCCGGGTCCCCCTACCACTCCGGCCATTGAGATACACTTCCCCGCCTGAGAGGGGGAACGCTATGGACTCTGGCCATTGGGTCATGCTGCCCTGATGCTTGGGGTGAGTTGCATGGACTCTGGCCATTAGGACCCTCTACCCCGACCAAGGGGCAAGCACGGGGAAACCGGCCATTGGGCCACATTGGGATGCCCTTAAAGGGACAGGTGTGGGAACTTAAGAGTGGTGAGGCCCTGACACCCTATCCACCCCACCACAAAGGGGTGCTGTGGTGCTGGATCCATCATAGAGGGTTACATACAAAGAAAGCAGAGCAGCATGGTTTGAGGGCAAGGTGCAGGGTTGAGATTCAGGGATTGAAATTCTAGCCCTTCTGAAATCAATGGGAGTTTTGTCATTGACTGCAAGGGAGCCAGGATTTCACTCATGGGGTTGTGAATTCTAATCCTGACTCAGGCACTGTCATGTTTTTGGCCCTGGGCAAGACACTTCACCTCTCTTCTTCAGGTTGCCCTATGTACAAAATGTGATGACTGATCCTTACCATGTGGAAATGTGAGGATTAATTCATTACAGCACTTTACATGGTTAAAGTGCCACTATAGATATGCTCAGCAAGACTATCAATTTACTGAATCACTTAAATCAAGTGGTATTTTTCCCCATGTTATATGGACTTTACTGTGGAGCAGAACCAAACGGCAGCCTCACACACCTTAAATGGCTGATAACGCTGGAAGAGCAATTAACAGAAAATAATTTATTGAACAAATTTAGTGCTTTTTTTATTTGTAAATGATTTGTGAAGAGGCTTAGATTATTTTTTATGAATTTGTACATCAACTGAAAATAGTCAATGAGCTTTTCTTGCGATGAAATTTCAACCTATCGCTTTGCTTGAGAACTGGTCACTTCCGCTATGACTTCAGGTATCTGCCATCCCTAATACAGATTCTGCCTGACAATCTAAATGACATGGCATGGTTTCTACTTCCTGATTAGATAAATGAAACTTTTAGAAACAGAAGGAGAGCTGAAATACATTGTTTGTTTGTGGCTCAGGTACATATTGGCAGAACTTCCAGTGTGAATAGTTGGGAGAATATATATTTGTCCAGGTATTCATGTGACTCTCTCTCTGCAAACATTCTTGTGAGCAAAATCTTGCTTCCCTGTGGAAAGCAAATAAAATACTGTGAAGCAAAATCAGCTTTTATTTAAATGAGGGTTTGTAAATACCTTTTTACTGTGCTCAGACAGCTTTAAGGGGTAAGAAGGATTCATGAAAATTTCTGCAGTGAACATATCATCACTTCTTGTGCTGGCAAAGTGGCCCCTAATATTCCTTAACTGCAAACTTGATTAAGCCCTACTCAAATGTCAGTGAAAGGGACACTTTCAAAACACAGCCTGGGGAAACACGATGGCCCAAATTCCTTTTGAAATGACATGCCATTCTCATCTGCAATGGTAGGAATCAAGAATGTGCTTCCAGCTAATAATTATTTCAGAGTATGAGAGGGTGTGTGAGCTGTGGAGAAAAAACAGAAGATTTGAGTGGGAGGAACGAGTTGTTTTCTAACGGGTGCCCCGAAAGACAGAATTTGTGAAGTTTTCCCCACTTTTAGAGCCTGATCCAATACTCACTGGAGTCAATGGAGGAGTTTTCACTGATGTCAATGTGTATTGAATCCAGATGTTTGTTAAGGATAATGATGTTTAGATTCCAGATGTTTATTAAGGGTAATGATCAGATCATTTAAACTAATAACAGGATATATGTATTCTCCTGCTAATGACAGGTTTCAGAGTAGCAGCTGTGTTAGTCTGTATCTGCAAAAAGAAAAGGAGGACTTGTGGCACCTTAAAGACTAACAAATTTGAGCATAAGCTTTCGTGAGCTACAGCTCACTTCATTGGATGCACTCAGTGGAAAATACAGTGGGGAGATTTATATACACAGAGAACATGAAACAATGGGTGTTACCATACACACTGTAAGGAGAGTGATCAGGTAAGGTGAGCTATTACCAGCAGGAGAGTGTCGGGGGGGGGGGGGGACCTTTTGTAGTGATAATCAAGGTGGGCCATTTCCAGCAGTTGACAAGAACGTCTGAGGAACAGCGGTGGTGGTGGTGGGGAATAAACATGGGGAAATAGTTTTACTTTGTGTAATGACCCATCCACTCCCAGTCTTTATTCAAGCCTAAGTTAATTGTATCCAGTTTGCAAAATTAATTCCAATTCAACAGTCTCTCTGTTGGTCACTCGATTACAGACCTAAAAGTGGCAATTCTTAAACAAAAAAACTTCAAAAACAGACTCCAACGAGAGACTGCTGAATTGGAATTAATTTGCAAACTGGATACAATTAACTGAGGCTTGAATAAAGCGTGGGAGTGGATGGGTAACACCCATTGTTTCTTGTTCTCTGTGTATATAAATCTCCCCACTGTATTTTCTAATGAATGCATCCAATGAAGTGAACTGTAGCTCACGAAAGCTTATGCTCAAATAAATTTGTTAGTCTCTAAGGTGCCACAAGTTCTCCTTTTCTTTCTCCTGTTAATGTCTATTGAACATTGAATAACAACAACCTGGTAAAGTCGATGTATTTTCTGATATTTGGGCCATTCACATCTTGCTGTACATCAGCACACATCTGTGCCAGATGCATGATTCAACTAAATTTCTTTAATTGATATGTCAAGTGTTTTTGGATACAGTAAAGGTGAAACATTATGCTCACCGGACTGGTGTAAATCTGGAGCATTGACCACTGAAGTCAATGAATTCCTGAGGATTTAAACTGGTGTAAGAGAGGAATTTGGCCACCATGACTGTGATCACAGACCTATGGAGGAATCTGGCAATATCTTCTCTACGCAGTTGGAAACACTGAACTGCAGCTTATCACCGGCTGGTAACTGAGTCACAGACTGGTTGTGCTTTTACTTTTTGCTTAGTGGCTGAAGAACTTCGCCTTTTCAGTGACATATGTCAGATCCACTCCCTGATCACGCTCTCTGCAGTCAGGGGAGACTCTATTCAGGGGAAAACACAAGTCCTCATCTAAAAAGAAAAGGAGTACTAGTGGCACCTTAGAGACTAACCAGTTTATTTGAGCATAAGCTTTCGTGAGCTACAGCTCACTTCATCGGATGCATCCAATGAAGTGAATATCCTCAATTTATGATGGCCCTCATTGTGCCTACTTGGCAGAAGCTGCTTTAAGGAAGCTTCTGGCAGCTTATTGTGGACACTGAATGTAATGAGGCAGCAGAATGATACAAATTCTGATGGGGCTTACAGGAAGAAATTAAAGATGAGTTGGCCTGGGTAGAGGATCATGCAGGCCTGGACAATTTCATTGACATTGCAGTCCAAATTGATGGCTGATTACGAGAATGAAGACAGGAAAAGAAGGGGTCCCACCAGCCATCTTGTCCCTGTGCAGGTCCATCAATGCGTACCCCGCTTACCGAATCAATGCAGATAGATCTAGCCCTCAGGCAGCTTGCCTGCACAGAGAAGGAATGGTGCTGAAAATACAATCTGTTTTTATTTGTGGCAAATCTGGTCATGCTATATCCAGTTGTCCCATACGAATCCCAAAGAACTCAGGAGATGAACTGACCCAGCCACAATAAGGTGGATCAGCCTGGACATCACATCAAAAGAAGCCCCTGAGCTTTGAACCTCAACTCTGACTGGCACGTGAACCCAACTTCCTAAGAAGGACTCCCAGCCAGTATCCATTCAGCTGTGTATCCTTGGAGAGGCCCTGTGAATCCCAATACAGCAGGCCCTGATCTATTTAGCGGGAGCTGACAACTTTATAGATTTGTGGTAGCCTGCACACTGCAAATCTCCTTACAGCCTAAGGCCATCTGATCAAGTCTATTGATGGCTCACCCCTGTCCTTAGGACCCATAACCCAAGAGACAGTCTCTGTGGAAGTCTTTGTCCAGGAGCACAGGGAAATATTGCAATTTGGGATGATACACTCGCCGCACTTCCCGTTGATCATTGGGATCGCCTGACTGGCACTCTAAGATCTCCTCATCCACTGGCAAAGACAAGGAACCAGCTTCCCTTCAGAATTTTGCCAGCAACACTCCTGGGGACCAGCTGATGTTGATCCGACCTCCAACCCCAGAACATCTCAGGTAAGAGTGGCTACCCAGAAGGACATCACAATGCCTATGGCAGAACTCCTCTGTAAATACCAAGAATTCACGGATATGTTTGAAAAGAAAAATGCAGATATCTTCCTATCACACCAAGCCTATGATTGCCCAATGGATTTGCAGTCAGGAGCTCAGAGTCCATTTGGCCGAATCTACACTGTCAGAGCCCAAATTGTCAGCATTATGAGATTATCACCAAGAAAATCTACCTAAAAGGTTCATTTGTAAATCATCGCCAGCTGGAGCACTGCTCCTCTTCTATAAGAAGAAAGATAGCAGCCTTTGCCTCTGTGTAGATCACTGAGCCTTGAATCAAATCACAATCCAGAATTGATACCCTCTGTCCCTAATTCCTGAAATATTGGCTCATGTGGGGACTGCCCAAATGTTTACAAAGCTACATCTTTGGCAGTCTTTCAAGTAGCTGAAGACCTCCATCATGCTCCCCATCAATCTCCTCTTTTCCAAACTAACGTACCCAGTTCCTTCAGCCTTTGTTCATGTGGCTTGCATTCCATCCCTTTGATCATCTTTGTTGCTTGCCTCTGGATCCTTTCAAATTTCTCTTCATACTTTCTATACATTGGTGACCAAAATTGGACACAACTCCAGATGAGTCCTAACCAGTGCTGAGTAGCGTGGTGCTATCACCTCCCGTGACTTGCATGCTATACCTCTGTTAATGCAACCTAAAATTGCATTTGCTTTTTTTTTTGCAACAGCATCACATTGCTTACTCATGTTGAGGTTGTGATCCATCACAACTCCCAGATCCTTCACAGTAGTGCTGCTGCCAAGCTAGTTATCCCCAGATTCTATGTGTGCATATATTTTTTTTTCTTCCCTAAGTGTAGTATCTTACATTTGTCTCTGCTGAATTTCATTTTGACTATAGTCCAGTTCTCCAATTTATCAAGACCTCTGTGAATTTTAGCTCTAGCCTCCAAAGTGACGGCAAGCCCCTCTAGCTTTGTATCATCTGAAAAAACCCAGGTCATTAATAAATATGTTAAACGACACCAGACCCAGAACAGATCCCTGTGGAAACGCACAGACCTCCCTCCAATCTGACATCTTATTCTGTTAGTGGTTTTAAGCCAATAATGCATCTACTTAATGGTAGTTCCACAGAGTCCACATTTCTCCAGCTTATTTATCTGAATGTCATGTTGGGCTATGTCAAAAGCCTTGATGAAGTCCAGGTGTATTTTGTTCACCACATGTCCTCTATCCACCAAACCAGTTACCCTGTCAAAGAAGGAAATCAAGCTGCATTGGCATGATTTATTTTTAATAAATCCATGTTGGCTGCTAGTGATTACCTTCCAGGTGTTTGCAAATCCTGGATCCATCCTCCAGGTATTTGCAAAATGAATGTTTATACATTGCTCTAGTAGCTTTCCAGGTATTGAAGTCAGGCTGACTGGTCTACAGTTCCCTGGCTGCTCCTTACCCCCCTTTTTTAAAGATGGGCACTGTTAGCCCTTCTCCAATCTTCTGGGACCTCTCCTGTCATCCATGAGTTTGCAAATATTATTGCCAGTGGCTCCAAGGCTTCTTCAGCTAATTCCTTCAGTACTCTGGGGTGAATAGCATCAGGCCCTGCTGACTTTAATTCATTCAGATTGGCCAGGAGATCTCTGACATGTTCTTTACTTATCCTGATCTGCATCCCTTTCTCTTTATTGTTTATGGTAACTTTGCTAGTCATCCAGCCACATGTTGTTGTTTTTTGTGAGAAGACTGAAGCAAAGTAGGTATTGAGCAGCTCTGCCTTCCTATCATCTTCTGTTACCAGATCACCTTCTCCATTGAGCAGCAGACCCACACCATCACTGCTCTTACTTTTTTGTCTGACATATTTGGAGAACCCCTTCTTGTTGTCTAACAGTCTTGGCCAGCTGTAACTCATTCTGTGCCTTGGCTTTCCTGCTTTTGTCCCTACACACTAGCGCTATTCCCATATATACTTTCTATGTGACATGCCCCTCCTTCCATTTCCTGTATGTGTCCCTGTTGTGGGGGCAACACCCCATTCCCTTTTGGGGTAGGGTAACGGTTGCTATAGCCCCGTGGCTTAATCCTCCTGACTACTCATAGCCTCAGGGTGGTGTGGCCTAGTGGTCAAAGTCAACATGGCGGCCTTCTCTCTCAGGGCTGTGTGGTCCAATGGCTAGAGTCAATATGGCAGCCTTTTTCCTTGGTGGGGGGCAGGGAGCCCCAAACAGTCTGGGGGCTCAGGCCCTCAGGCAGGAGGGAGCACCAAACAGTATAGCGGCTGAGGTCTTCAGGCAGGGCAGAGCCACAAACAAACATTGTAGGGGTGCTCAGAGCCTTGAGCAGTGCAGAGCCACAAACAAAGAGCCTATTGCCTAACACCCTGGTTCGGGTGGATGGCAGATAAACACAGGCCTCTGAGCCTAAAGTAGGGAGGCCACCACCCCATGGGCATGGTTGTCAGAGGGTAGGGGGACCAGGGCTGTCCCTAATCCACCAGGTCTCAGCCCAGGGCCCTAACAGTGGTGGTGTGTTCCGCCATTGGGTCAGCGGTGATCCAACCAAAACATGCTGACAATGCATGGCCCAAAGGCTAGTGCCCCTGGGCCACTTCCTGTCCCATCTCCCCATGTGGTGGTCTGTATGTCTCCATTATCTCAGGATTCTGAGGCTTGGGCAGCTCCCCGTGGCTCCAACCCCACTTGGCCATCCTCTGTCGTCTTGGTGCTTGCCTGGGTCTCAGCATGCCTGACTTTCACTGTCTGGAGACTCGGCGGCTCCCAAGCTGAGTAGCTGCCTTTTATACCTGGGTTCCAACGGCAGCATGCCTGGCAGGGCAAAGGGGGCATGGTCCCCTTGGCTCACAGAATGGAGTTAACTCTTGCTGGACCAATGCAGGGCAAGTGTGCCCCGTCACAGTCCCTTTTGGATTTTAGATAGTTAAAAAGCTCCTTGTGTAGTCATGTTGGCTTCCTGTGGCTATTTTTATCTTTCCTCTGGATATCTTTCCTCTTTTTATTGGAAGAGCTTGATGTTGAGCCTCTAGTATTACATCGTTTAGGAACTGCCAGCCCCCTCCCCCCATGTGCCAGTGCACAAAGCTAGAACATTGAATCATAGCTGGTAGAGGTGGTGATGCCACCTGGGTCCCGCTCTCTGGCCTGGCCTGGTCAGGAGATCTCTCAGGATCAGAATGACAAAAGCTCAGGGTCCCAAAAGACAGTGCAGGTGGCAGCCATGATGGTGAAGCTCGCTTCTTCCTCTTCTCTCACCTTTTAGTCAGCCAGTGTCATGGTAGCTTCCATCCATTTGTCCATCAATTTTCCTCTCAAAGACCCTTTTTGAGAACTCCAAAGGGGATTGTTAGACAGAACAGCCTATCCCCTCATTATTTTGTTCACCAGTTAGGCCTAATTTCCAATACACCAATTTTTGTTCTTTAATTTTCGGTCTCACACTGTTCTTATTTACCAGGTATAATCTTAACACAGTTCTTCAATTATATCAGGAGGTCTTATTGTTTGTACTAATTTAGTTTGTCTACCTTTTGCAGCTTTCCCCGCAACATGTATTATTATAGGTTATTGTAACACTTTATGAACTTTCACTCACTTTTAACAGTTGAGCTCACAATTAGGGTAAATTTGTAGGCGCAATTATCACAACCGTTGTCGGAAACAAGGGGAAAGAGCTGAGACTTTTATTAGTTCATAATAAAATTGAAAATTATAGAATCATATGGCTGGAAGGGACCTCAAGAGGTCATTTAGTCCAGTCCCCTGCACTCATGGCAGGACTAAGTATTATCTAGACCATCCCTGACAGCTGTTTGTCTAACAAGCTCTTAAAAATCTCCAATGATGGAGATTCCACAAACTCCCTAGGCAAGTTATTCCAGTGCTTAACCATCCTGAGAATTAGGAAGTTTTTTCTAATGTCCAACCTAAACCGCCCTTGTTGCAATTTAAGCCCATTACTTCTTGTCCTATTCTCAGTGGTAACAACTTTTTATGTACTTGAAAACTGTGATCATGTCTTCCTTCAGTTTTCTGTTCTCCAGGCTAAACAAACCCAATTTTATCAGTCTTCCCTCAGAGGCCATGTTTCCTAGACTTTTTTAATCATTTTTGTTGCTCTTCTCTGGACTTTCTCCAATTTGTCTGCATCCTTCCTGAAGTGTGGCACCAGAACTGGACACAGTACTCCAGTTGAGGCCTAATCAGTGCAGAGTAGAGCGGAAGAATTACTTCTTCTGTCTTGCTTACAACACTCCTACTAATACATCCCAGAATGATGTTCACTTTTTTTGGAACTGTTACAGTGTTGACTCATATTTAGCTTTGATCCACTATGACCCCCAGACTTCTTTCTGCAGTACTCCTTCCTAGGCAGTCATTTCCCATTTTGTATGTGTGCAACTGATTGTTCCTATCTAAGTGGAGTACTTTGCATTTGTCCTTATTGAATTTCATCCCATTTACTTCAAACCATTTCTCCAGTTTGTCCAGGTTATTTTGAATTTTAATCCTATCCTTCAAAAGCACTTGCAAACAACCCCCCTCCCTGCCCCAGCTTGGTATCATCCACAAACTTTGTAAGTGTACTCTCTATGCCATTATCTAAATGAATAGTGAGGATACTGAACAGAACTAGACCCAGAACTGATCTCTGTGGGACCCTACTTGATATGCCCTTCCATCTTCACTGTAAAGCACAGATAACTACTCTCTGGGAATGTTTTTTCAACCAGTTATGCACCCATCATATAGTTGCTCCATCTAGGTTGTATTTCCCTAGTTTGTTTATGAGAAGGTCATGTGAGACAGTATCAAAATCCTTACTGAAGTCTAGATATACCACACCTACTGCTTCCCCCATCCACAAGGCTTGTTACTCTGTCAAAGAAAGCTAGTAGGTTGGTTTGACATGATTTGTTCATGACAAATCCATACTGTCTGTTATTTATCACCTTATTATCTTCTAGGTGTTTGCAAATTGATTGCTTAATTATTTGCTCCATTGTCTTTCCGGGGACGGAAGTTAAACTGACTGGTCTATAATTTCCTGGGTTGTCCTTATGTCCCTTTTTTATTGATTGGCACTATATTTGCCCTTTTCCAGTCCTCTGGAATCTCTCCCATCTTCCATGACTTTTTGAAAATAGTTGCTAATGGCTCATATCTCCTCTGTCAGTTCCTTGAGTATTCTAGGTTGTAGTTCATCAGACCCAAGTGACCTGAAGACATCTAACTTTTGTATAAGTAATTTTTAACTTGTTCTTTCCCTATTTTAGTCTCTGATCCTACCTCATTTTCACTGCCATTTGTAAGTTAGAGTCCAATTGCTACTTACCTTTTCGGTGAAAACTGAAACGAAAAAAAAAGTGATTTAGCATTTTTGTCATTTCCACATTTTCTGTTATTGTCTTCCCCCCACCCCTACACTGAGTAACAGGCCTACCCTATCCTTGGTCTTCCTCTAGCTTCTAATGTATTTATAGAATATTTTCTTGTTACCCTTTGTCTCTGAGATTGCTAAATCTCATTTTGTGCCTTGGCCTTTTTAATTTTGTCCCTACATGCTTGTGTTATTTGTTGATATTCATCTTTTATAATTTGGCCTAGTTTCCACTTTTTGTAGGACTTCTTTTTTCCTGAGTTTCAGATCATTGAAGATCTCCTGGTTAAGCCAGAGTGCCATCTTCCTATCTTTCCTACGCAGTGGGATAGTTTGCTCTTGTGCCCTTAATAATGCCTCTTTGAAAAACTGCCAACTCTCCTGAACTGTTCTTCCCCTTAGACTAGTCACCAATGATTTTAGTTTATTGTTCGTTTATTGTGTGATGTTATGATTAACTAACATTGTCATATATAATCAGTGTATGCTAAATAGAGTTAAATTGTAGGATTATAGAAGTATAAGATCGATCAGTAGTTAGAATGGATATTTATGTATTAGGTACCTAAGTAAGTAGGGCTGAAACACAAGGCCTCCAGTCTGAGGCCCCTAAAATTTTAGCTTAGCTATACTAGGCCATAGGCTTAAGAAATGCTTGACATAAGTAAGTGACCAAAGAATGATCCTATGCTACAATGTTGTGGGAAAATATGTACTAATGGGCGATATTGCAAAAAATTAATAGTAAGAGTAATTTTTTGCTTACAAGCTACCCAGAAGTCATATTTTTCTAACACATGCCCTAAGAGATGGGTGCACTATTTGTGTAAATTCTAATGACGTAGACTCAGAATCACATTATTAAAAAGCAGGTTCCCAGATTAGGACAATTGAGCTCCCTATGGGAAACTCCACAGGAACTATCCCTCTACTGATGATCAATCCATGAGAGACCCATCAGACCCTAACACTATCTAGGAAGCTATGAGTATGACTATATTTGTAACTTGTACATAGGTCTTTATAGAATTTCTATATGCTTGGGTAATCATGACTTTAATTGTAACTTTAATAAAACTTGTAAAGCAGACTAGACCTTGTACTTGTACGTGTGTGTGTGTGTGTGTGTGGGGTCAGTATCCTTGGTCTTTATGTGTCCCTAGAGACTCTAAATCTGAAACAAGTAGCAGAGTTGACTTTCGCTCTGTTGATCTTGAAACTGGAGCCAACAGAGCCAAACCCACGGTGGTGTAATACCACATTAAAGAAAATAAAAAGCTAGAGACTTACTTCCCATGGGATGTTACCTACTACTCCCTGAGTTTGCTAAAGTCATACTTCCTATCTTTCCATACTTCCTTCCTATCTTGGGCAGTGGGATAATTTGCTCTTGTGCCCTTAATAATGTCTCTTTGAAAAACTGCCAGCTCTCTTGAACTGTTTTTCCCCTTAGACTTGCTTTCCATGGGATCTTACTTACCAACTCCCTGAGTTTGCTAAAGTCTGCCTTCTTGAAATCCATTGTCTTCATTGTGCTGTCTCCCACCTACCATTCCTTAGCCCTGGTCTACACTGGGGGCGGGGAAGGTTTGACCTAAGATACGCTGACTTCAGCTACGCTATTCGCATAGCTGAAGTTGCGTATCTTAGGTCGACTTGTCCGCTGCCGCTCCCCCGTCAACTTCACTTCCGCCTCTCGTGAGCTGGAGTTCCAGAGTCGACGGGGAGCATGTTTGGGGATCAATTTATCGTGTCTAGACAAGACGGGATAAATTGATCCTCGATAGATTGATCACTACCCACTTATCCGGTGGGTAGTGAAGACCTGCCCTTAGAATCATGAACTCTACCATTTCATCATCACTTTCACCCAAACTGCCTTCCACTTTCAAATTCTCAACCAGTTCCTCCCTATTTATCAATATCAATTCTAGAACAGCCTCTCCTCTAGTAGCTTTCTCCACCTTCTGAAATAAAAAAAATTGTCTCCAGTTATCCAAGAACTTGGATAATCTGTGCCCTGCTGTGTTTTCCCAACAGATGTCTGGGTAATTGAAGTCCCCCATCACCACCAAATCTTGAGCTTTGGATGGTTTTGTTAGTTGTGTTTTTTTTTTTGTTTTTTTTTAAAAAGAGCCTCATCCACCTCTTATTCCTGCTTAGGTGGTGTGTAGTAGACCCCTGCCATGGCATCACCCTTGTTTTTTTACCCCTTTTAATCTTACCCAGAGACTTTCAACAAGTCTGTCTCCTATCTCCATCTCCACCTCAGACACTTAAACCCCATAATTTCCTGAATGCCACCATCTGACAGGATTTCTTTAATTCATTCTGCCTCTGCTTCGGAAAACTTCCAAAGAGCCACATGACACTCAGGAGGGAGTCACGTTTGAAGGACTGTATCTAAAATCCTCCTGCTCCTCTGTATCTGGCGGTCCTACAACTATGCCATGACTTCCCACTAGTGGGACATCTAGGGCAGTTCAAAACACATTTGTATCCCGTTTCTTCTGGCAACAGACAGTTGTTTGTTGCTTCCTGTAATATGGGTGCTCATGTCAAGACATCACATGGTAATTCCTTCAGCCTCCTTCAACCCCTGGTAACTTGACCTAGGCCTTGGGCAAGTATAGCATTTGATTTTTATTGTAAAATTGTGAGAGACCAATGGGTTTATGCCAGTCCTGACAGTCACAGACCACCTTGCAAAAATGGCCCATTTCTTCCCTGTGCCCACCTATCCTCATCCAAAGAAACTGCCCAATTATGGATAATCCATGTTATCCATCTCCATGGTCTCCTAAATCACAGTATCTCTGATTATAGCCGGCAATTCATCTCTCTGTTCTGGCTGGAGGCACTCTAAATTCTGGGGGTCCACACACCTCTCCTCTGCATCCTCAGACCTATGGCCAAATGGAGAGAGTAAACCAAATCTTGGAGCTGTACCTACAGAACTAAACCAACTTTCATCAAGATGACTGGTCCTCACAGTTACCATATGCAGAATTCACATACAAGAGTACAGATCATGCTTCCACAAGTCAAATCCCTTTCTTTTCAAACTACAGGTTCACCCAGGACATCTCTTGTGGAGGGGGCACTGTCATGACTCCACAGGTCTTAAACCTGGGTTTTCAGGGGTCCTACTCAACTGTTACTGTCTTGCTCCCACCCAGTGGCTTGCTGCTAACCAGATGAACAGGAGAGACCATGAAACCTGAAGATACATCCGGGAAGGCTTCGCTGGGCCTCACTGGAGGAACACCAAGAACTCTGATTGGTCAGGGCTTCTTATTGAAATCCAAAGAGAGAGACGGGATGCCATCTGCACAACTGCTACATTGGATCTTGCCTTCTTTCCTGACTCCTGATTCACTGACCTGTTCCTGGTTCCTGCTTTCCTGCCTTGTTCCCGATCGTCGGCCCTGAGCTCTAGCTCCAGCTCTGGTCCTTGGCTTGACTCTCCAGCTCCGGCTCTTACATTTGCCCTGACTGTCTGGCTCTGGCTCCGACCCTTGGCTTGACTCTCTGATTCTAGCTCTGGCTCTAACCAGTGGACCTGGCCACCTACATCTCAGCCTTCCAATATTTGAAAACTGGATGTAAACTCCTAACTCTCAAGCCCTTTTGAAAATTTTACCCATAGTCTCATAATGCATGTTTACCTGGGGTATTCTTCAGTGGAGATAGAAGTGTCCAATCCTGACAAATGCAAGTATTGCTTCACTTTTCTTCACCCAGTTCCATTGAAGTGAAAATGGAGTCACACCAGTGTAAAGCTAATGTGAGTGAGAGAAAAACCTGACTTGTGAACCTCATCATGAGGATTTAAGGGACCAATGAAGAATTCTTTGCCTTGTTGATCAAAGCTCATAGTCCCTCTAGCTATTTGGGAAAAGAAGTCTCTGGGTGCAGGGGTGAGGATTCCTGCAAGAGGGTAACATAAGCTCTCCTTTCAGCTGTCTGTCTCTCTTCCATATCTGTCTCACAAGGGTTGCAAGCAACTATCCCTCAGAAGTTGCATTCCTAGCAGCTCAGTATTCTCCATCTGTAGAAAGTACAGTATAGTAACTCTTTAGTTCTTAAAGACATAAATGCTCAAGGACTGATTCATTTTCAACCTCCTCTGTTGTCCTGTATGTTATATCTTCTATAACATTTGTCTTAATGTGATCAGTATTCTCATCTCAGGGGATATATGAATGTCTTGCTATGACTGTTTATTCCACCTGGTTGTTTTTTCAGAGTATAGAAAATTACATTTCCGCTATATTCAGTTTCTCATATCTTAAAAGCTGTAAGCCACATTCTATCAACCATAAATGGGGTTTTATGGCTTGGTGTACATGCTCTGAATTTGCAAGAGTATGCTGGAGAACTGTCCTGTGAGACATTTCCTCTGTAATTCAGTTTACTCTACTTGAATTATGAGTCAGGTAATAAATCTCCATTATTTATCTGCACTGGTGATTCCTAGCCAATTGTGCATGTTATATGCAGGAGTTATCTTTAACACTGTTCACACTGAGAGTGGCTCAGAATATTTTCCTTTCCCTGTTTGCAGACTATTCATGTCCCTATAAAGGGTCTTGCTTACCCTTTGAAGTTTTCACACTTATTCAGATGTCTTCTACCTTCCTTAACCTATGTTTTTTCAGATTGAAGGATTGTGTATAATTTCTTTATGCGGATGGAGACCTCTTTCAAGATTTTAGTTTTCTACAGTGGGGTTCTATTAAAATTGGTACCTTTGGAGAAGAGAGCATTATTTTCCTTGTAGATGTTTTCTGAGGACACAATCTCTATTCAACTCATGCTCATACACGCACTGCCCTGCAGCGTGCATTTGGTTTTTTCTCTTTATTTTCTTTTGTTGAAATGGATAGTGCTAGATTGGAATACTTCATAGTCCCCTCCCATTTTGGGGGTCTAGGAATAGGGAGAATAGGAGTAGTCCATGAGTTATAAATTATGTAAATTTGCTAGCCAACTGCAATAGCTCAAGGCATGGGGCTATAATCCAAGCATTTGTATCTGTTATCTTCAGAGAACAACAATTAGGGGTAAGTATCTTTTTCAGCGTTTGAACAACTAAAACATGGCTGGGTGGATCGTGTCCAAAATTCCAGTGCCCCATACACAATCAAAATACCTTTAGTTGAGACCAACTATGAGAAATTTCAAACCCAAGATACTTTTTCTTAAGGAAAAAAATCTTTTTAGTTATCAAAAATGAGTTTAGAATAGAATGTCTGTAATTACAATGTTATATATAGGGTACAGATACTGTGGTATAAAACTTCAGGGTGTAGTGGAAATTCTGGTAATACCTTTTGTTTTGAAGAAGGATTAAATTTTGGTCTTGAACCCATTGACTTTAGGGTGGTTGATGGGAGGACTACATAAACGAATTAGTTAAAATATATATTGAGGGTGGGTTCAATGAATAAGCCACTAGACTATCCACTACCCCCCATCTCAATCTATTTTGACGTATGTTAGGCATATTCCTGGGCACTAGATTAATAATAGTACACGTGCAGAGTGATACATGTATAAGCTCATGTGATTTAGCAATAACCAGGACAGGGATTTTTAGGGAGCCCCAGTTGCTTCTGACTATGAGCAGGAGTCAGGGCTAAGAATGGACCAAATAACAAATGGCTTCATTAGCATACCAAGAATCCTGCTTAAGTCCATGTTCTCCTCAATTAGACACATTCCTTTACTCACTCTCTCCCCTCCCACTTTTTCCCCCACAGTTCCCTTATGAATAAAACCAGGTAAATATACAAAGTTGTATCAATGTAATGAGGGCTTGTCTACACTGGTGCTTTACAGCACTGCAACCTTCTTACTCGGGTGTGAAAAAACACCCCCCCCTTAGCCCAGCAAGTTTCAGCACTATAAAGCATCAGTGTAGACAGTGTCCCAGCGCTGGGAGCTATTCCCCTCATGGAGGTGGGTTTTTTAGAGTGCTGGGGCCGCGACCACCCAAGCCATGTTAAAGCGCTGTCACTCTTACTTTCAGTAGAATGCACAGCCCGAGGCACCATTTTGTGTGTCCCTCAGAACTGCAAGGTCAGGGTCTTTGGAGAGAGTTCACAGAGGTGGCTGTAGAAATGCTGGCTCAGACATATCTGGGCATGAGGAGGAGCAGAATTCCTTCTCGGCTAGGAGACTGTGGGAGAGGAGATTAGGAGCTGATATCCAGCCTTGAAGATTTTGCCCCTGTTTCAGTGGTTTAAGGAAACCCACTTCATTCATTGTATTTAGGACCCCTTTTGTTAGTGGAACTGAGCTCTCCCGTCAGGGAGATGGAGTGGGAGTAGGAGGAGACCAGATGGAATGACTGGCAGCCTCTTGCATATTGTACCTAGGAGCACTCTCACTTTCCCATGGCCATGATTCAAAAATTTGATGTCACTCTATGCAAATTCATTGAGTTTGCAGCACCCACTTGATCACTCTCACTTTCTCCCCTTTAATACCAGCCCCTCCTTGTGAGCAGCCTCTGTCGGCACCATTCAAAGGAGTATGAGTGCATGTGACAGCAAAGGGTATCAGTGCTGGTCCACAGACCACCTGCCCAACAGGTTCTCCAAAGCATAGCTGTCTGTGCCCTCTGTTAAACCTGTGCCCATGGCCTGCATTATGCTCTCAACCCCTGCTGCCCACCAGGGATTGAATTCTTAATAGCATGGCCAAGCTTTGGCCCCAGTGCACACATTAGTTTCACTTACTACACTAAAGCTTGGGCTACACTAGAGAGTTTACAGTGGCGCAGCTGCACCCAGAGAGCTTACAGCGGTGTAGCTGTATAATGGAGCTGCTCTAAGCTGACGGGAGAAAGCTTAATTACTCCAGCCCCTGCGAGCGGCTGTAGCTTTCCCATGACATAGCACTGTCCACACCGGTGCTGAAAATGGCATAAATTATGTTGCTCAGAAGGGTGGATAATTCACACCCCTGAGCGACATAACGTATATCCACATAAGCTGTTAGATAGCCATAGCCAAAGCAAACATGCTGAATGAAGGTGCATTATGACTCTCTGCTCACACATGCAGTATAGAACTAACGCCAATTGAAAGAGCTGTTGTAATCAGAATATTTAAAAATACATTTTTGTGAAGAAAGATTCTGACCCCCCATTTACTCTTCTCTACTCCTCTGCAGCTGTTTAACATCAGTGAGCATCTGATTAACAGGCAAGTGGTAGACTCCAGCAAAGCATTAGCCTAAAGATTTTTAGAAGGTATTTTCCACTTCCCATGCTCTTTCCACTTTAAAAAATGTCATGATAAAGAATATATTTGCTGGTAGGAGACTCTAAGGGCCCAGTTCTCTTTTACGCTAATTAGAATCAAGCCCTAACAGTCCAGTTTTCAACTGGCCTTTAGCCCAGATTAGACATGGGTGCACATGAGATGCACAGATGGCTAAATGACTGGGCTTGTGCCTGCAATTAGTTGCAGGTGTTAAACATATGGATACAGATTACACCCACAAGAAGGGAGAGCAGTTATTGAAAATGTAGGCATGGGAGAAAGGTCCCATGTACTCGGTGGCCAGCTGGACCTCAAGTCTGCAGCAGAGGCCCTGGATTTTGCCATGCTCTGGTGGAAATTCTGAGGCAGCCTCAGATAAATTAAAAAATGAGGGTTTACAATGAATTGAACATGAATAATCCAGTCATAAAGTGTCACATGCTGTGCTATTAAATTTTATTTATTCTCCCCATTTTCAGGTTTTCACATGCTAAAGATATTTGGATTTACAGTGTCTAACTGCATTGTAGCAGTTGTTGGAAGGAAACTGGCTTTTGGCATATGTGGAATCATAGACAACAGTTTGGGATTAGTGGCATGAGCACATTAGGTGGATGCGTCTGCTTCAATGATCAGCAGTGAAATAGTTAACTTTTAAATTGTGGTTGGTGGGGCTCAAAGACCATCTCTATATGAAAGGGGAAGTCCATACCTCTCACAGCTATCTTTTCAGGCTGCCTGCACAAGGAGGCATATAACAATGGATCAGTCACACACAGTTCACTTCTTCAGGATTTTGCAAACACAATGTAAAACAGCCTAGAGTCTTGAATTCAGTTCTGCAACAAAGTGTGACAAATTCTGTGGCCATGGGTCAGGGTTCCCTCCCCACTCTGAACTCTAGGGTACAGATGTGGGGACCTGCATGAAAGACACCCTAAGCTTATTTCTACCAGCTTAGGGTAAAACTTCCCCAAGGCTCCAACTCTTTGCCTTTGGAGGGTATGCTGCTACCACCAAGTGATTTAACAAAGAATTAGGGAAAGGACCACTTTGGAGTTCCTATTCTCCCAAAATGTCCCCCCAAGCCCTTACATTCCTGGGGAGGCTTGAGAATAATATCCTAACCAATTGGTTACAAAGTGATCACAGACCCAAACCCCTGGCTCTTAGGACAATAGAGAAATCAGTCAGGCTCTTAAAAGAAACAGAACTTTATTAGAAAGAAAAAAGGTAAAAGAAGCACCTCTGTAAAATTAGAAGGGAAGCTAATCTCACAGGGCAATCAGATTTAAAACACAGAGGATTTCCCTCTGGTCAAAAACTTTAAAGTTAGAAAAAGAAAACCAGGAATACATTTTCCTCTCAGCACAGAGAAAACCACAAGCCAAAACAAAAGTAAACTAATGCATTTCCTTGCTAGTACTTACTAATTCTAATGGAGTTGGATTGCTTGCTTTCTTGAGCTCTCTCCGGCAAGCACACAGAACAGACAGACAAAAGCCTCCTCCCCTCTCCCCCCGCCTAGATTTGAAAGTATCTTGTCCCCTTATTGGTCCTTTTGGTCAGGTGCCAGCCAGGTTACCTGAGCTTCTTAACCCTTTACAGGTAAAAGGACTTTGCCTCTGGCCAGGAGGAATTTTATAGTACTGTATACAGGAAGGTTGTTACCCTTCCCTTTATACTTATGACACAATGGAATTACAGATTCTCAGGCACTGCATGAGAGCATAACTCAAAAGATTATCCATGGTAACTGAAGCCAGCCCTACCCCACCCCCCACCACACAAACACCTGAGTAGTGTGGGGAAGGGGATACTATCAGTCTGGTATGAACGTAGAGGAGAGGAGCTCAAGGAGTTACAATAGGGCCTGTCCCAAGCTTAGGGTTTAGTGGGAGAGGCTCTTAGCTGCTTCTCTCCTGTCACACACGTTTTGTGCACTGTTGCAGAGCTGGGGACAAAAGCACCATTCCATTTTAAGATTTTAAAGATTTGAGCTGATCACGAAGAAACCTGAAACCCTATATTTAACCTTCATATTGGACCAAAAATCACCCAACCATTTCTGTATTGAGGTCTTAGAGACCCACTAGTATGTCAGAACTGGAAAAAAAAAAAACAAATGGGATGCATTTAAAACTGGCTTTATTGTAACCAGTGAACTATAAACCGGTGAACAAGTTAAAAACTTTCCTAGATTCAGAAGCACGTTATGTTGGGGGTCTAACTTAACCCATGATCAAACACATTTTTAAAAAAGCTACACACTGTACAGGTGTCAGGGGTCTAACTGACTCCATGTTTAGACATTGAAAACAGATAGCAACAGCAACAATAGAAAAGGCATAAACACAACAAAGTGATAGTAAATGGCCTATTATTTGGAACAAATGGAGCAAATAGGTGACATATGTTCTGAACATACTAAGTTTTTCTCCTTGGCACATTTTGAAGGGTTTTTCTGTCTCTTGTTCTCTGGAATGGAAGTAACATCTTCCCCGTTCTGGATCAGTACCCAGCCCACAAGACGCTGCTGCCCTGGAAGCCTCAGGCAAGGCTGCAATGTTCCTTTCCTGCACCAGTGGTTTTCACCATTTCTGTACCCAGGCCCCTGAGAAACATCCGTCTCTTACTCAGAGATTTATTGTGCCACGTGCGATTCAACAAAATCCTAATAATATATGCATTCAGACGTGCGATGTGCATAGACAGTGAGCCTTTGCCCCAGCAACAGCATCTATCGAGTGCGGCTTGCCAGAAAATGTATCTGAAAATTCCCTAGAAACTCTTTCCCAACAGTGTAGTTTTCCCAGAAAATCAGTTTGACAGTGCTTTCTTCACAGAAACACAATTTGCTGGATAATGAGTCCAATATTATCTGGGGTCTCACCCCCCCGCCCCCCAAGACACTTTTGGTGCATATTTTTGAAAAAATAAATACCACGGAAACTATGAAAATAAAAACAATGCTGAAAGATTCATATACTCATATCATAACTGCAGCCTCAAAATAAAAACAATCTGATGCTGGAACACCCACAGAATCAATTTGGGGTCTAACTGACCTCAATATATTTTGAGTAACTTTTTTCATTACAGTAAAACCACAAGAGGCATGCAGGCAAAACCAGGGCTAACCACTTGTTTTCATCTAAGTTTGAGAATCCTTGAAGAAAGAAATGGCAGTGG
Source organism: Natator depressus (assembly GCF_965152275.1). NCBI lineage: Eukaryota > Metazoa > Chordata > Testudines > Cheloniidae > Natator > Natator depressus. The sequence continues at coordinate 21,189,971 of NC_134236.1, forward strand.
TTTGCCTATCATGTTTTATTTACATTTTTGTATCTGTTTGGGGTCCAAAAGACCCCCCCCAAAGACCTTAGAAGTGTAGTACTTTCATTTTCCCCATTGACTAATACTGGGGGGAGGGTCGTCTAACTGACCCCATTTCCTTTTTAATGACTTTTTTTGCTACACAAAACCCACAAGTCGGATGATAAAACCACTGCGGAAAGACTGACCTCATCCTAGTCTAAGAACATTTGATGTATGAAGAGGCACAGGTTTGGCACGGAAAGTTTTATTAACATTTTTGTGCCCGTTGGGGTCAGATAGACCCCAGAACATTAGAAGGAGAAAATTGAGAAGCTGAAGTTGAAAAAATGAAAAAAAAATTCTGAAAAGGAGAAAGTAAAAAAGTTAGACAACTTTTTACTCAGTAACCCAGTACATAGAGATACAAAACACTGGCTATACACAAAATGGAAGCTTACTCACGATAGAATGCACACACCTCACAGTGTTAACGTACACTCTACCGTTACAGAGCTTTTCCAGTGTCAGAATCCTAATAGCATAGGCAGAGTTAGAGTGTCATTGATAGCTCCCTGCAGTACAGATTACATGAAATTGTGTAGTTACCTGCTCTAGCTGTTGTTTTGGTTAGACTGAGGCGGTGAAGTAAGGTCATTAGGGAAAGGGTCCACACCATAAATTCTTGAACTAGGGATGACAGATGAATATTGTATTTTAAACACTATACTTCCTGATAGTAGAACAGTTTAGACCAATAGTATGTGATCTACTTTCCAGGCAGCTGGATAGTATGACAAAACAAAGTCATTCCATATACTCAGGTTTCAGATGGTAGCCGTGTTAGTCTGTATCAGCAAAAACAACGAGAAGTCCTTATGGCACCTTAGAGACTAACAAATGTATTTGGGCAATATGGGTCATTACAAAACCTAAACCTAATTTCCCCAATACTAATTTCCCCCTACTGTTACTCAGAGCTTCTTGTCAACTGTCTGAAATGGGCCACTCTTATTACCACTTCAAAAGTGATTTTTCCTCCCTTGGTATTCTGCTGTTAAGTGAATTGTCTCGTTAGACTGAACTCACAGTTGGTAAGGCAACTCCCATCCTTTCATGCATTTACACCTGCTCCTGTATTTTGCACTCCATGCATCTGATGAAGTGGGTTTTAGCCCACGAAAGCTTATGCCCAAATAAATTTGTTAGTCTCTAAGGTGCCACAAGGACTCCTTGTTGTTATTCCATATACTGTTTGTGTTCAGTGCTGTGGGATTTCCAGATATTTTAATTGATTTTGGAACATTTATTCAGTCTCCATTCCTCCCAAGAGCAACAACAAGCCAAGGAAAGCTTCTGTGTCCTGCCATGACAAGACTGCATTCATTGAGGCATTAGTGGATAATAAGGAGGTGCATCGGTTGGGAAAATATTTAGAAGGCACGAAACCAAGTGGAAGAGGAACACTTTCTTGAGACATTCCCATCTACTTCCTAGTCTTTTCTGGGGAAAATATCAAGGATAGAGCAAATTGGCTGGCTTGATATGAATTTGATAAAAGGCAGTGTTGCCTTTAGTGGTTTGGGGTAGAGGTTAGTATGAGAGATTCAACATCAAATAAAGATGTATTGTAGAGTGTCTTCGCTCTGCCTAAAATGCTTCTTGCATGGTTAGCAATTGCTGTGTGTTATTCAGTGGTTGCATATCCCACTCCAGAGCTGGTGGCACGTCAGTGATTGAAATAATCTTAGTACTGTATATTTAGGCTATAATCTACCACATGCAGAATCCCCACTAACAAATGGGAAATTTGCACAAAAATTGAGGGTGGAATATAATTGGTATGTAAAATTTGTCAAGTGTCCTAGGTTCTTTGGATGAAAGGCACTACATAAATGGCACCTATTATTATTGTTAGTTTTCTTGCATGATTTATCAAAATAAATAAATAGTTGTTGTTTAGCACAATGCACGTAAAGCTCCTGACTTTCACATTAATCTGAAACACAGAGCCATATAACAACATTTTATGCTTCTACCATGGATGATTTAATTTTTGCTTTTGAGGAGCAGTTACAAATGAGTTAGACAACTACACAGACATAAGTTAAGAGAACGCATGTAATCAATTAGAAATCAGTGATCTCCATTATACAAGAATCATCACTATGGAGAAAGGTGATGGGGAACTAAATTGAAGTTATATGGCCAATGCCACAAGCTTCCTTTGCACTGAAAGAAGTAAAAGCACAGAACCTTTCGGAATGCATAGGCAGACTTCAGCCATAAAAAGCATTGTAGAAATCTAATTCTAGTACTTTTCATGGAGCTGAGCATGTAATGTCTGCTCACATATAAAGATACCCTTGAGGGGGAGAAACAGGAAGAGGTGCTTTATGTTTATGCATTGTGTTGCCTGTGTGGAATAAAACTGAAGAAGTTATGAGGTTGATTAAACTTAAGTTGTGGTTGGGAATTATCCACAGATCAAAAATGTTCATAGACAATTCAGAAATCCTTCTGTTAGGTGCCAAGATGGTTTTTTCTATGGTTTTGATGTATTCCACTGTATTCTGAAGTGTTGCATTATAATATGTTACACTCTGTCATGCCCTGTTATGCCATCTCCAGTAGAGCTGCAGAAGATAATGTAGAATGAAATGTAAAGATTTGAAACACATTGTTGTGAGGGATCCATGTAGGGCTGTGTGAAATGCAGTGGTTTTGCTTCCCGGGGGGTCTGTGTCAAACTTTGATTGTATTTCATCTTTTAGTCCTCAGGGGTTCACACTGCTTTGGTTTGTATTCAAATAAGCTGGGAACCTCATATTCCTCCCACCAGCTCCTGCCCTACTCACTCCTCACAGAGTTTTCCACGGCGCCAGTGTTCAAACTGGGACACTTTTTGCCAGTCTTTGTTCCCATTCCTACAAGGTCTGTTGCCACAACCTTCTTCAGGCTATTTCAAGCTCTGAGGGAAAGAGAGAAGGTGTGCCAGAAACTGTCTGCCTCTAGGCCATGGTGGTGTTTGGCTCCCACTGCCTGTACTTGCTGGGAAGGAATACAGAGTCTCCAACACCAGCCATTGCCTGCTATTGGTAGAAAAAGTGACGAGTCCCTGGTATAGTTCTCTATGGTCCCGCCTGCCTCCTGGGCAGAGTTGCATTTCCTGGTGCCTGGCCCCTAGCAACAAATAACTCTTGTTGCACACCGTTGCACTCACTCCTTCTCTTTGCATTGATATAACTCCTAACAGCGTGTAGAGGCAGGTTCTCATTAAATCAGTGGAGCTACGCCACTATATACCAGATGAGGATCTGGCCTATAATGCTTAATATGCAGTAGGGGTCAAGCTGGTTGGGAAGAATGCACCAACTTTTATTAGCTCCATCTTGCTCAGTCTCTGCGTACTCAGACTTCTGAAAACCTCTGTGATAATTCACCATGGGCAAATCCAGGGAATAGCAGGGCCAGCCCCAGATCAGTGATACGATGCCTTGTTTTTAAAGTTTACTGTTTAATTTCTCCTCCAGTGGCTTTAATCATCAGTGTCCTTGTCACTGTGCCTCAGTGGGTCACAGGACAAACTACTGAGAAATGGTGCAGGCCCACCCCAAACTGGTGGTTATTCTACAGTAACATATACCAAGCTAGTAACAAAAGTAAACTTCTGTCTTGCCACACTGGTTAACAAGAAGTCAGAAATGCGGTCTCCTTAAGTATCCCAGCCCTTGTTTCACCACCGAGACATTAGATTTAATGATGAGTGGTTATTTAAAACCAATTTAATCAAACAAAGGGTTCTTCTAATCCCAAGAAATCAGCCACACAGCCAGGTCAATATATAACTCAGTTCTTACCCAATAATCATGCTGTTGCCAATCCTTTAGTATCTAGTATATAAACGTTTATTTATAAGAGAAAAGAAAGGTCAAAGAAATCAAATACATACAATCATTGCAGAGTTCTTGTATTAGGTTTGAAGGCGTGATGGAATAAACGGCTGGTTTGTAAAGTCTCTAGTACCTTCCAAAAGACTGGAAGGTCCTCACTCAATTAGTTGCAATGCTCCTTTTAGTGCAAGTCCAGAGATCAGAGCAGGAAAGAGGCAAAATGGAGATGCTTCCAGGGTCTTTTATATCTTCACCCATGTGGAGAGGATGCTCTCAGTCTAAGGGCAAGTCCACACTACAGCACTACATCAGTGCAGCTCCACCAATGCAGCTGCACTGCTCTAGAGCATCTGGTGAAGACACGCTATGCTGAGGGGAGAGTGCTCTACCATTGGCATAATTGCTCCATGTCGGCGAGAGGCAGAAGCTATGTCAGTGACAGAGCAACTCCCACTGACATAGCGCCAGAGTGGACACCGCAAAACTTGCATCGCTCTGGATTTTTTTCCCCACACCCCTGAGCGATGTAAATTAGATTAACTTAAGCAGTAGTGTAGTCCTGCGCTTACAGGCAGGAAAATTACAGGCACAAGATGGAGTCCAGGTAGTCACATGTCCTTATATGGCTTGACAATTCGTAGGAGCTGCCATTACCTATATTCTGGCTAAAGTGTCCACAGGAAGGCTCACCGGGTGGGGTGAGCTTCTTCTATGGTTTATTGTAAGAGTTAAGTGTTCCTTAATGGGCCTTCAACTTGAATGGTTCATTCACACTGTGCTGGCCAGACTGGATGTAAATTACCTTGTGGGTGTTACTGCAGGAGCAGACACATTTGAAATACTGGTACATGGTCAATATTTATAATGTTAGATACAAAGATGATACATGCATACAAAGAGGATATTTGATTGTGACTTTTCCCTTGATATCTTACATGACGTAATTTGTAGAACATTTGTTGCAATTTCTAACAGTGGCAATGTTAATGATACAAATGGTCATGTTTCAATCATACAGCATCACAATCCTGACTGATGGTCAGTAGATAGTATAATAAATGTGAAGACTGTTTTTGTTTTAAAACAAATGTTGGTTCTTAATTCTATGAAGTGCCTTTCAGGAGATAGATCTGTCAGTACAAACTGTTATAACTTGGTAGGGCTGAAGGTTCAGGAAATGACCAGGATATTATTTCTGGTGCATGTGAGAGAAGGATTTTTGCTTACAAAGTCGAACCAGTGAGCGCAGAGAAAGTTAGAAGTCAGAAGTATATGCTGTTCGTAACCCCAACCGCACAAGGGCACTGTCAAGGTTCCTTCCCCATTCTGAACTTTGGGGTACAGATGTGAGGACCAGCATGAAAGACCCCCTCATCTTATTTCTACCAGCTTAGGTTAAAAACTTCCCCAAGGCACAATTTCTTTCTTGTCCTTGGATGGTATTGCTGCCACCACCAAGTGAGTTAGACAAAGATTTAGGAAAAGGACCACTTGGAGTTCCTGTTTCCCCAAAATATCTCCCCAAGCCCCTTCATCCCCTTTCCTGGGGAGGCTTGAGAATAATATACCAACCAAATAGGTAAACAAGGTGGGCACAGACCAGACCCTTGGGTTTTGAGGACACTAAAAACCAATCAGGTTCTTAAAAACAGAACTTTATTATAAAGAAAAAAGTAAAAGAAGCACCTCTGTAAAATCAGGATGGAAGGTAATTTTACAGGGTAATAAGATTTAAAAGCACAGAGGATTCCCCTCTAAGCAAAACTTCAAAGTTACGAAAACAGGAATAAACCTCCCTCTTAGCATAGGGAAAATTCACAAGCTAAAACAAAAGATAAGCTAACGCATTTCCTTGCTATTACTTACAATTTTTGTAATCTTGGATGCTTATTTCAGGTAGGGTTTTAGGAGATGGTTTTTCCTGCCATGGTCCCCCTCTGTCCTGGAGAGAACAACAAAAGACACAAACAACAAACCTCCCCCCACAGATTTGAAAGGATCTTCTTCCCTTATTGGTCCTTTTGGTCAGGTGCCAACCAGGTTATTTGAGCTTCTTAACTGATCACAGGTAAAGGAGGGATTTTATGCTACCCTTAGCTGTATGTTTATGACAGGCACACTTGTTAAATTTAACCACAGTGCTCATCGGTTCTGATTGTGCAATGTAAAATAAAATATTCAACAACATACTTCTGCTGTCCTTATTCAGGCTTAACTCATAGTGAAGTCAGTGAGAATCCTGCCTGAAAAAAGAATTCTGAGCAGGGCCCCTAGATGGTACCTATAGCCATTATAAATTATAATATAGTCGGGCATTTTATTGTTCTTGCATTCAACACACAATGCATCAATTTAACTAATGGTAAAATCTTTTCCCCCTTAGTTCTAGAACATACAGTCAAAATGTTGTTTTCATTGTTAGTTGCATTTGTGCTAGTTTTAGAGAATCATAGAAATGTAGGGCTGGAAGGGACCTTGGGAGGTCATGTAGTCCAGTCCCCTGCAGTGAGGTAGGACAAAGACCATCCCTGACAGGTATTTGTTCTACCTGTTCTTAAAAACCTCCAATGACGGGGATTCTACAACTTCCTGTAGAAGCCTAATTAGCCTTATAGTTAAAAATCCTAATATCTATCAGAAATCTCCCTTACAGCACATTAAGCTGATTACTTCTTGTTCTGCCTTCAGTGGACATGGAGAACACTTGATCACCATTCTCTTTATAACAGCCCTTAACATAGAATCATAGAATATCAGGGTTGGAAGGGACCTCAGGAGGTCATCTAGTCCAACCCCCTGCTCAAAGCAGGACCAATCCCCAACTAAATCATCCCAGCCAGGGCTTTGTCAAGCCTGACCTTAAAAACTTCAAAGGAAGGAGATCCCACCACCTCCCTAGGTAAAACATTCCAGTGCTTCACCACCCTCTTTCCTAATATCCAACCTAAACCTCCCCCACTGCAACTTGAGACCATTACTCCTTGTTCTGTCATCTGCTACCACTGAGAACAGTCTAAATCCATCCTCTTTGGAACCCCCTTTCAGGTAGTTAAAAGCAGCTATCAAATCCCCCTCTCATTCTTCTCTTCCGCAGACTAAACAATCCCAGTTCCCTCAGCCTCTCCTCATAAGTCATGTGTTCCAGTCCCCTAATCATTTTTGTTGCCCTTCGCTGGATGCTTTCCAATTTTTCCACATCCTTCTTGTAGTGTGGGGCCCAAAACTGGACACAGTACTCCAGATGAGGCCTCACCAATGTCAAATAGAGGGGAACGATCACATCCCTCTATTTGCTGGCAATGCCCCTACTTATACATCCCAAAATGCCATTGGCCTTCTTGGCAACAAGGGCACACTGTTGACTCATATCCAGCTTCTCGTCCACTGTAACCCTTAGGTCCTTTTCCGCAGAAATGCTGCCTAGCCATTCGGTCCCTAGTCTGTAGCGGTGCTTGGGATTCTTCTGTCCTAAGTGCAAGACTTTGCACTTGTCTTTGTTGAACCTCATCAGATTTTTTTTGGCCCAATCCTCTAATTTGTCCAGGTCCCTCTGTATCCTATCCCTACCCTCCAGCGTATCTACAACTCCTCCCAGTTTAACGTCATCTGCAAACTTGCTGAGGGTGCAGTCCACGCCATCCTCCAGATCATTAATGAAGATATTGAACAAAACTGGCCCCAGGACCGACCCTTGGGGCACTCCACTTGATACTGGCTGCCAACTAGACATTGAGCCATTGATCACTACCCACTGAGCCAGACAATCTAGACAGCTTTCTATCCACCTTATAGTCCATTCATCCAGCCCATATTTCTTTAACTTACTGGCAAGAATACTGTGGGAGACCTTGTCAAAAGCTTTGCCAAAGTCAAGGAATAACACCTCCACTGCTTTCCCCTCATCCACAGAGCCAGTTATCTCGTCATAGAAGGCAATTAGATTAGTAAGGAATGACTTGCCCTTGGTGAATCCATGCTGACTGTTCCTGATCACTTTCCTCTCCTCTAAGTACTTCAGAATGGATTCCTTGAGGACCTGCTCCATGATTTTTCCAGGGAGTGAGGTGAGGCTGACTGTTTGTAGTTCCCCGGGTCCTCCTTCTTTCCTTTTTTAAAGATAGGCACTACATTAGCCTTTTTCCAGTAGTCTGGGACCTCCCCCGACCGCCATGAGTTTTCAAAGATAATGGCCAATGGCTCTGCAATCACATCCAGCCACTCCTTTAGCACTCTTGGATGCAGCACATCCGGCCCCATGGACTTGTGCTCGTCCAGCTTCTCTAAATAGTCCTGAACTACTTATTTCTCCACAGAGGGCTGGTCACCTCCTCCCCATGTAGTAGTCTGGGAGCTGACCTTTTTTCTGAAGAGAGAGGCAATAAAAGCATTGAGTACATTAGCTTTTTCCACATCCACTGACACTAGGTTGCCTCCCTCATTCAGTAAGGGGCCCACACTTTCCTTGACTTTCTTCTTGTTGCTAACATACCTGAAGAAACCCTTCTTGTTACTCTTAACATCTCTTGCTAGCTGCAACTCCAGGTGTAATTTGGCCTTCCTGATTTCACTCCTCCATGCCCGAGCAATATTTTTATACTCGTCCCTGCTCATTTGTCCAGTCTTCCACTTCTTGTAAGCTTCTTTTTTGTGTTTACAATCAGGAAGGATTTCACTGTTAAGCCAAGCTGGTTGCCTTCCATATTTGCTATTCTTTCTACCCATCGGGATGGTTTGTTCCTGTAACCTCAATAAGGATTCTTTAAAATACAGCCAGGTCTCCTGGACTCCTTTCCCCCTCATGTTATTCTCCCAGGGGATCCTGCCCATCAGTTCCCTGAGGGAGTCAAAGTCTGCTTTTCTGAAGTCCAGGGTCCGTATTCTGCTGCTCTCCTTTCTTCCTTGTGTCAGGATCCTGAACTCGACCATCTGATGGTCACTGCCTCCCAGATTCCCATCCACTTTTGCTTCCCCTATTAATTCTTCCTGGTTTGTGAGCAGGAAGTCAAGAAGAGCTCTGCCCCAGTTGGTTCCTCCAGCACTTGCACCAGGAAATTGTCCCCTACACTTTCCAAAAACTTCCTGGATTGTCTGTGCACTGCTGTATTGCTCTCCCAGCAGATATCAGGGTGATTGAAGGCTCCCAAGAGAACCAGGGCCTGCAATCTAGTAACTTCTGTTAGTTGCTGGAAGCAAGCCTCATCCTCCTCATCCCCCTGGTCCAGTGGTCGATAGCAGACTCCCACCATGACATCACCCTTGTTGCTCACACTTCTAAACTTAATCCAGAGACTCTCTGTTTTTTCTGCAGTTTCATACCAGAGCTCTGAGCAGTCATACTGCTCTCTTACATACAATGCAACTCCCCCACCTTTTCTGCCCTACTTGTCCTTCCTGAACAGTTTATATCCATCCATGACAGTACTCCAGTCATGTGAGTTATCCCACCAAGTCTCAGTTATTCCAATCACATCATAATTCCTTGACTGTGCCAGGACTTCCAGTTCTCCCTGCTTGTTTCCCAGGCTTCTTGCTTTTGTGTATAAGATAACTTATAGGCACTTAAGATAACTTGCTGATCATCCCGCTTTCTCAGTATGAGGCAGGAGCCCTCCCCTCTTGCGCGCTCCTGCTCGTGCTTCCTCCCGGTATCCCACTTCCCCACTTACCTCAAGGCTTTGGTCTCCTTCCCCTGATGAACCTAGTTTAAAGCCCTCCTCACTAGGTTAGCCAGCCTGCTTGTGAAGATGCTCTTCACTCTCTTCGTTAGGTGGAGCCCGTCTCTGCCTAGCACTCCTCCTTCTTCGAACACCATCCCACGGTCAAAGAATCCAAAGCCTTCTCTCCCACACCACCTGCGTAGCCATTTGTTGACTTCCATGATTCAACGGTCTCTACTCTGGCCTTTTCCTTCCACAGGGAGGATGGACGAGAACACCACTTGCACCTCAAACTCCTTTTTCCTTCTTCCTAGAGCCATGTAGTCTGCCTTGATCCACTCAAGGTTGTTCTTGGCAGTATCATAGGTGCCCACGTGGAGAAGGACGAAGGGGTAGCGATCCGAGGGCTTGATAAGTCTCAGCAGTTTCTCTGTCACATCGTGAATCCTAGCTCCTGCCAAGCAGCAGACTTCTCGGTTTTCCTGGTCAGGGTGGCAGATAGATGACTCAGTCCCCCTGAGGGGGGAGTCCCTGACCACCACCACCCGCCTCCTTCTCTTGGGAGTGGTGGTCGTGGAACTCCCTTCCCTAAGACAGTGCATTACATGCCTTCCAATCGGCGGAGTCTCCTTCTGCTCCCTTCCCTCAGACGTATCATCTAGTCCACTCTCTGCATTAGTACCTGTGGAGAAAACATGAAAACGGTTGCTTACCTGTATCTGCATTGCTGGTATGTTGACACTCCCCTTTCTTCTTCTGGAGGTCACATGCTGCCAAATTTCTTCACCGTCCTTCTGTCCTCACTGCGCAGCCTGCTCTGAATCTTCAGAATGTTGTGCCCATAGAAGCATATCCTGACATCTGTCCAGGAAATCTTCAGTTTCTCTTGTGCAATGCAGGGTCAATACTTGTTTCTCCAGACCTTGAACCTTCTCTTCCTATATGGAGACCAGCTTGCACTTTGAACAGACAAAGTTGCTTCTGTCCTGTGGAAGAAAGACAAACATGGCACATCCTGTGCAGGTAACAACAGCTGAATGCTCACCATCCATATTACCTTCCTTCTACAACCTTCCTCAGGTGTTGTAGTAACTACTCAGAGAAGCCTGCAAGATGAAAGCCTCAGTGGGCTCTCTCCAGGTGAACTCCCTCTGTTAGCCTCTCCACTGTTTGCCACTCAGCTGGTTCACAGCTGACTCCCTTTTTATAACCGTCAGGCCCACTCAAGGCTCACCTGGAACAAAGCACTCCCAATTCACACTTTTCAAACAATCAAGCACACGGTCAAACTGACAAACATATTTGAAGACTATTATCCGTTCCCCCTTTGGTCTTCTTTTCTCATGGCTAAACATGCCCAGTTTCCTCATAAGTCAGGTTTACTAAACCTAATATTATTTGTGTTGCTCTCTTAGGACTCTCTCCAATTTACCCATACCTTTCCTCAAATGTGGCGGCCGGAACTGGACACTGTACTCCAGCTGAGGCCTCACCAGTGCTGAGTAAAGCGGGACAATTACCTCCTGTGTCTGACACATGACATTCCTGTTAATACATTCCAGAAAGATATTAGCCTTTATTTGCAGTTACATCACACCATTGACTCATAGTCAATTTATGCTCCACTATAACCCGGAGATCCTTTTTAGTAGTACAACTAGCCAGTCAGTTATTCCCAATTTTGTAGATGTGCATTTGATTTTTCCTTCTTAAATGTAGTGTTTTGCATTTGTCTTTCATCTTGTTGATTTCAGACTAATTCTCTAATTTTAAAGGTCATTTTAAATTCTAATCCTGTCTTCAAAAGTGCTTACAACCCCTCCTATCTTGGTGTCATCTGCTAATTTTATAAGCACATTCTCCACTACATTATCCAAGTCACTAATGAAAATATTGAATATTACCGGACCCAGGACATACCCCACTAGATACATCCTTCCAATTTGACAATGAACTTTTGGTAACTATTCTGTGAGTACAGTCTTTCAACCTCTTATGCGCTCAGCTTACAGTAATTTCATCTAGGCTACATTTCCCTAGTTTGCTTATAAGAATGTCATGTGAGGCTGTCTCGGAAGCCTTACTAAAATCAAAATATATCTTGTCTACAGCTTCCTCCTCTATCCCCTGGGCCAGTTTGTGTGTGATTGACACAGGGCCAAGATTCTCAGCCAGTTTACTCCATCTGAAGATCTAGGATTGACTTCCTGGCTCCACTTAAGTCAATGGCAAAACTCGTACTGACTTCAAGGGTGGCAGAATTTCACCCCAGTCTTTACAGGCTCCTGTATATCCACAGAATGGGCAAAATACAGTCAGTGACAATACAATATTGCCCAGATAACATAGCTCAACTCTGACATGCGGGGATCACCTCTGAGGGTGAAGGAGTAGTTTATTCTCCATGCCTATTATGACCTTTCCCTCTCTCCTGAGACTGCCAGTATGGTAGAGAATAAATGGGCCATGTGAGCCAGCTATAGTGGCTGGGTTTTGTATATAATGATATTTGCCCACTGGGACTTGGACTGAGACCAGTAAATTTCCTTGACATAGACTACCGGACAGACGTCATCTGGTACCAACTTGACCCATTTACATTCATTTACATATGAAATATATGAAATAATAAACTTTGGCATGTAGCTTTTGAAGTAAGTGCTCTCAATAGTAGAAATCTTAACTCTTCCACCAATACAGTCATTGGTATCTATACTGGATGATGCAAGAGTGGCAGTAGCTTTTCTTAAACAAAGTAATGAATGCTGATGGTGCAAAAATGAAAGAGGGACTGATATGAAAATGCCGATAAATAAATTAAATAAATAAAACCTTCTGGGAAAATCTCGAAGAAGGAACAATAGAGTTTCCCTTTCCTGATGATCTGAACTCCTGTATGCTGGGAAATCCAACACCAGTCAGAGGTTTAAATTCCAACAACAAAGATGGCTTTGAAGAGCTCCAAATACTGAGCCTTTTATATAATTGCCTTTTGTTCACATAGACAATCAAAACATATCAAACCGCAATCTATTATACCTGATCTACCAAAGGGCTGATCCTGTCAGTACTCTGTGTGCAGAAAACTCGTTGAAATTAATTGAAGAGCACATTGGGTTCAGGTTCCAAATCCTTTCATAATTACCTTTGAAGTATACAACATAAAATAATATCTAGTATCACTGTTTTCTCTGTGCAGCAAATTCTGTGTTGACTGGCTTTCACTCCCATGAAGCTGCAAAGATGCAACTAGAGTAAATGTGCTGGAGGTCATTAAGTGCAGAGTTTGGCTCATGTCTTATTGTCCACCCATTTTTTCCTGTCCACTGGAGCAGTATGACAGCTATGGCTGGATTTACACTTATGCGCCCCTAGGCACAGTATCTTCAGTGCCCCCTGCCTACAGCTGACCTTCACGTTTTCTGTAAAAAATTCAACAAAAATAAATATAAATGATAGTTTAAATATTTATTCAACACAATAACAAAAATACATGCAATTAAAACAATCACATAACCCACTTTTAACTTTTAGGTACCCCCTAGAATGCCAGTGTCCCTAGGCATGTGCCTACTGGGCCTAATTGGCAATCCGGCCCTGATGACAGCGATAGTTAGGGTTACGTGAAGTTGTTCTTGAAGTCTTTCAAGTTGTTCCTGTTCTTCTGACATGGTCACCTATTAGGTTAATATTTTCCAGGCTGCCCCAAGGTGATATTTGGAAAAATTGCTAAAAGAAAAATCGGTCAGCCATTTTTGAGTATAACAGTGTCTGAGGTGAGGTGGAGTGAGGAGGAATCAAACCTTTCCTTATTATAATTTTTTTTTTTTTGCAAAAGTTTGAACAAGTATACAGAGAACCTTGCTTTACAGGAAGATAGAAAAAATAGTCCCGTTAACATTTCTGAAAAATTCTCCAAAATGTTCCTAAAATATATTCCCCCCTGTATAATATGTAGCATATTCAGAATGTCTGTTGGTTTGGAGGACTGGAATAAAGATTTTGTCAAGACTCAGATTTAGATAGATGATGATGGTCCATCAGATCAGATGAGCTCTAGAACTCGTGAGCAATTGTTTCATCACTTGTAAATAATTCAGCCATTGCCAAATCATTTCATTAGACCACGAAGAGTATGGCTACATTGCAGTGAAAAACTCTCAGAGCCCTGTTCAATTGACTTGGACACTCTGGGCTCAGGCTCCTGGGCTAAAAATAGCAGTGTGGACTTCCCTGCTTGGGCTGGAGCCTGGGATCTGACATCTGGAGAGTGGGGAGGGTCTCAGAGTCTGCGCTCTAGCCAGAGTGGGAACATCCACTCCACTATTTTTAGCCCCGAGAACTTGAGCCAAATGAGTGGACTCTGAGGACTTCTTTGCAGTGTAGTCCTTAGAGTGAGAGATAACTCCCACTGAAGTCAGTGGAAAGATTCCCTTTGATTTCTATGGCCTTTAGCCTAGGCTCTAATACCAGACAGTATCATCGTGTATTCTCTCTCTCTCCATGTATATCTGTATACAGGTTTTCCACTGGTGTATTCTGTTTTCTGCTGGAGAGCCAGCCTTGAAAAAACAGCCAATCAGAAAAGCTTCCTCCTTTCCTGGCACCCCAAAGCCCTGAAGCTTATTTAAACAGTAATTACAATTTCTGAGCTAGCTAATAGTTTCAGGAATTAAAAAATAGTGTCTCCCTACTGTGGTACTGTTCTTACCTTCGGTGATCAAAATGTAGGAGGTCTGTTTCATTCAGCAAATACTAAATTCTCCAATCCTTTTTTTAAAAGACTAGATTTCAACTACATATATTCAAAACATCACCTGAATCATTTCCCAAATGCATAAATTGTCTTTTCTTCCTCATTGAACCTGAAATCTGAACTTATCTGTTTGTGCAATTTCCTGTTCTTTGTTTCAATGACCCTTTTTCACCTATCGTACTCACAGTTATTATTTGACTTCAACTGCCAGTGAGAACTTACCTTCTTTTTCTCAACCATAATTACTTCACTGAGCATTACAGTGAAAAGGCCACTTTCCTCTTGTTGTTCATCTCTTCCAGATGTCAAGTTATTTACAAAGCCTTTGAATTAGTAGTGTTATGATGAGAATTTTGGTAAATTCTATGTGAAAGAAGTAGACAAATTATAATCTTGAATTCTCATTTACCCTGAAACTTTTTTTCTCACTTTCCTAATCATTGCTCCAACCAGTGGATTATTACACATTCAGAGCATTTTGCCTATGAGATTCTGCTTGATGATAGCAGGAAATATGGCTAGCCAATAGGATATTTTCTGAGTAGCTATTAGAATTTTGAGCAGCTAGACACCAGAGCAATAAGAAGAGCACATCAAGGGGCTCTGCATCTCCATGAGGCTTTGAAAAGCAGTTTCAGCAATGAATCAGAGTAATGTGATGCGTATCTGTGCTGTTTCTTACCAAACTGTCCCCTCCATTGCATTTTTCCCTTGTAAACTCCGCCTCCACCAACCACCGTGTGTTGAATGAATAAAGAGCCTTTTCGCCTCAATCTGTTAAGCTTTTCTATGCACACAAAAACACAGAGACAGCAAAGAAAAGTAAGATAACTTGGGGTAAAAGGGCTGATAACACTGTAGGGGGAGAAACAAGGAAAGCTTGCTTACATATGCACTGCAATAACAATCAAAGGTGTGGCAATGGGTGCCTTCTGGTCCTTAGAATCATAGAATCATAGAATATCAGGGTTGGAAGGGACCCCAGAAGGTCATCTAGTCCAACCCCCTGCTCAAAGCAGGACCAATTCCCAGTTAAATCATCCCAGCCAGGGCTTTGTCAAGCCTGACCTTAAAAACCTCTAAGGAAGGAGATTCTACCACCTCCCTAGGTAACGCATTCCAGTGTTTCACCACCCTCTTAGTGAAAAAGTTTTTCCTAATATCCAATCTAAACCTCCCCCATTGCAACTTGAGACCATTACTCCTCGTTCTGTCATCTGCTACCATTGAGAACAGTCTAGAGCCATCCTCTTTGGAACCCCCTTTCAGGTAGTTGAAAGCAGCTATCAAATCCCCCCTCATTCTTCTCTTCTGCAGACTAAACAATCCCAGCTCCCCCAGCCTCTCTTCATAAGTCATGTGCTCTAGACCCCTAATCATTTTTGTTGCCCTTCGCTGGACTCTCTCCAATTTATCCACATCCTTCTTGTAGTGTGGGGCCCAAAACTGGACACAGTACTCCAGATGAGGCCTCACCAGTGTCGAATAGAGGGGAACGATCACGTCCCTCGATCTGCTCGCTATGCCCCTACTTATACATCCCAAAATGCCATTGGCCTTCTTGGCAACAAGGGCACACTGTTGACTCATATCCAGCTTCTCGTCCACTGTCACCCCTAGGTCCTTTTCCGCAGAACTGCTGCCTAGCCATTCGGTCCCTAGTCTGTAGCGGTGCATTGGATTCTTCCATCCTAAGTGCAGGACCCTGCACTTATCCTTATTGAACCTCATCAGATTTCTTTTGGCCCAATCCTCCAATTTGTCTAGGTCCTTCTGTATCCTATCCCTCCCCTCCAGCGTATCTACCACTCCTCCCAGTTTAGTATCATCTGCAAATTTGCTGAGAGTGCAATCCACACCATCCTCCAGATCATTTATGAAGATATTGAACAAAACCGGCCCCAGGACCGACCCCTGGGGCACTCCACTTGACACCGGCTGCCAACTAGACATGGAGCCATTGATCACTACCCGTTGAGCCCGACAATCTAGCCAGCTTTCTACCCACCTTATAGTGCATTCATCCAGCCCATACTTCCTTAACTTGCTGACAAGAATACTGTGGGAGACCGTGTCAAAAGCTTTGCTAAAGTCAAGAAACAATACATCCACTGCTTTCCCTTCATCCACAGAACCAGTAATCTCATCATAAAAGGCGATTAGATTAGTCAGGCATGACCTTCCCTTGGTGAATCCATGCTGACTGTTCCTGATCACTTTCCTCTCATGTAAGTGCTTCAGGATTGATTCTTTGAGGACCTGCTCCATGATTTTTCCAGGGACTGAGGTGAGGCTGACCGGCCTGTAGTTCCCAGGATCCTCCTTCTTCCCTTTTTTAAAGATTGGCACTACATTAGCCTTTTTCCAGTCATCCGGGACTTCCCCCGTTCGCCACGAGTTTTCAAAGATAATGGCCAAGGGCTCTGCAATCACAGCCGCCAATTCCTTCAGCACTCTCGGATGTAACTCGTCCGGCCCCATGGACTTGTGCACGTCCAGCTTTTCTAAATAGTCCCTAACCACCTCTATCTCCACAGAGGGCTGGCCATCTCTTCCCCATTCTGTGATGCCCAGCGCAGCAGTCTGGGAGCTGACCTTGTTAGTGAAAACAGAGGCAAAAAAAGCATTGAGTACATTAGCTTTTTCCACATCCTCTGTCACTAGGTTGCCTCCCTCATTCAGTAAGGGGCCCACACTTTCCTTGGCTTTCTTCTTGTTGCCAACATACCTGAAGAAACCCTTCTTGTTACTCTTGACATCTCTTGCTAGCTGCAGCTCCAGGTGCGATTTGGCCCTCCTTATATCTTTCCTACATGCCCGAGCAATATTTTTATACTCTTCCCTGGTCATATGTCCAACCTTCCACTTCTTGTAAGCTTCTTTTTTATGTTTAAGATCCGCTAGGATTTCACCATTAAGCCAAGCTGGTCGCTTGCCATGTTTACTATTCTTTCGACTCATCGGGATGGTTTGTCCCTGTAACCTCAACAGGGATTCCTTGAAATACAGCCAGCTCTCCTGGACTCCCTTCCCCTTCATGTTAGTCCCCCAGGGGATCCTGGCCATCTGTTCCCTGAGGGAGTCGAAGTCCGCTTTCCTGAAGTCCAGGGTCTGTATCCTGCTGCTTACCTTTCTTCCCTGCGTCAGGATCCTGAACTCAACCAACTCATGGTCACTGCCTCCCAGATTCCCATCCACTTTTGCTTCCCCCACTAATTCTACCCGGTTTGTGAGCAGCAGGTCAAGAAAAGCGCCCCCCCTAGTTGGCTCCCCTAGCACTTGCGCCAGGAAATTGTCCCCTACGCTTTCCAAAAACTTCCTGGATTGTCTATGCACCGCTGTATTGCTCTCCCAGCAGATATCAGGAAAATTAAAGTCACCCATGAGAATCAGGGCATGCGATCTAGTAGCTTCCGTGAGTTGCCGGAAGAAAGCCTCATCCACCTCATCCCCCTGGTCCGGTGGTCTATAGCAGACTCCCACCACTACATCACTCTTGTTGCACACACTTCTAAACTTAATCCAGAGACACTCAGGTTTTACCACAGTTTCGTACTGGAGCTCTGAGCAGTCATACTGCTCCCTTACATACAGTGCTACTCCCCCACCTTTTCTGCCCTGCCTGTCCTTCCTGAACAGTTTATAACCATCCATGACTGTACTCCAGTCATGTGAGTTATCCCACCAAGTCTCTGTTATTCCAATCACGTCATAGTTCCTTGACATCACCAGGACCTCCAGTTCTCCCTGCTTGTTTCCAAGGCTTTGTGCATTTGTATATAAGCACTTGAGATAACCTGGTGATCGCCCCTCATTCCCAGTATGAGGCCTTGTACCCTCTCCTGGTGTTGAGTACAAAGGATACCGAATTCCCGCCCCCACCTCATAGGACGTTTGAGGGAGGAGGACGTGGAACTGGGCAATGATGGCAGCAGGTTCAGCATAGGCTGCAGGGGGACTCTAGCATCCAGCTGCCTTTCTTCAACCTCAGTCAGACACCTCAACATGTCTGATTGCTCCTTCATAATCAGCAACATCTCTTCCTGCATGCATCTTCTTCACTCTTGTTGCATGCTCTCCTGTCCTCCCTGTCCATGTCCAGCTTGTCAGCAGTGTAATCCTCCATGCTCTGAGCTCTGTCTTCTCACTCTTGGAGGCATGCATTAATTCATTGAACTTATTCTTTTTCCGCCTTCTAATCTGGGAAAGTGTCTGTCCTGGGGTGGAGGATGCACCGATGGACAAGGTTTCAGCTGCAAGAAATGCAAAGCACAAGGCTAGCATTGAAGTGCATACATTGTTTCTAGTGCAAGGTTAATTTTTTTATATATAAAAAAACACCCCTCAATACACTTCACTGCAAGCCACAACATAATAACCACCACTGGCTATTGCAAGAGTTGGGTTGCTGCTCCAGCCATGGTGAGTAAGGCCACAAGGCATGGGCAAGAGGTCTTGTCCTGCTGCTTTTGTGAAGTCATCCTTAGGATCAGAGGTTGGAACTTGAGCAAAGCCCCCTTTCCCCTGGCAACGTGGATGGTGCTTGAGGACAGGCACCAGTGTAAAGCCCTGCAAATAGTTTTTTTTTTTTACAAAGGCGGCACCGGGTCACGGGGGAAGGGAGACAAACTGGAAGCTGCCACTCCCCTCCCCCTTTTTTTTCAGTGCTGCTTGCAATACACGGTGTTCCCTTCCAACCACAACCATGGCATGTTTGGGAAAGCGTGGTTGTGTGACCCATATTTCACCAAACGGGGTGGATTACTCGTTGAATTGTTTGCAGTTTAAGGGCTAGCGACGAAAACTTCCCCCCGTTTCCTGTAGGTGACCCTATGCGATATCACTCTCCTGAGGGTAACAGAGGAAGCAAGGGAGCAGATGCTGCAAGCGTCTGGGTACAGACCTGGTCCTTATGCTGCAGTGCTCTGTACTGCAATGATGCCAGCAGAGTTAATACTGGAATGGCGTGGGAAAGTGTCGTACCGGGGTGGATGAAATAAGGCAGCCCTTCCCAGAAACCTTCTGCAAAGGATTGCAGAGTACTTCATGAAAGTTTCCTAGAGATCTCCATGGAGGATTCCTGGGCCATTCCTGGACAAATAAACAGTCTTTTTTGGAGAGCACCCTCTGTGTAGCTGGAGTGACCACCGATACCCACTACACCTACTTTTTTGTTCAGATTTAACATAAAAACTAATAGCATGTAACCCCTACAGTTTGATTGGAAGTGTGGACTCACCAGAGGTGCCTCCCCCAGCATCACACTCCATGGCCAACTGGTCCTGGGAAGGGATGGGCTCCAGGGTTAAAAACAGCTCTTGGCTGTTGGGGAGAATGGATCCTCCGCTTGCCTGCCTCACATTCTCCTCCTCCTCCTCTTCCTTGTCAACAATGTCCTCCTCGTTGTTGCTCAAAGTCTCCTGGGGCTCCTGGGAGGTATCCACAGAGTGTTTTGGGGTAGTGGTGGGGTCACCGCCAAGAATCGCATGCAGCTCCTTATAAAAGTGGCATGTCTGTGGGGCAGAACCAGAACAACTGTTTGCCTCCCTTGTCTTCTAGTACACTTGCCAAAGCTCCTTTATTTTCATGCGGCACTGCTGCATGTCCCTGGTGTAGTCCTTCCCCTCCATGCCCTGAGTGATCTTGGAATAGATGTCTGCATTTCTGCTGCTGGATCGGAGCTCTGACTGCACAGATTCTTCTCCCCACACAGCAACAAGATCCACCACCTCCTGTGTACTCCATGCTGGACCTCGTTTGTGGCCTTGAGTCTCCATGATCAGCTGTGCTGGTGAGCTCTCCATGCTGATCAAACAGGAAATGAAAATTCAAAAGTTCCCAGGACTTTAACACGGGAGTGGCTGTTTCTTGTGTACCTGGCTGATGTGCAGTGGAGTTGAAAGTGCTCTCCAGAGAGGTCACAGCGGAGCATTGTAGGACACCTCCTGGAGGACAATTCATTTGAATTACATAATGCAGTGTCTACACTATCCCTATGTCAAACCATGGATGTCGAATCAAGCGCTACGCCTCTCATGGAGGCGGAGTACAGAAGTCGACTTTACAAGCCACTTAGGTCGGCAGAAGGGACTCGGTAGTGTAGACACAGACATTATTAGATTGACTTAACATGGCTTATGTTGACCTATGTTTGTAGTGTAGACCAGGCCTCAGTTTCAGACAACACGCACCATAGTGGCTTCTCCCAGTGGTAAGTTGGAGGAACTGGAACAGGTCGGTGCCTATGGCATCTTTTACAAAGACAGAATTCACATTCAGAAAAAGAACAGGTCATCTCATCCCAGCTTTAGCTAGTCAGTCCGGAAAGAAGAAATAACAAAACAGCAGTTATTCCTATTATAATCATACTCTGTATTTGAAAAATTGTAAATAATAAAGCACCTGACTGTGTTAGTTCCTTTAGGGAAGCACAGATTTGGAAGGGCAGTTTATGACACCTAGTTGAGACATCAAATGTCAGTGACTCCTAGGGCTTGAAGTTCAGAGCTCTCTGAAATGCACTAATCTCTGGTCTCTATCCAATATAAATAGAGACCAAGGCCTCAATCCAACATAGCTCTTAAGCATGTGAGTAGTCCCATTGAAACTAATGGGATTACGCACACGTGTAAAATTATATTTGTGCTAAGTGCAATGCTGGTTCAGGGCTTTAGGATGCTAGCCCTCGTTTTCCTTCTGATTTATTTAGGGACATCCAGCCTTATTTTTTTTCCTTTTTACAGTTTTCTAAGTGAATTTATTGCTCCTTGAAGGTGCAAGAGTAAAAGCTCTAGTGACTAAAGATCTCTTTATCCCCATAGCAGCTATAAGCATGGACAATGATAGTGCGAGTTTCTCGCACACTGTCCTCCCAATAAAAGAAAAGGAGGACTTGTGGCACCTTAGAGAATAACAAATTTATTTTGCGCATAAGCTTTCATGAGCTCCAGCTCACTTCATCGGATGCATTCAGTGGAAAATACAGTGGGGAGATTTTATATACACAGAGAACTTGAAACAATGGGTGTTACCATACACACTGTAACGAGAGTGATCAGGTAAGGTGAGCTATTACCAGCAGGAGAGAAAAAAATACTTCTGTAGTGATAATCAAGGTGGGCCATTTCCAGCAGTTGACACTGTATTTTCCACTGCATGCATCCGATGAAGTGAGCTGTAGCTCACGAAAACTTATGCTCAAATAAATTTTTTAGTCTCTAAGGTGCCACAAGTACTCCTTTTCTTACACGTTCTTGTCAACTGCTGGAAATGGCCCACCTTGATTATCACTACAAAAGGTTTTTTTTCTCTCTTGCTGGTAATAGCTCACTTTACTGGATCACTCTCGTTACAGTGTGTATGGTAACACCCATTGTTTCATGTTCTCTGTATATAAAATCTCCCCACTGTATTTTCCACTGCATACATCTGATGCAGTGAGCTGTAGCTCACAAAAGCTGATGCTCAAATAAATTTGTTAGTCTCCAAGGTGCCACAAGTACTCCTTTTCTTACACGTTCTTGTCAACTGCTGGAAATGGCCCACCTTGATTATACTGAAACGATGGGTGCCAACATACTCTCTGCCATGGTATGGTCTGGGTAAATGCCACTTTCCCTCTGAGATGTTGTCCTGCCAAACATCTGAATGCCAAATGGCATGCCAGGCACACTGCCCAAGCACACACTCCAAAACAGAGCCTTCATCATTTATCCCATTACTAATTCAGAGGGAGAAATATATATTATAAGCCCCCTTATCCTTAAAACTAAAACATCAACATTTCACCCCAAGCAGTAAGAAAACAACAACATCATGGCAGACCATTATAATGCACACTTCAGATTGGCAAGACTGGGAAATAGCATTTAAATATGATATTGTTGACACAGTCACAGGATCACTGGGCTGCATACCGAGGCGCAAAAACACGGACTCTAGCAACAGTGCAAATAATCTGGCAGCATATTGTACTGTTTTTGAGGAAACACAATATTGTCCCTTTAAGATTTCTACATGGGAAGGGAGAACAGCCATGCTGATGATTTCATTTCCTTTGATATTTGAGGATGAAATGGAAAAAAACAGAGTCACAAGGAGAATGTGTGAACAATGATAACAGCACTGTGCAAAAAAGAGGAAGGACCTTTAGAAAAACAAGGTAAAGTACAAGCCCCTGTAAAGAGATGGCTAGAGGACAATACATAGCTGAAAAGACTGATTGTATATATGTTGGCCTCTACTGATTTTGATGCCCTGAGAATAAAGACAGAACATCAGGAATCATTCTCTACTGTGGAATTTTACCTTATAGACCAAATTGTTTTCACTCACTATGGAGATTATTTATAAAGTCCAACATCTTCCAAAAGTAAAACAGCAATTTCCCCTTAATTCCACCACAGTTTCAACAGCTGCATGAAACTCTTTGCTTTGATTAACTTCTGCTTCCTACAATATGGACAGACTAATTTTTCACTAGCTTATTTTCTTCTTTTGCTTTAGAGCTGAGGACTAATCTCACAATCTAAGTAGGGGGGGAGATTTTCCAAGGCACAAAGGGAGATGTGTAATTAGCACCCCTTTGTGCTTTTGGAATGCTCCCTGTTAATCTTTGGCCAGTCCATTCCCTGGCTCATAAACGGATGTTCTTGGGGACTGTATGGAGCTGTGATTTCTTATGTTACCACTGTGATATAGGCAGACACTAACTCCAATGGTGCACAAGAAAAACCCCCCAAACCAAACTAAACCCCAAACCCATCACTGCGAAACAAGGATGGAAAGGCTCCAAGATTAATATTTTTGAGTGACTCTAATAATTTGAAGTAGCTTTTTTTCTGAGTTGAATTATTGAAATGGGATTCTTCAAAACAGAGATGAATGAAAAGGGCACTACTTCATTTGGTCTTAATTTTGCTGTGGACTCACATACACAGGATCAGCATTTTTTATGCATAACTTGTTTACTAAAACAACGAATTCCTTTTCGGGGACAAGATTTATGGAGAGTTTTGCTAGTCAGTTGCTTTCAGTACTATTAGGACAAAGCTGTATCGCTGCTATCGCACAGTCGCAGTTACTTGTTATGGGGATGCTCTTAAAAATTATGGCTTTTCCATGTTATCATATGTTTTTCTTAGTCATCTTGCCTGAGGCCAGGAAAAAAGAATCATAGAATCATAGAATATCAGGGTTGGAAGGGACCTCAGGAGGTCATCTAGTCCAACCCCCTGCTCAAAGCTGCACCAATCCCTGACTAAATCATCCCCAACTAAATCATCAATCATTTGTCAAGCCTGACCTTAAAAACTTCTAAGGAAGGAGATTCCACCACCTCCCTAGGTAACGCATTCCAGTGCTTCACCAAAAGAAGCTAAGTTATGTTCTAGTTCATACTTTCTAGTTCATCTTCTTAAAAAAAAAAAATTAAAAGCCAGGGAGAAATAAGGCTTTTGGCAAAAGGATATATTTGTAACAATGATGCCCAGAATGGTGAAGTATTAGGAGTCTGATTCTACAAAATGCTAAGTGTCCCCTGGTGGTATGCAGTGAATTCAACTCCCATTGACATTAATGGGAGCCAGAGGTGCTCAACATCTTGCAGTACTGGACCCTCTGTAATAATTCAGACTGGGAATTTCAAAGGAGCCCAAGGAAGTTAGGCACCAAAATCCTATTGAATTTGGATGGGTGCTGTTAACAAGAACAATTTTTCCCTCCTCCTTGTACTTCCCTCCTTCCCCCCGTCCTTTTATGTACTTGGAAACTGTTTTCATATGCCCCTCAGTCTCCTCTTCTCCACTCAGCTGGGTAAGGTTATTCTGAGAATGGTAGCAAAAAGTGAAAAGCTCACTTGGAACCCCATCCTGCACTTCACACCCTGTCCAAGAGTGGCAAGGATCCCCACCCATAACCTTCAAATTATCATCCCTTGTCTGAATATACCTGGTGTCCCAGCACAACTGCACACATTCCTATTCTTATTGCTTTCATAAAATTCCCAAGAGTTATGGGGCCTCTTCTATGTGTCCCCCCATTCAAATTCTCAGAAATAATGCAAACTAAGGACCAGATTCGAAGATACTATCAAAGTCATGCTGAGTAGTGCCTGACTCCACAAGCGGTCTTATTGAAATCAGTGGAACCACTTATAGAAAAGATGCCACTCAATAGGAGGAAGACTATCAGAATCTGGGTCAAAGAAAATCAAGATAATCAAAATTATTTGGAGGGGGGGTGGGGGGTATGGATATGGCATAAAGGGTGTGAGGGGGTGACCACCCCTCACAGGACTGAAAGGGGTTAAGGTGCCCAGGCAGGCCAATTAACTCCACAGGCTGCACCTGCTAATTGAGAGCAGGCTCAGCTGTTCAGGAACAGGCAGGGCCTGTATAAAGCTAGGTAGCTGACAACAGACAGGGGCTGCTGGGAAAGGCTGCAGGAAGGTAGGTAGGTAGGTAGGTATCAATCAATCAATCAATCAATCAATCAATCAATCAATCAATCACTCTCTGGGAAGGAGGAGGAGGAGGAGGAGGGTTTTGGAGCTGGTATATCTGGAGGGAGAAGGGGAACCAGGAGTGGGAGGAAGCAGTCCATAGAAGGAGCAGTGAGGTCTGCGAGAGAACTGCCCAGAACTGCTGAGCTGAGTGTCCCTGGACTGGAACCTGGAGTAGAATGTGGGAATGTAGAGGGCTGAGTCACAAAGAGGATGCTGCAGTTCTGGGGGTGAGAGAGGAGCTGCAGACCTGTGAGAGAGACAGAATGATGGTATTCAAGCTGCAGAAAGTGGTGTCAACCTCAAGATCTAATCCCCAGAGTGACCAGGAGGAGATGTCAGACCAGTGGTGAGTGGTGTGCCCCATGACAAAGGTCTTTCTAGGTTAAAATGTAAATTTCATTGAATAGAACAATTATATTAGAAATGAAATGAGACCTTTGTCTCTTGAAATTAAAGTGCTTGTGAAAATGAAGTGGCCAGCTCTCTATTTGAGAGCCTAAGGAAATGATATACTAAATCATTCATTTCCTTTTCCTATTCTTTTTGCTTTCTTCAAAAGCACAACTTATTTCAGTTGTTTCAGCTGAATAATGAATACAGCATTAACTCGCCATCATACAAGATCTGCTTTCAGATATTCTTCATCAAAGTTTGCTTCTATGCACTCAGAAACACAGACACGTAACAGCTCACATGAAGTTCTTATGATTCTTCTCAATGCTTGAAATTTTTAGGGATTCTTTTGATGTTCAGCCCACCTGGATATGCCTAGGTAACTGTAACTTTGGCTTCCAGGCTCTGTTAGCCAAAAGGAATTGTTTTCTAATACTGAGACTTGGCAAGTGGAACACGTTAATAGAGCTGGTTGCAATTTTTCATTCAAAATATTTTTTAGATGAAAAATGGCTTTTTCATCAAAATGGACATTTCTGTTTACAACAGAACATTTAGGTCTAGCCAACTACTATGGTATCAGTGAGCTTTATAACACTGGTAATGAAAAAGTCATGGGTTTAAGTTTTACAGTTGAGAAATATAATTCTTTGAAACTGCAAAATACAGTGAAAGTTATTATAATGGATGACTGAGTTGTGTGAAATATTAGAAATGATCAGGTATACCACTCAGAACTCAAGGCTTCTCCCTCATTTTGTTATTAACTTGAAAACTCATCCATTGCTGCAGAGAATTTTGTTAAAATGGCTGAGTATTTTTAGAAGAAATTGGCCTGTTTGTGAACAAAAATAGACCCAATGTTTGAAGATGGCTTTAACACTGAAAAGTTAGTGGATTTTGATGCTAAATCAGCCATTTTTGACACTACAAGAAAGTAGGTGATAAAGAATTATGCAAAATTAAATGGTGAAAGGTATTGTGTGGAATTTTGCAACCTATAAATACTGAATTTCATTCAGTTCTAGCAGGCCATTATCTGTATTTCGGTTTATTGTGCACACAAATATTATAAAAAGAAAAGGAGTACTTGTGGCACCTTAGACTAACAAATTTATTTGAGCATAAGCTTTTGCGAGCTACAACTCACTTCATCGGATGCATGCAGTGGAAAATACAGGGGGAGATTTTATACACACAGAGAACATGAAACAATGGGTGTTACCATACACACTGTAATGAGAGTGATCAGGTAAGGTGAGCTATTACCAGCAGGAGAGTAAAAAAACCTTTTGTAGTGATAATCAAGGTGGGCCATTTCCAGCAGTTGACAAGAACGTGTGAGGAACTGTGTGTGTGTGGGGAAACATGGGGAAATAGTTTTACTTTGTGTAATGACACATCCAATCCCCATCTTTATTAAAGCCTAGTTTAATGGTGTCCAGTTTGCAAATTAATTCCAATTCAGCAGTCTCATGTTGGAGTCTGTTTTTGAAGTTTTTTTGTTGAAGAATTGCCACTTTTAGGTCTGTAATCGAGTGACTAGAGAGATTGAAGTGTTCTCCGACTGTAGTGTTGGTAGGAAGGTCTCTGTGGGTTATATGCTGTTCAGAGGTGTGTTGGAAATATTCCTTGAGTCAGGTTTCAGAGTAACAGCTGTGTTAGTCTGTATTCGCAAAAAGAAAAGGAGGACTTGTGGCACCTTAGAGACTAACCAATTTATTTGAGCATGAGCTTTCGTGAGCTACAGCTCACTTCATCGGATGCATACTGTGGAAATTGCAGAATACATTATTATATACACAGACACCATGAAACAATACCTCCTCCCACCCCACTCTCCTGCTGGTAATAGCTTATCTAAAGTGACCATCAAGATGGGCCATTTCCAGCACAAATCCAGGTTTTCTCACCCTCCGCCCCCCCACAGACAAACTCACTCTCTTGCTGGTAATAGCCCATCCAAAGTGAGCACTCTCTTCACAATGTGTATGATAATCAAGGTGGGCCATTTCCTGCAGGAATCCAGGTTCTCTCACCCCCCCCTCCAAAAACCCCACACACAAACTCTCCTTACAACGTGCATGAAAATCAAGGTGGGCTATTTCCAGCACAAATACAGGTTTTCTCACCCCTCCCACCCCCATACACACACAAACTCACTCTCTTGCTGGCAATAGCTCATCCAAACTGACCACTCTCCCCACAATGTGCATGACAATCAAGGTGGGCCACTTCCAGCATAAATCCAAGTTTAACCGGAAGGCCGGGGGGGGGGGGGGGGGCGGTAGGAAAAAACAAGGGGAAATAGGCTACCTTGCATAATGACTTAGCCACTCCCAGTCTCTAAGCCTAAATTAATAGTATCCAATTTGCAAATGAATTCCAATTCAGCAGTTTCTCGCTGGACTCTGGATTTGAAGTTTTTTTTGTTGTAAGATAGCGACCTTCATGTCTCTGATTGCATGACCAGAGAGATTGAAGTGTTCTCCGACTGGCTTATGAATGTTATAATTCTTGACATCTGATTTGTGTCCATTTATTCTTTTATGTAGAGACTGTCCAGTTTGACCAATGTACATGGCAGAGGGGCATTGCTGACACATGATGGCATATATCACATTGGTGGATGTGCAGGTGAACGAGCCTCTGATAGTGTGGCTGATGTTATTAGGCCCTATGATGGTGTCCCCTGAATAGATGTGGGCACAGTTGGCAACGGGCTTTGTTGCAAGGATAGGTTCCTGGGTTAGTGGTTCTGTTGTGTGATATGTTGTATTCCTTGAGTCGGAGACATCGAAAATAGCCGTCACCTTCAGCCCCCAACTAAAACCTCTCCAACGCATCATCAAGGATCTACAACCTATCCTGAAGGATGGCCCATCACTCTCACAGATCTTGGGAGACAGGCCAGTGCTTGCTTACAGCCAGCCCCCCAACCTGGAGCAAATACTCACCAGCAACCACACAACAGAACCACTAACCCAGGAACCTATCCTTGCAACAAAGCCCCTTGCCAGCTGTGCCCACATCTATTCAGGGGACACCATCATAGGGCCTAATCACATCAGCCACACTATCAGAGACTCATTCACCTGCACATCTACCAATGTGATATGCCATCATGTGTCAGCAATGCCCCTCTGCCATGTACATTGGTCAAACTGGACAGTCTCTACATAAAAGAATAAATGGACACAAATCAGATGTCAAGAATTATAACATTCAAAAACCAGTCAGAGAACAGTTCAATCTCTTTGGTCACTTGATTATAGACCTAAAAGTGGCAATTCTTCAACAAAAAGACTTCAAAAACAGACTCCAATGAGAGACTGCTGAATTGGAATTAATTTGCAAACTGGACACTATTAAATTAGGCTTGAATAGAGACTGAGAGTGGATGTGTCATTACACAAAGTAAAACTATTTCTCCATGTTTATTCCCATCCCCCTACCGTTCCTCAGAGGTTCTTGTCAACTGCTGGAAATGGCCCACCTTATTATCACTACAAAAGGTTTCTCTCCCCCTACCCCTGCTCTCCTGCTGGTAATAGCTCACCTTACCTGATCACTCTTGTTACAGTGTGTATGGTAACACCCATTGTTTCATGTTCTCTGTGTATATAAAATCTCCCCCCTGTATTTTCCACTGCATGCATCTGATGAAGTGAGCTGTAGCTCACGAAAGCTTATGCTCAAATAAATTTGTTAGTGTCTAAGGTGCCACAAGTACTCCTTTTCTTTTTGCGGCTACAGACTAACACGGGTGCTACTCT
This sequence comes from Natator depressus, assembly GCF_965152275.1. NCBI lineage: Eukaryota > Metazoa > Chordata > Testudines > Cheloniidae > Natator > Natator depressus. The sequence continues at coordinate 21,218,950 of NC_134236.1, forward strand.
GAAACAAATATTACATTTGCCATTGCAGAGGAGATGAACTCTTATCTCTTTAAGAGGAGCACTTTGCAGGACAATGGAGAAAGGTATGTAAATTCAGTTAATAGATCTGGAAGCATCTCTCATAGGAGGAACAAATTAGAAAACTGAATGTATGCACCAAACAGATCCAGTAAATATTGAGGAGATTGAATTGATTACATGGCTGGTAAGATAATTTTTTGCAAGATACAGTCTTTTAAACAACTGCACCGTAAGAATGAAATACTGTATATTTGAAATAAAACCACTGGGGTGTACAATCTATTTTAGCTAAGAAATTATTAGTTTTCATTGCACAAGATGCATAAACTTATGCTTTCAGGAAAACATAAAACATGGCTGTGCAGGTTTTGCTCTATTCCAGAATTAAAATAAGCAATAATATAATGCACCCTACCTTGTTAGTTTTTTTTGTTTCTGGTATCAAACTTACATTGTGGAAGGCTTATTTGGAGCCTTGACTTTTGTTAAATATTTAGGCGGCAATAGGAGTCATGTTACTACATACATGCTTGCCTACCTAGATATATATAAAGCAGACAAAATAAACCGGTGGCAGTGTCAGAATAAGTAGCTTTATGGGAAATAATGCAATCCTGGGATGTATAAACAATGAGCAGGAGCAGATAGGTTGAATTACTTCTGTGTTTGGCACTGGTCCAAGGGCTATTGGAATAATGTGTCCATTCTTGGTGGACACCACAGCTGATGTTGAAACTTGGATAAACCCTGGTGGCAGTGGGTTTGGCACAGTCTGAGCCCATCCCCAATGGTTGGTCAAATGATGGTAGAACATAACTGATCACATTGGAGTTACACCAATTTATGCTAGCTGAGGATCTAGTCTACTTTATCAAGGATTTGGTCTATCTTTAAACAATGCCAGGGGAAGTTTCATGCAGCCTTTTGTGCCAAACTCCTTTGTAAAGTCAGAATAAATTGCACTTTAGATTACAAGTCAGTTTTGGTGGTCTTATTGTATACTGTACTTATACATATCATAAAACCACCATACAATCAGGTGTGGCAAGCATTCTGTGCTTAGCAGGGGCTCAGAACAGGGATAGGAGCAAGGTTTCAAGTCAGGACTGATTTGCATTGAGATGCTTGCAAAGGTGTTTTCCAGCATTGATATACATTCATTACTTTCAAGACCACTGTATTTACTTGCATAATTCTTAAAACCTGGGAAGAGCTGCTGGGGGAATTGGAGAGACAAAATAACATTCTTCACATTTAAATCTTTCAGTAATTTGCCTTATTTTATTCACATCCGTAGAATAAGTTTTTCATCTGGTTCATTAAAACACTGAGCTAGATTCCCCAGTATGCCAGGCTGGACACATGCTTTGTGTCACTGGAGAAGCGCAAAGTAGTCAGTGTAACGGTTGATTCTCGTACACTCTTTTTAGCGTGAAAGGAAAGAGCCATAACGCACAGTTCAAATATCGCAGGTATGTGCACAAAATGGGCATGTTATCTATCTTGATTAGCCAGAGGGACTGACAAGCTGTGTATTAAACTTTTTCTTGAATTTCAGAAAAATCTGGTATTAGTTTGTATGTGAACCTGTTTTGTTCATTTCATTGCATGATTGCATACAGAAATGTTTCCCATTTTGATTTATACTTGTCACTTGAATTGCTCTTATGAAAACATTTCCAATTTGCATGCACAGCTGCATGTGAAATAGGAATTAAGGGCAGGTGCAAAAGGCAATATTGGGAAGTTTAGCCAGCTAGATTTGCTGTAGGGTGTTATGTACAAAATTATCAACGCTCTCTCAGAAATTACAGCCTTATAAAATACACTGGACTTTAGCTTATTCCATATTTATGAACTATAGTGTTGTAGCAGAGCTATAAAGTTGAAAAGATACAACCATTGCCAGGGGCTGGCCCTTCAGCTATTACTTGTGTGAGTAATATTACTCCCATAAGTGAAGTCAGTCACAGGCTTAACTGTTTGCAGAATTGGGTCTTTAACCTTATTTTGTTTTTATTACTCTCCCTTATTTAAAAAAAAAAAGAGAGAAGCATTTGGGGGTGTTAGCCCAGAGGTGTACTACACTGGAAAGTTTGAAGAAAATTGGTTCAGCTATTTCATGGCTGGATAGCTCAGTCTTGTTTAAAAACATCAACCCTGGTGTGCGTAGAGTCCTTCAGAAGAGTGCGTATATTGTCTTGTTTGAGGAAATTTGGCTTTGAAACAACATAGGTGCAGTTGTACCCCCAGCACCACTTCGTGGTGTGACTCTCTTCATACTGATCTCACTCTCTGCCCACCCCAATCTGGAAAGGCCTTGCAGCATCCCCACCTACCCCAGGCTTGGGGGCTTTCCTAAAGCTCCAGCAACATCAACTGACTTTAATGGGGCTGAGCAGGGTGAGTAAAGATTAAACAATTTAACCTGGAAAATACAGTACCTGTATTCTTCAGCGCGTGGTGCTGAAATGGCATTCTTATGCCTGGTCTTAGTGTGCTTTGAAAGCTCAGCAGTTCTGGACCTCATCAATACTAAGATTCAAAATCTCCACAGGAAAAAGGAGCGGTGTGGAACCACAATATCTTTTATGCACTTGGCTGCTTCTGATAAGATTCAAAGAAGGATTTGCTATGGACCAAGTCCTGCAGTTCAATATGGAATCCTATTGTTTTTTGAGTATTGAGTGTCAGTTTCTTGCTGGAACAGATGCCTCCCAAATCTTTTTGTTCCCTACCTGAATTTCTTTACATACTGTACCACATAATGTGTTTGCAGTTTTTCATTTATTCTTGCCACAATGCATTTATGCAGTAGCTGTTTTTATTAATGTAATATCTAAGAAGATGCTTTCATTTGAAGCATCTACTTTTGGTGGCTTCTAACTTACAAAAACAATTACTTTTGGGGCTAAAATTTCTGACTCTGTCAGCCACAGGTAACTATGTTCAAAATATAGGATAAAATTTTGTCCCCTTGTTTTCAGTGAATACAATTGTTTAATGCTGAAAGTCCATACTGAAATACATTAGTCATATTTTACTTTTTTTAAAAGGAAATTAACTAGAAAGAATTACATTAATGCAAACTAATATCTAGGCTTTAATTGCACAAAAGTCAGCAAATTTGTTTAGGTTTATCATAGGAATGTTAACCTATCCCTTTGCCCACATGCATTTTATAGCTGAATCTTTCAATAGATAATCAGATAACACTTGCCAATGTGACTGACACATGGCCAGAAAGGTTTAAGCAGGCTAAATGACCCAGATTCAACCTTTAGAGACATGTTAGAAAAAGTATGTAAATAGTAATTAGGGCCATTCCATGTTAAACAGGCTAGAACTTTGAAATATAAACTTGTATTGTTAAAGAATTGGTAGAAAACAGTGATTGTAGTAGTCTGTTTACCTATATCTTGTTAGAGGTTAACAATGTAACCAAATAGTTCCTGTCTAGTACTGCATTCTGTTAATTCAGAGATCAAAAGTAAAAAAACATTTAGATGAAACCTGGGTGAAATAATGTCATGTCTATATATCCTTTAAAGTTTGTGATAAGGTAATTTATCCATTAAGCAGTTTATGTTAATCCATGTAGTTAATTATCGGTGATGTTTGGGAAACAGAAGGTTACAACAAAGCCCGATTGTTCATCCAAGACCTCTGTGCTGCCCACAAACTGTATAAAGAACTCTTGGGACCTGATCCTTTCATCTCAGAACTGCTTGAGCTTTTATTCAGGGGAACCTAAGTTGTAAGACTGAGATCACCAGTCCCATCTGGATCACTGAGTATGGAACATTGGACTAAACCTATGGACTCATTCTAAGAACTCTTTGCAACTCCAAATCTCCTCATCTCTACTATGAAACTGATCTCAGAACTGTACTCATGTCTGTCTGTATGTAATGATCTTTTAAGCAATACTCTTTTATTCATAACTTTTAGTTTAGTTAAGAATTGGCTGTAAGCGTGTATTTGAGGTAAGAGCTGAAATATTCATTAACCTGGGATGTAATGTGTCCCATCCTTTGGGCTTGGTAGAACTTTCATATTTGACTTAGCTGTCTGGGAGGGAGACCAAAGGCTGGGTTGCTTTTAAGGGAATCATGTTTTGGCTTCTGTGTAACTAGTAAGGTATTGTAGAAGCTGTTTTGTGGCTAGCTTGGTGGATCTAAGCATTGGAATAACCACCAACTTTGGGGATTGTCTGCCCCATTCTTTACCATTTGCCCTAATTAAGTAAAATCAGCATGCCCCCTCCACCCCCAGGACCCTGCTCACAGTGACATATGATCAATAGAAAAGTTATTTTTTCTTTTAAACTGCTGCACCACTAAAGCCAGGTAGCTAAATTGTCTTTCCTGCACAGACCCAGTATTTTGTATTCTGTTCATATGCTGTGTGCTGCTGTCATTCAGTGCTCTACTTTAATGCTGCCATGGAAAGGGGCAGAGCTATGCTTGCTGTTAGAAGCTAGCTTTGAATCTGATCATTTTGGGGCACATAAATTCTCACTCTTAGAGGCAGGCTGTGAAACCTTTACCCATGTCGGTGAGCACTTACACACACGTCTTCAAATGGACTGCTTATGGGAGTGAGCGCTCACCAGTGTTTGTAAGGATGGCACAATCTGGCCCATAGTGCTACTCCAGCATAGGGACTTTAGGATTTTCCAGTAGGGCTATATTGTTCCTGCAAACCAGACCTTTCATTAGGAGCTGCCTCATTAAGGCAGCTCCTGGGGATATTGTGCTCCTCCGAACCATAATGCCTTGAGCAGCAGGGGGTGGGTATGACACTGGTATCACACTTGGGTAGTGCAGAGTGTTTCCCCTGCATGGTGTTTCCCGTCAGAAGTGGAGTGGATCTCTGGACTCTCAGGGAGTGTCTCCCAAGTGGGAGTAATCAAGCTTGATGGAGCACAAGGGCTAACACAACGATCGGTCCCTTCCCAGGTATGCAAGAATGGTGAGGTTCCCCCATGTGGCGCGCCCACCCCAGGGCCATTCCCAGGTTTGTATCACTGACTGTATTGCACAGAAGCAGAATGATAACATTGAATAAATGGTTGAATAGATCAGTTTCATTCTGCTATCCAGGGAAAAGCCTGTCTTCCCCCCATCATATCAGGAGTCTTGAGCTAAATAACTAAGAGCAAGATTCGGCCACCTTGACTTATCTTGGGTAGCACCTGACTCCTTGAGTAGCCTCATTAAATTTCACTGAGTAAAGGTATCAGAATGTGACCCTTAGTCTGTACAGTCAAAACAAAAAGAGCACCAATAACAGCAACTCCCAAGAACCAAGATTAAAGTGTGTAGCTTTTTGAGGTCAGCCTTGTGAGCTCTCTACTCAGAATCCTGTCAAAACGCATTCTCCACCCTCTTTGTGTTTCTGTTTCAGAGCAGTGTCTGTTTACCTCCAATTTAGGTGGTTATGGACAGCTGAGAAAATTTAGTACAGTTTCAGCTTCACTGCCCAGATTATTTTACTAGAGGCCGAACAGTTTAAAAAAGCTTTACCTCTGGTTCCAGGTACTGTTGAGGCAGCAAAGTCTCTGCAAGCCCCTACAAATCAGCAGGGAAAGCTGCTGAAGCAAAAAACAAACAAAAATCTCCCCACTCAAAAACCACAACAGTAAAAAAGAGAAATCAAGTGAGCATTTTTATCTCCATTAAATATCTGTATGTTCCTATTATGGTGCAGGCTGCTTTGCATTTTTTTTTTTTGCAATGGTAAATGGCTTTAGCAGACACAGGGACTAATTTAGACCCGTGTCAAGATGAGTCATGAAGCATTCATTGCAAATAAAGGCATGGGGATACCTGGGGTTCTGCATGTAATTTCTTTTGTGAGGTTTTTAATACAAATTAAATAGCTGGGTTTTAGGTTCTGCCTGTATATAGAGCAATAAACTCAGCCCATTTGCCGGTGGATGAGTGTCCACATGGCAAAACCCAGCGTCAGTGGCACTAATTCATGCAAAACCCAGCATTAGCGGCACTTTTTTCAGCCTCGGTGTAGATGGAACAGATTAAAAGAGCAAAAGAACTAAACTACGCTCTTTTAGTTCAGTAGATTGCTCTTGCAGCCTGAAGTTCAGGCACATTGGAGAACTGGTGTGGCAGATATTTCACAGGTGTTGCCTCCTAAGTACTCAGTCTGTGGAGAACTAGGAGCCTTTGGTTTTCAGTCTAGCATCCTTCGTGAAACTAAAATTCACTTGGCTGAGCTCTTGCCGAAGTTTTCTATAAAACTCAAAGTAAAGACTGAGTTTTGATTTGATGCACCATGATCTTTCCTAAGATACTTGACACTGCAGCATCATAGGGTAGGATGAAGATTTAGATGTTGGCTTTTCTGTGAAATTCATTTTTTCAGGAGTGCAAGGGCCTACCAGATGAAGATGGCACTCATTGTACTCTGCCACAGACTAGGGCTCGGGATCCTTGGGCCTGATGAAGCTGCGTTTACACTGTTGGTCTGGCCCTTGGTCTTAAAAAGTGTGCCTCTTAAAGAAACCCTGAGTGGTGGTGGAGACCCTCATACAGCCCCCTCATACATTGAGCCCCGCTGCAGAAAGCAGCATTCTGAATATATTTATGAAAAATCAATGGTGAGGAAGAGGGAACACACCTTGGAAAGAACTTAGACTGTAAGCTCCTTGGGGAAAAGGTGGTCTGTCTTCTGTGTTTACACAGTGCCTAGTACAATGGGGTCTCAGTTGGGCTCCTAGATGCTACTGTAATAGAAATAAGAAATAATACTAATAACTACAAAAGAGGCAATGTTTTTATTAATATAGGGCTAACTTTCTACAGTATCTATTGAGATAAAACTCTCATTCTTCCAGTGGGAGTTTTGCCTGGGGAGGACTGCATCATTTGGCTGCTGTGTTTGTTTTTTTTTAAAAAAAAACATTCTTTCAGAACCTTATGATTCCTTCTCTCTATCTTTACTCACGTTTACAGCCACATAAACACTGAGTACAAGTGGCTGCAACTCCCTCGACTTCAATAGAATTGATCTTCATTACAATAGGTGTGAATTATTTATTTGCATTATGGTACAACCCAGAAGGCCCAAATGCATAACAAGAAACAGTCATGGCCGAGATCTGTTTACAAGCTAAACTGAAACAAGGCAAAACAAAGCAATATAACAAGAGGGAGAAAGCATACACCTAACAGTGACAAGATCACACAGACTAGTTAGTGTACACCTGGATGGTTCCAAACTTTTGAAAGTTAAAAAAAATACATGAATTATGTTTGTTTGAAAGTATTTCTGGGGTAAGGATGAGGATATATTCCTGAAGGTGGAGAAAGGTATTTTTAAATTGCTTAGATTTATTGACTGGAAGACTTAATTTGTCACCTGCATATGGTTACTGAATTCTGTTGTCTGTTTCAGTTAGATACCTGAACATGAATATTTAACGCTGCTGTCTGGCTCAGTTAATGTGTCACCTGTGTATGCATATTTAATGCTGCAGGGTGATGATCATTATGTTAAGTTTAATAAATTGTTCGGACACCTAGAGCTTTTTGCCTGGGAAGTTTTTATTGTTTAAATCTAAATACAATAATGCTGTCAGCTCTTTCTGATTGCCACTCAAGCTAATCATCAAGATTTCTGGTAGGCATCACAGAAGGAAGGAGTCTTGAAGGGGGATTTGGAGAAGAGGGTAGTGGCTTCAATGTATCCATTCAGGAAGGGCTTGCCAGCTGTATGTGGCCACATGGAAATATAAGCAGGGTCTGAATGAGCTCTCCCCTGACATCTAGTGATGAGCTGGGGGAAAACACTTCAGGAGCAGACCATGTTGGCATAGAAATGCCTAGTCTGCCTAGGTGCTCAGCAGATGGAGTTGCTTTGCAAAATGATCAATTTTTGGCTGGTTTTGATTGCAAATCACTCTCGTGTTTGAATGCAGGGGTAATGAAATGTTAGCATTGTTGTAAGAGTAACAGGTTGCAGAACTGTACTGAGCATGACCTGATTGAGGGAGTCACCTTAAACTGAACCTCATTTGCTAAGCCAGGGTAGGGATACCAAATCCCAGTGAAGATGAGTCAGTGGGGATAGATGTTGCTAACTGGTAGTGTAGACTTTGCCCAAAGAGTCCTAGACACTATTTGAGGAGCTCCTGTCCAGCATTTAATGACAGAGCTGATTAGACCCCATTGAAATTCTTTGTTTCCAGTTGAGGATTCCTAGAGCTGACATCACTGTTGAGCAAGTCTAGGAGCTACACCTTAGAGTCTGTGGGGTGACAGTGAAAGACAACACAGCCACTGCAGTCTGTGAGGTTCCCCACGACCTGCTGAAATTACTGACAGCTGGGTTCAGTGTGGAACCTCAGAATGTGATGTCATGGGAGCAGCAAGCAGAGGCAGCCCGTGGCAGCAGAAAGACAATGACCAGCGGCAGCAGGGGCAAGTGACCGCAGCGGAGAGTGGCAGCAGAGAAACAGCAGCCGCTGTGAGCCAGTTGGAGAGGCAGCAGCGGAGATATTGCTTGATGGGGGGGCCCCCCACCCTGATTGGGAGGTGAACCCCGTGAATGCACTTCTGAACTCTGGATCTTCACTAACCAAGGACCACCAACTGTGACTGGGGTGCAGCAGAGGGAGAAGGGAGTGATGTGTTAAGGGACATGTATTTGTTTGGTCATTCACACTGCAAGGTGAGAAATTGAGGCAGAGGACACTGCCCACTGCATTGTGTGGTGAGTGTTTGCCTATGATCACATGCTTATGAATCACGGTTGTGGTGTTTTCCCTTTTAATAAAAGTTTTTTATTTTGTTGTACACAAACTCAGTGCTTGTGAGAGGGGAAGGACTGCCTGTTAGAGGCTGCCGGGGTGGTAAGGTTTTCCAAATTACTGAATGGGGGCTTGAGCCAGTTCTGTTTTGGGTTGTTAAGAGAAACCCTAGATATTGAACCTGGCCCTTGTTGCGGCTGACTCCACCTGGCGGAAGGATTACAGTAGAAATCACAGACATGTTGCAAAAGGCATGATATATAGAATCACGCTAGTTCTTAAACTGATGTTTATAAACAAACCAACTTAACTATTGATACAAGACAAGCAGAGTTCCACTGAGTTTGAGTTTTAGCTTTGTCTTTGTCTACCAATGAATACTGCCTGATCGGAACTCTGTGCAGCACCCACAGACATCCAGTGGCTGGATGACGTACTGCAAGTAAACATATTATACTGGAGATGTCCATAATGAGTGCAATATTTCAGGCTGTTTGTTTGTCACACTGTGTCTGCCATGTGTCTTGAAAATTCTGAAAGGGGTTTCTCTTAACAACACAAAACAGAACTGGCTCAAGCCAGTAATTTGGAAAACCTTACTACCACCCCTGGCAGCCTCTAACAGGCAGTCCTTCCCCTCTCGCAAGCACTGAGTTTGTGTGCAACAAAATAAAATATATATAACAGTAGTCCTCTGAGGGCTCCTTTAGTTTTCAATTAAAAATGTGTTGACATCTCTTGATGATGATAGAAAATTTTCCAAATGTGAACTAACAGTAGCTGATTAACTGTGGCTTCCAAGATCCTACCAACAAATAATGCTTCTGTAGAGCATTCCTTTTCTTTATATAAAGAGACGACAGGAGATCTATAAAAATGTGTAATTTTGAAAACTGTTTTACCCAAATAAGACTTAGAATCATTTTATAAGAACTATGTCTATATTCAGTGTGTCACGAATTTTTCTTATTTCAATTCAGTCTTGGTGCATTTTAAAATAAGCATTTAATATAATTTGAACAAAAAGTGTGCCCCATTATTTTTTAAGACTAAAATTCTGACTTTTGTAGTATTTGCCATGATAAATCCACAAAGCTTCAATTTTTCCCTCTTGACAAATTAGCCTGTCGATGATCAATTTTTCAATAAAACAACCATATATGTCAACACAGAGATAAATGACACTCCAACAATAATGGAAAACACTACTGGAGAGTAGCAAACACCCCAACAACAGAACACAGTTCATCAACGTATGTCTGCCCATCCAAAGATTCACCTCTGAATGTAGGTATTATGAGTGAACAGGGTATGAAATGAGAATGGGCCTCGAAAGAGGCCAAGATTTACATGGAGAGAGAGACTCAGAAGCTGGAGGTTAAACACCCTTCATATATGTCTGATGGATGATTATTGCTCAGACAATTTTCTATCTATGAAATGTTTAGCAGCCACTCTGACTCGGAAGATATAAAAATGACTAAGTCAGGTAGAATGATTGTGCAAAAAAACAAAACAACACACACATGAGTCTACTTCATAACCTCAAGTAGGGACCCTCATTACAAAACTGTTAAGCCATTAAATACTCAGTAACAAATATGCTAAACATCTCTATGTAATATCACATACAGCCAGATTGTACCACAAACTTCATTGATGTAGCCCCAAGTGAAACCAGCAAGGAGAAGTGGAGTCATCAGACATTATGAAGTACAAAACACCTGCTTAAAACCTTAATTTACAATGAGATGCATTAGTGGAACTGGAATTTCTTAATCCACACTGAGCTAAAGACTTAATTTTTTGAATTCCATGGCAGAATCTTTTACAGGTTCTTCCTTATGTCTTGCCAGCTGTATTGATTCCTTTTTGTGTTGTGTGTTTATATATGCGCAATACAGTGTGGAGCTATTGTGAGGCTCAAGGAATTGTTTAAGTAACCCGGTGTGATTTCTTTAGCATTTGATGCCATTCTGTTATTACCACATAATCCTGTTTTCTGCTTTTCTCAGTGGCTCTGTTGACTTCTCCTGGTACTCAAGAAGAACTGGAAGTGGAATATTTAGACTTATTCAGAAATGTTTTCTGTGGGGAAGTGTTCAGCTTGCTTTTCAACAGGAATTCTGGCAGACTGAAGAGGACCAGTGTCAAAAAATGTAGCCCCAAAGAAATACAGGCAGGTAAAGTAGCAGAAGCAGTAATGTACGCACCTTGTTCCTTAATGCTATTCACTTTGGGAACGTGATAACCTCCAGGCTGGTGTGATGAGCACAGAAGCATCTGGTTTCTTTGCCTCTGTTTCACATTTTGCCAAAGCATTCTCCACCTGTTTATCCCTTTCACAGTGTTGCATCAATGCTAATGATGGAGAAGTCTTATCACTATATAAATAGTCCAACCAGATAATGACGACAATTTTTGTGGATTGCCATCACTAGTCATTCTCAGTTCAAAATCAAAGTCCAGTGCAAATGCTAGGAATATTTCAGAGGTGAATTGAGGCCCATTATCAGATCTGAGGATGTCAGGAACTCCATGTCTTGCAAATATTGACTTTAGTTGTGGAATGGCCTGTGCCGATGAGGACTATATAAGTATAGCCAAGTCAATATATCTGGAGAAGTAATCGACAACAGTATTGTATGTGTGTCCTTGTCAGAAAAATAAATCTGTTGCTACCTGCTGTTAAGGTCTGGCTGGAAGTTTTGTAGAAAATAATCTTCTTTGAGTAGTGTCCCTATGGGCACTCCACTTCAGGTGTGTTAGTGCCCCCCGTGTCTTTGATTTGGAGATTTCTCATAGTAGTATCTGTTCGGCCTGCTCCTGTATGTTAGTCAATCTCAGACCCCATGCCATTGTTATAGTACTGCATGGGCGAACCACCTTCAGTTCCTTCTCAACCGCCTTGTCCTGAGAAGAAACTCTAGCAGTCGTCCTTTTGAGATTTCCACAGCTCTAATATCTCTTGTTGATAGTTAGTAGTAGTGTTAGTATTTAGTGTTTTTCTATAATCCAGTCATCTTTATTCTAGCTTCTTTCTTTCTTTCTAAAAAAATACTTTTTCTCTTTTCTACATACTATTTAGATGGACATTTTTCTGTCTGGGAGTTGATGCCTGGTTCTCCTGGCTTCAAATGCTGTTTGTCACGCCAGGAGACCATCTTGGTCAGCGATGGACATTCCAATTGTATCCTCTGCCTTGGGGAATCGCATGTTGCTCAAAAGTGAATTTTTGTCTGACATTAAATCAAGAGCCAGGAAAAATAGAGAAATAAAGCTTTGCCTCCTTATGATGGCGAGTTCTCTATGTCCAGCCTCCAATTCAGGATTGCCAATTATCAGGCTTTGATGGCAAGGTACAACCATATCAGCTATTCCAAACTAAACTCGTTCATTGATCACCTACCAGCAGAACACAGGGAACAGTTCCATGCAATTGTTGTAGGGGGTCAACTACTTCCCAGGACAATCTTGCAAGCCGTCCTCAATGCTTCTGACACTGCTGCCCATTTGATCGCTACAGCAGAGATGATGAAGAGCCTCCTGGCTCCAGCTCTCCAGTCTCCCAAAGGAGGTGTCATAAATATAAAGGGAAGGGTAAATCCCTTTAAAATCCCTCCTGGCCAGAGGAAAAATTCTCTCACCTGTAAAGGGTTAAGAAGCTAAAGGTAACCTCGCTGGCACCTGACCAAAATGACCAATGAGGAGACAAGATACTTTCAAAAGCTGGGAGGAGGGAGAGAAACAAAGGGTCTGTGTCTCTCTGTCGGTATGCTGCTTTGCCGGGGATAGACCAGGAATGGAGTCTTAGAACTTTTAGTAAGTAATCTAGCTAGGTATGCGTTAGATTATGGTTTCTTTAAATGGCTGAGAAAAGAATTGTGCTGAATAGAATGACTATTTCTGTCTGTGTGTCTTTTTTGTAACTTAAGGTTTTGCCTAGAGGGATTCTCTATGTTTTGAATCTAATTACCCTGTAAGGTACCTACCATCCTGATTTTACAGGGGTGATTCCTTTACTCCTATTTACTTCTATTACTATTAAAAGTCTTCTTGTAAGAAAACTGAATGCTTTTTCATTGTTCTCAGATCCAAGGGTTTGGGTCTGTGGTCACCTATGCAAATTGGTGAGGATTTTTACCAAACCTTTCTCAGGAAGTGGGGTGCAAGGGTTGGGAGGATTTTGGGGGGAAAGACGTGTCCAAACTACATTTCCCAGTAAACCCAGTTAGAGTTTGGTGGTGGCAGTGATTATTCCAAGGACAAAAGATAAAATTAATTTGTATCTTGGGGAAGTTTTAACCTAAGCTGGTAAAAGTAAGCTTAGGAGGTTTTCATGCAGGTCCCCACATCTGTACCCTAGAGTTCAGAGTGGGGGAGGAACCTTGACAGGAGGTTCATACATCCAGGTTGAGGACCTTCCTTTTTGAAAGGTCTAAGTTGTTCACAGATACTATGGTTGAGCTTCTGTGACATTGAAGGATTCTGGCACATCTTTGCATTCTCTTGGCATTTGCCCCCTACATACAAGAGAAAACAAAGCAAGTCTCAGATAGCTCAGAGATCCCACTCTGTCCAATTTCTTCCCTCCCAGAGGGCATATGAGCCACACCAAAGAAGACAGAGGTTTCCAAGAAGAAAACTATCCAGTTCTCAGCCTCCCGCCTTGCACCCATCCACCTGCAAACAGCAATTTTTGTGTGTTGGTTGAGGGTCTGAACTACCATACTCACCCTCTTCCATTGCACCGATTCACCAGCCTGCCTTCCTTCGGCAACTGCCTTCACCACTTCATGCAAGCAGCACAGAGGTAAGGGGTTTTATTCAAGGTACTTCCTGGTACCAAAAAGACATGGAGTTTGGAGACCCATCCGAGACCTGAGATTACTCAATACCTATGTGAAGGTTCAGAAATTCAAAATGGTGACGCTCGCACTGATAATCCCTGCACTAGACCAAGGGGATTGGCTTTCAGCCCCCGACCTTCAAGATGTATGTTTCCACATTAAAATCCATCCATCCCACAAATGATTCCTTTGTTTTATTGTTGGCCAGGACTATTTCCAATATCAAGTGCTCCCCTTCAGCCTTCATATACCCTGAGAGTCTTTTTGAAGGTCATGTTGATGGTGGTAGCACAGCTCTGCCGGAAAGGTATTTTTAGTATTCCCTTACCTGGTTGGTTGGTTGCTGAAAGGCCACTCTCTGGAGCTGATGTCTTGGACAACTTTTGAGGCCGCTGGCCTCTTCCTCCAATTGGCTCTACAACTGAACATACAAAAATCCACCTTGGCCCTGTTACAGAGCCTTGAGTTTATAGGGGGTACATCTCAGTTCAGAGACAGCAAGAGCCTACCTTCCTTGCACAGGTTTGTGGCTCTTTCCAACATAGCAAACATGATTCATCTCAGCCCACAAACCACGGTCAGGAACTACATTCAATTACTGGGTCACATGGCAGCCACCACCTTTGAGACACAACATGCTAGACTTCAAATATGCTGCCTCCAAGGTGGCCCAGAACTGTTTATTCACCCAACAGACAGTCTAGATATGCTTCTTTTCATACCAACTTTTGTGAAACAATCCCTTGACTGGTGGACAGACCATCTCAAAGTGTGCACAAGAGTTCCAGTCACATGTCCTCCTCCAACCGTCATTGTAATGACAGATGCCTCTCTGCTTGGGTGCGGAGCACATCTATACACTCACTATCCAAGGCAAGTGGTCACCGCAAGAGACAATGCTACAAATCAACCTCCTGGAGCTCAGGACGATCAGATACATTTGTCTCCAATACCTATCACTAGTCAAGGGCGAACACATAAAAAGCATGACAGACAATATATCATGCATGTTTTACATCAGCCACCAGGGAGAAGCAAGATCCCACTCCCTTTGCATTGAGGCTGTTAGATTCTGGAACTGTTGCATACAAAACCAGATCACTATCACAGCAGCCTATCTCCTGGGCATTCAGAATCTGACTGGGGATGCACTCAGCAGACATTTCTTCCAATACCACAAGTGAGAAATCAATCCCAACATATTATATCACGTATTCTGCCAATGCAGTACCCCCCCCCCCCAGATAGAGGGGGCAAATGGAGGCAAACAAGAAATGTACCCACTTCTGCTCATGGGGCAAATTGGATCACCAATACTTACTGGATGCTTTTCACTTTCAGTGGTCTTTAACCCTTCTATATAGCCAAAATTATGCTCAAAATAAAGGATAGAGCCAGAGTCCTTTTAATATTCCTGATCTGGCCCAGGCAAATGTGGTATCCTTATCTGATACAGCTGTCTGTTCACCTTCCTATTACTCTCTGCACCGCTCCGCATCTTCTCTCCTAGAAGCACGGGAAGATTTTTCACCCCAGTCTCACGATGCTTCATCTCAAAGCATGGTTGGTCGATGGCTCATGGGAATAGAGATAGAGGATGTAGAAAGTGTTTCCTGTTCTGTAATATCAATCTACTTGCTATACATATTCTCAAAAATGGATGTGTTTTACTAGGGCTGTGATGGCAGACAGCTTTCGCCAATGACTGCATCGCTTCCGGATCTACTAGACTACTGCTTAGCTCTGAAAACCTCCAGTCTATTAATGAGCTCCATAAGAGTCCACCTGGCGGACATCACGGTTTTTCACCCCCCAGTAGAAAGCTAGTCCATCTTTACCCACCTGACCACAGAGAGATTCCTTAGAGGGCTGTGGAACATCTATCCACCAGTCCAACATCCTACCTTAGTATGGAACCTTAACTTGGTCCTTAAATGCCTCACAAGACCACCCTTCGAACCTCTAGCTATTTGCCCACTGCTCCATTTATCAATGAAGATGGCATTCCTGAATTGGCTATCATGTTGGTATGACAGATTGGTGAAATAGCTTCCTCGATGGCACATCCCCCTACACAATGTTTTTTAAAGACAATGTCATGCTATGGCCCCATCCCAAATTATTACCTAAGTAATTCCATCTCAATCATCTGAATTCCATCTCAGTTGTCATAGCAGACAGATCCTAGGGGTTAGTAATCTCTAATCAGAGACTTTCCAAATTGATTTTAGACTGCATTAACTCTTGCTACCAGACTTGTAATAACAACAACTCTTGCTACCAGTCAGCAACTCTTGCTCATATGCGCTCATTCTGCAAGATCTATCACTCTTTCCATGGCCTTCCTCAAAAACGTACACAATCATCGAAATATATAAAGCCGCAACTTAGGCTTCTATACATACATTCTTTGAACACTATGCAGTAACTCATGACTCCTCCTTTGATACTGTGTTAGGCTTGGCTGTACTTTCTGCTGTACTGGATTTGACTTCAAAGCCCCCTCCACCTTAGAGGATACTGCTTGGTAGTCACCTAGAGTGGAGCACCCATAGGGACACTACTTGAAGAAGAAATGGTTACTCACCCAGTGCAGTAACTGTGGTTCTTAGAGATTTGTGTCCCTATGGGTGCCCTACTATCTGCCCTCCTTCCCCTTTGCTATGGAGCTTCATGGTAGAGAGAGAATTGAGGGTAGTTTTCCTGTGCAGTGCTATATAAAAACAGGATAAGGTATGAGACTAACATGCATGTGCAGGCTGCATGGGCACTGCTATGAAAAAATCTCTGATCAAAGGCGCAGGGGGCACTAACACACCTAGAGTGGAGCACCCATAGGGAAACACATTTAGAAGACCCACAGTTACCACATAGGGTGAATAACCATTTCTTCTGGCAATTTCTTTTTTCCCCTTGCTACATATCTCACAGCCCTATATTAATGTCTAAATTTGCATACCCAGACTGGGCCACCATACCGATTGTTGTGCTTGTGCCCTGCACTTGTTTATACCTGAGTATTCCTCATGGATTTTGGAGAACGCCTCTTTGTGAAGTACTGTAGGGATAAGAATGCATCTTCCTATCAGAAGCTCGCCATCAGCCATGTGAAGGTTATTTTTGGTCCTGCCAATATGGTATCAGATCTGTTGGAAGTTGACTTCTTTGCCCCCACCCTTTCTGGCAGAGTTGAGAAAGTTTCCAGCAAATCTCATCCTTAAGTTGTTCATCTGTAATTTGCTGAAGTTGGCTGGCAGATGCTGGAATTATTGCCAGAACAAGGTCAATGTAGACTTTGACATCTTTTTCTAAAGCCTTTTCTTCCGTTTATGGCTGCTTATTTGGGTCTTTAAATAGTGTCTGCTACTATGAGAGCTTTCTCTGGTACTTGCTCAATGTTGAAAGAAAAACACG
The DNA here is from genome assembly GCF_965152275.1 of Natator depressus. Taxonomy (NCBI): domain Eukaryota; kingdom Metazoa; phylum Chordata; order Testudines; family Cheloniidae; genus Natator; species Natator depressus. The sequence goes on from NC_134236.1 coordinate 21,236,008, forward strand.
TCAACTGTAGTTGAAATCCTGGAATCCTAGATGGAAGGTCATAGACTCATAGAAGTGCAGGTCTGGAAGGGACCTTGAGAGGTCATCTAGTCCAGTCCCCTAATTTCAAGATTTCATCCAGTGATTTGAACCTGTTTAGATTCATGCTTGAGTATCAAGGTGTTGTCTTCTCTATTGAGGATATAGTCCCTAGAAGTATGGATTCTTTGCCCTCAATAATAATACTTCCTCTTGATTTGTTTCCACTACTCTTGGTGACCTGTACATTATTGCAAAATGTCCAATTTTTGGGGATCTCCTCTATTTTGCCTTTTTTTTCCTGCTGTGCATCGTTGCTAGCTGTGGCTTGGTGGCTTGCCAAATCTTCCCCTGCTTTTCCAATCTTCCCTCCTATTAAGGTTTTTTGGTCTCTCACTCTCTAGTTGTGCACTGTTCTTATGTTACAAATGTGAAAGGAGTAGTAGGATCAAATTTACGTCTTTTCTCTTTACGATGTTAATATTGCCTGATGCGGTCTCCCTATACTGCTAGCAAGTAAGTCACATTGCTGTTTCTTTATGGTTTCTTATATTCTCACTTTTGCTATAGTCTTTGTTTGTGTAAGGTCTGGGTCTAACTGTGCTGGTAAATTGGTGTCTCTTATGCCGACAATTGTCCTGTCTTTAATGTTTCATATTTACAACTTTCAGCAAGACTATGAACTAATAAAAGTCTCAGCTCTTTCCTCTTGTTTCCGACACCTGTTGTGATAATTGAGCCTACAAATTTACATTTAATTGTGAGCTCAACTGTTAAAAGTGAGTGAAAGTTCATGAAGTGTTATAATAACCTATAATAATGTTGCTGGGGAAAGTTGCAAAATGTAGACAGACTAAATTAGTACAAACAAAAAGGCCTCCTGATAGAATTGAAGGACTATGTTAAGATGGTGTCGGTTAAATAAGAACAGTGTGAGACTAAAAATTAAAGAACCAAAATTGGTCTGTCAGAAATTAGGCCTAACTGGTGTACAAAATAATGAGGGGATAGGCTGTTCTGCCCATCACTCCCCTTTGGAGTCCTCAAAAAGACTTTGAGAGGAAAATTGATGGGCCAATGGATGGAAGCTACCATTACTCTGGCTGACTAAAAGATGAGACAAGAGGAAGAAGAGAGCTTCATCATCATGGCTGCCACCCCCACTGTCTCCTGGGACCCTGAGCCTTTGTCATTCTGATCATGAGAGCCGGACCAAGGTGGCATCACCACTGTGACAGTGCTTTATGGAAATATGCTTATGAATGTATATATTACATAACTAGAATATGTTTTATGCTACACATGCCATGTAACATATCTCTGTAAAGGTTATGGTCTATGGAATCTATTAATCCTGTCTGTATGCATGTATCATTTTTGTATTCAAAGTTATGAATTTTGGCTGTGTACTTGTTTTTTTAAGTAGCCTTTGTAAAGCATTTGGTCAGCTTCTTGGGAAAGGAATGTGCAAATAAGTGCCCAATCAAGAAGCACTTAAGGGACAATGGATCTTGGAAGGCTCCAATCCACATAAGAAGTCTACATGAGGACATTCAAGGTAGTATGTGAGCAGTGACTGCTGCCTGTAAAAACTGAGTCATGCATGGACATGTGACTTGCCCAGGTAACTCCAAAACTCCATCTTGGAGCTGGACTTTGCATAGGGGAGAGGAGGGGGTCTCCACCAACAAGAGAGAGTCTATTTAAGCCTGTGGGAGACCCCTCCATTTTGTCTACAGCTGGCTAAAGAGAGAGCCTGTCCACCCCCAAGGGTACCTGAAAAAAACTGGAACAAAGGACAGTAACTACAGGGAGTGTGAGTGATTGCTGGACCCAGACTAGAAGAAGACTAGTATGTAAAAGGAAGCTTACTGGAATTCCTCTAAGAGTGAGGTTTTTATCTGTATTCAGTTTTCTTAGACATAGACTTGCGTGTTCTATTTTATTTTGCTTGGTAATTCACTTTGTTCTGTCTGCTATTACTTGGAACCACTTAAATCCTACTTTCTGTATTTAATAAAATCACTTTTTACTTATTAATTAACCCAGAGTATGTATTAACACCGTGGGGGGGGGAAGGAAGAGGCAAACAGCTGTGCATATCTCTCTATCAGTGTTATAAAGGGCGAACAATTTGAGTTTACCCTGTATAAAGCTTTATACAGGGTAAAATGGATTTATTTGGGGTTTGGACCCCATTGGGAGTTGAGCATCTGAGTGTTAAAGACAGGAACACTTCCCAAGCTGCTTTCAATTAAGCCTACAGTTATTAGGGGATGTGGCTCAGTCCTGGGTCTGGGTTTGCAGCAGGATAGCGGGTCTGGCTCAAACCAGGCAGGGCACTGAAGTCCTAAGCTGCCAGGGCAGGAAAGCAGGAGCAGAAGTAGTCTTGGCACATCAGGTGGCAGCCCCCAGGGGGTTTCTGTGATCCAACCCATCACAACCACCTCTACTGGCTCTGACTGAATCCCAAACAACACCTGGGATGTGAGACTTCATCTCTGCCCTCCTCCCTGCGTATCCTTTTCTCGCCATACCTTATTTTTTCTCTTTCTTATCCTTCTCCTTTTCCCTTCTGTCTTATCAGTGTCTGGCTTAGCTGGCCAAGATTGTATATTTTGTCACACTGCTGTAACCGTGTGACCAGAAAGAGGCAGCTAAATGCAATTCCCTAAATAGCTCGATGCTGGTACATGTTTGCCAAGTCTTGGAGCAGCTGATGAGACCATGTGCTGTGTGTGTGGTTTTTTTTTTTTTCCCCAGCAGTAAGGCTGCAAGTGAGAGTCAACTCCAGAGACAGAAGCTGCATTTTTTGTCTTTGCTGTTCTCTTCTCTCCCTCTTTTGTGGGTGTTTGTCTTGTTAAAGTCCGATCTCATTTCCTAGGAGACAAAACAGTTCCCGCCCATCTCCATTAACTTCTCTTTTCTCCCAAAAGGAAAGTTATTACCATCTTTAATACCATCTAAAAACTGTCAAACAAGGACTTTTTTCCTCTTCTAATGACTCTAGCTAACGGGAAAGGAAAGCTGTTAAAATGAAAGCCTTATTTCATACTTTACATTTCAAATGCTTTAACTATTTTTCCTTTTTCTCTATCTTTAATAAAAGTTAGAGGTTACTAATGGTGCCATGATACTAAGTAAGCTGAGGTCTCTGTATGTCAAACCTAACATTGTTTGATGTTGGACTGTTGCAGGATATGTCTACACTGTGATGTAAGCCCAGGGTTGGCAGAACTCAAGTTAGCAGACCCTCGGTTTGTTAATCTAGGTTTTGAGTGTCTACACTCATTTGTAACCCCAGGTTAGGAGTTGTTGAACCCTCGTTCCGAAATTGGGGCTATAGCATCTATACTGCACTATGCAGACCTGAGGCCAACCACCGATATCCTAGGCTTCTTAACCCCCTCCCAAAATGTAGCTGTTCTAGGCCTTTGTTTGTGGTGCAGTGTGGGAAAACTTGACTGGTCACCAAACTTGACTGTTCAGAGGACAAAGAAAGTCAGCTTTTGGGATTGTGGGATACTTTTGGTGAACTCCCAGAGCATGAGTCCAATGGGGCCGCATCTACACTGCAAAGCATTAGGGCTTGAACCCTGGGTCCTGGCTTGACTCAAGCTCAGACCTTCTATTCCCATGGGGCTCTGGAACCCTGGGTCCAAGCCTTGGTTTAGCAGAATTTGTGTGTTGATGGAAGCAGAGTGAGGCTTGAGCCTGAGTTTGAATCCTGGGCTTACATTGCAATGTAGACATACTCTCAAAGTCATGGCTATAGCTTTTACTCTTTCTTAGAATCATAGGAATAGAAGGGATGGCAAGGGCCATTGAGTCTAACACCCTGCCAAGATGCAGGATTGTTGTATCTAAACCATCCAAAGACAGATGGCTATCCAGCCTCCTCTTGAAAATCTCCAGTGAAGAAGCTTCCACAACCTCCCAAGGCAGTCTGTTCCATTGTTCTACTGTTCTTACAGTTAGGGAACTCTTTCTGAGACTTAATCTAAATCTGCTATGCTGTAGTTTGAACCCATTGCCTCTTGTCCTGCCCTCTGTGGCAAAAGAGAACAACTTTTCTCCATCTATTCTGTGGAAGCCTTTCAAGTATGTGAAGACTCCTATCATATCCCACCCTTAATCTCCTCTTTTTCAAACTAAACATATCCAGTTTCTTCAGTCTTTGCTCATATGGCTGCATTCCATCCCTTTGGTCATCTTTGTCACTCGTCTCTGGATCCTTTCCGGTTTCTCTACATCCTTTCTATACATTGGTGACCAAAATTGGACACAGTACTCCAGCTGAGGCCATCCAGCACCTCCCATGAGTTGCATGCTGTGCCTCTGTTTAATGCAACCTAAAATTGCATTTGCTTCCTTTTTTGCAACAGGTTTCAGAGTAGCAGCCGTGTTAGTCTGTATCTGCAAAAAGAAAAGGAGTACTAGTGGCACCTCAGAGACTAACCAATTTATTTGAGCATAAGCTTTCGTGAGCTACAGCTCACTTCATCGGATGCATTCAGTGGAAAATACAGTGAGGAGATTTATATACACACAGAACATGGAAAAAATGGGTGCTATCATACACACTGTAAGGAGAGTGATCACTTAAGATGAGCTATTACAAGCGGGGGGGGGGGAAACCTTTTGTAGTGATCAAGGTGGGCCATTTCCAGCAGTTAACAGGAACGTCCGAGGAGCAGTGGTAATAGCTCATCTTAAGTGATCACTCTCCTTACAGTGTGTATGATAACACCCATTTTTTCCATGTTCTGTGTGTATATAAATCTCCTCACTGTATTTTCCACAGTACGCATCCGATGAAGTGAGCTGTAGCTCACGAAAGCTTATGCTCAAATAAATTGGTTAGTCTCTAAGGTGCCACAACTCCTCCTTTTTCTTTCTTTCTTTTTTTTTTTTTTTTGTAACAGTGTCTCATTGCTGACTCATGTTGAGGCTGTGATACACCACAACTCCCAGATCCTTCTCATCTGTGCTGCTGCCACGCCAGTTTTGCATCTATTGGCGCATTTGGTTTTTCTTCCCTAAGTTGCTACACTTATCTTTGTCTTTGTTGGATTTCATATTGTTCATAGCCCATTTCTTCAATTCATCAAGATCCCTCTGAATTTTAGCTCTATCCTCCAAAGTGTTGACACCCCTGGCCCGGGGGGTATTGCCATCTGCAAACTTCATCAGTATGCTCTCTACACCTACACCCAGGCCATTAAAGATGTTAACACTGGACCCTGAACAGATCCCTGTAGAACCCCACTTGAGACTCCCCCACAATCTGACATAATTCCATTAATCATAGAACATCAGGGTCGGAAGGGACCTCAGGAGGTCATCTAGTCCAACCCCCTGCTCAAAGCAGGACCAATCCCCAACTAAATCATCCCAGCCAGGGCTTTGTCAAACCTGACCTTAAAAACTTCAAAGGAAGGAGATTCCACCACCTCACTAGGTAAAACATTCCAGTGCTTCACCATCCTCCTAGTGAAAACGTTTTTCCTAATATCCAACCTAAACCTCCCCCACTGCAACTTGAGACCATTACTCCTTGTTCTGTCATCAGCTACCACTGAGAACAGTCTAGATCCATGCTCTTTGGAACCCCCTTTCAGGTAGTTGAAAGCAGCTATCAAATCCCCCCTCATTCTTCTCTTCTGCAGACTAAACAATCCCAGTTCTCTCAGCCTCTCCTCATAAGTCATGTGTTCCAGTCCCCTAATCATGGTTGTTGCCCTCCGCTGGACGCTTTCCAATTTTTTCACATCCTTCTTGTAGTGTGGGGCCCAAAACTGGACACAGTACTCCAGATGAGGCCTCACCAATGTCAAATAGAGGAGAACGATAACGTCTCTCGATCTGCTGGCAATGCCACTATTTATACATCCCAAAATGCCATTGGCTTTCTTGGCAACAAGGGCACACTGTTGACTCATATCCAGCTTCTCATCCACTGTAACCCCTAGGTCCTTTTCTGCAGAACTGCTGCCTAGCCGTTCGGTCCCTAGTCTGTAGCAGTGCATGGGATTCTTCCATCCTAAGTGCAGGACTCTGCACTTGTCCTTGTTGAATCTCATCAGATTTCTTTTGGCCCAATCCTCTAATTTCTCCAGGTCCCTCTGTATTCTATCCATACCCTCCAGCGTATCTACCTCTCCTCCCAGTTTAGTGTCATCTGCAGACTTTCTGAGGGTGCAATCCACGCCATCCTCCAGATCATTAATGAAGATATTGAACAAAACTGGCCCCAGGACTGACCCTCGGGGCACTCCACTTGATACCGGCTGCCAACTAGACATGGAGCCAGTGATCAATGAGCCCGACGATCTAGCCAGCTTTCTATCCACCTTATAGTCCATTCATCCAGCCCATACTTCTTTAACTTGCTGGCAAGAATACTGTGGGAGACCATGTCAAAAGCTTTGCCAAAGTCAAGGAATAACACATCCACTGCTTTCCCCCCATCCATAGAGTCAGTTATCTCATCATAGAAGGTAATTAGATTAGGCAGGCATGACTTGCCCTTGGTGAATACATGCTGACTCTTCCTGATCACTTTCCTCTAAGTGCTTCAGAATTGATTTCTTGAGGACCTGCTCCATGATTTTTCCAGGGACTGAGGTGAGGCTGACTGGTCTGTAGTTCCCCGGATCCTCCTCTTTCCCTTTTTTAAAGATGGGCACTACATTAGCCTTTTTCCAGTTGTCCGGGACCTCCCCCGATCACCATGAGTTTTCAAAGATAATGGCCAATGGCTCTGCAATCACATCCGCCAACTCCTTTAGCACTCTCGGATGCAGCGCATCCGGCCCCATGGACTTGTGCTCGTTCACTTTTCTAAATAGTCTTGAACCACCTCTTTCTCCACAGAGGGCTGGTCACCTCCTCCCCATGCTGTGCTGCCCAGTGCAATAGTCTGGGAGCTGACCTTGTTCGTGAAGAGAGAGGCCAAAAAAACATTGTGTACTTTAGCTTTTTCCACATCCTCTGTCACTAGGTTGCCTCCCTCATTCAGTAAGGGGCCCACACTTTCCTTGACTTTCTTCTTGTTGCTAACGTACCTGAAGAATCCCTTCTTGTTACTCTTAACATCTCTTGCTAGCTGCAACTCCAAGTGTGATTTGTCCTTCCTGATTTCACTCCTGCATGCTTGAGCAATATTTTTATACTCCTCCCTGCTCATTTGTCCAGTCTTCCACTTCTTGTAAGCTTCTTTTTTGTGTTTAAGATCAGCAAGGATTTCGCTGTTAAGCCAAGCTGGTTGCCTGCCATATTTGCTATTCTTTCTACCCATCGGGATGGTTTGTTCCTGTAACCTCAATAAGGATTCTTTAAAATACAGCCAGGTCTCCTGGACTCCTTTCTCCCTCATGTTATTCTCCCAGGGGATCCTGCCCGTCAGTTCCCTGAGGGAGTCAAAGTCTGCTTTTCTGAAGTCCAGGGTCCGTATTCTGCTGCTCTCCTTTCTTCCTTGTGTCAGGATCCTGAACTTGACCATCTCATGGTCACTGCTTCCCAGGTTTCCATCCACTTTTGCTTCCTCTACTAATTTTTCCCGGTTTGTGAGCAGGAAGTCAAGAAGAGCTCTGCCCCTAGTTGGTTCCTTCAGCACTTGCACCAGGAAATTGTCCCCTACATTTTCCAGAAACTTCCTGGATTGTCTGTGCACCGCTGTATTGTTTTCTCAGCAGATATCAGGGTGATTGGACTCTCCCATGACAACCAGGGCCTGCGATCTAGTAACTTCCATTAGTTGCTCGAAGAGAGCCTCGTCCACCTCATCCCCCTGGTCCAGTGGTCGATAGCAGACTCCCACCACGACATCACCCTTGTTGCTCATACTTCTAAACTTAATCCAGAGACTCTCAGGTTTTTCTGCAGTTTCATACCAGAGCTCTGAGCAGTCCTACTGCTCTCTTACATACCATGCAACTCCCCCACCTTTTCTGCCCTACCTGTCCTTCCTGAACAGTTACTCTTTGTTTGCCATTGTTTAGCCAATTATGTATCCACTTAATGGTAGTTCTGTTGAGCCTACATTTCTCCAGCTTACTTATCAGAATGTCATGTGGGACTCTCAAAAGCCTTGCTGAAGTCCAGGTATATTATGTCCATTGTATTCCCTTATTCACGAAATCAGTTACCCTGTCAAAGAAAGAAATCAAGCTGATTTGGCATGATTAGTTCTTGGTAAATCCATGGTGGATGCTAGTGATCCCTTCATCCTCCAGCTATTTGCAAATTGAATGTTTTATACATTGCTCTTGTAGCTTTCCAGGTATCAAAGTCAGGCTGACTGGTCTATAGTTTCCTGGCTCCTCCTTTTCTTCCTTTTAAAAGATGGGTATTACATTAATCCTTTGGACTCATTTATTTAATGTAATTTAATACAATACACCTCTTGTTACAATATTATATATGAAAGGGACAAATGTATCTGCCTATTAAATGGGCATCAAAAGCCTCTTTCACGTGGGTGTATTTTCTTTTCCTCATCAGTGAGGGGCAGGGCACACAGGATTTCTTCAGTAGCATCCCCCATGGCAAATATATGGGCATCTGACTGGTATTCTTGTGCTTTCTCTGTTAAATAAGAAGCCATCTCAAATTGCTCAAATATCCAGATTCAGCAGAACCAGCTGTCTGATCTACCAAAACCAAACTTCTCTAACAGAGCCATTTGCAGTATGGACTCCATTGCTGCACTGAGACAGGCCTTTGGTTCCTTCCTGCTGCAGCTTTCACAGGTCTCTATCTGTGAGGAGACAAATTAAGAAACAGTTAGAGACCTATCTAGGAAGTCCTCACATTTATTAAGCTCCCCAGTTGCAACACATACTGGTCTTCTTTGCTAACTGTGGAGGACTAGGAATGCTATAACCACTTCACAGTTTGAACAGGGTATGTATTTCATGTCTGGAAATGGCATTTGTACTTTGAATGATGGGCCATTCATGGGAGGGACACAAAGGGGCGCACCAGCTAAACAATGGGCATGTGAACCCCCCATGTGACTCCTCCCAGCCCGGGCCCCCGCGTTCTCCCCTCCCCATCCCACATTACCTGGTCGGGGGGCTCTGTCCTGTGCCGGATACCGATTTCAGGTGAAAGGAGGGCGGCCCCACGTGGGCTGCTCCTCCAGCTCGGCTGTACTGCCCCAGCCCTTCCATGCAGCTGCGTCCCTGGGGTCTGTACAGCCCTGCTGGAGGACAGGGCTGGGGGCTGGGGTTGGTACCTGTACAGCCGAGCCGCAGCAGCTGCCAGCACGGGATGCAGCTCCTGGAAGCGGCGGTCCTACGTTCTGCTCCTTTCACCACTGCGGTTCTCGGGAGAGCCCTGTGGTTGAGTTCAGCACTGCAGGGCTTTCCCAGGAACCACAGCAGCGAAAGGAGAAGCATGTGGAACCGCCGCTCCTAGGAGCCAGCGCCGTGTGCTGGCAGCTCCTCCGGTGGGGCTGTACAGATCCCAGGAGCCGCAGATGTGTGGAAGGGCTGGAGGCAGGTCTGGGGTAGACCCACGTTCTGCTCCTTTTGCCACTGTGGTTCCCTGCTGAATGTGCCCCTCCAGGTGTCTGTGGAGGGGCATGTGACCCTTCTTGCCTCTCCTAGGCATCGCCTGAGCAAGGCGAACCCCTGAATAAGCAAATAGAAGCTGCATTCTGTGCTCGACAGCTTGAGAAATAGCTGATTTACCAAACATAAACTCTTGATCCTTACATTGTAAGCTATTTGTGCCAGGGACAGTTGTTTTGTTTTGTGTTTATATGGTGTCTAGCACACTGTAGATTCTGATCCATGGCTGGGGCCCTTAGGCATTACCATCATACTACTACTGCTATGACTAAATAATAAATAAATTGATGTGTTTGTGAAAAATGAACTTCCCTTTTTCCTTTTTTGTGATCTGGTTTAGTTATTGTGGCCTCCTGCTCAGGACACCCAGAACTGTGAGCCACTGTGTTACTGCTCTGCCTCAGCCGGAGTGAGCTTTGCTGCTGCTCAGCCGTGTATTAGTTCCCTGCCCCACCAGATTGTCTTCCTTGCCAGCAAACTCTTCAGGACTGCCAGTCCTAACTTTACCTTGCAGGTAACAATCAGCGAACATTTCCGAGTTCCCCAGAGATGTCTCCCTGCAGTGTTCAGTCCCACTCACTGGACGCTCACCGAAGTTATTACTTTGCTGCCTCCAAAGAGACAGTACGCACCAGCCTGTTCAGTTAGCCGAGGATGCATTCTCCACCGTTAACACACAGCACTGAGATGATTTTTAATAAAACAAGAATAAGTTTATTAACAAAGAGCGGAGATTTAAGTGATACTAAACAAGACAAAAGAGACAAGTGTGGTCACTAATAAAACAAAACAAATCACACTTTCTAGTGACTAAAACTTAATCTTAGTAAGTTGCAATCTTTGCCTAAGCAGTTTTCTTACTTATGTCAGCATCATGACTAGGGGTCCAGCTTTCATAGGCTTATAGGGTGCTGTTCCCTATGCCCCCTCAGTGATGGAGAACTAAAATGTCTTTTTTGCTTTCCCTTATATTACTCAAAGTCCATTGCCTCTGCCTCAAGAGCGTGGAAGGCTTCCCGGGGAGCAGATTCTGTCCCCTGGCATGATTGTTAAATGGTCTTCTCCCCGGCTTTTTGTTTAGCTTGATAGCTTTGTTTACCTCATATGTAAATATATATCCTTTCATTGTTCTCTGCCTGTAACCAAGCTGCTCAGACTGGTAAATACACTTTCCTTTGTCTAGGGCAGGCTGATTTTAATGGTCTGCCTCCCAAACACATTTTAAGATCATATTTCCAGCACACATCTATAACTCATTGTGCAACATCTGTACATACATCACGTAAAGATTTCTGGGACCAGTGTGTCACCAGTTTACATCTGATACCTCACATGACATCTTTGGGATATATATTATGACAATGGTGTATTAGGGCAATAACTGTGTCAGGCCTGACATGAGTTATAGTATGGGGGGTGGGGGGGCTATGCGAGTGGGCATTTAGGGGCTCCTGGGATCACAGTTTTCATATATGTTGTCTATAGCCAGGATTGAGGAAATGAAGTAAAGAACTCTTAATAAATTAAATTTTTATGAAGAAATGAGTTGATTAAAAATTTCGGTATAACTATGTCCTTCCTGCTTCTCCACGTGGGCACCAATGATACTGCCAAGAATGACCTTGAGCGGATCACTGCGGACTACGTGGCTCTGGGAAGAAGGATAAAGGAGTTTGAGGCGCAAGTGGTGTTCTCGTCCATCCTCCCCGTGGAAGGAAAAGGACGGGGCAGGGACCGTCGGATCGTGGAAGTCAACGAATGGCTACGCAGGTGGTGTCGGAGAGAAGGCTTTGGATTCTTTGACCATGGGATGGTGTTCCATGAAGGAGGAGTGCTGGGCAGAGATGGGCTCCATCTTACGAAGAGAGGGAAGAGCATCTTTGCGAGCAGGCTGGCTAATCTAGTGAGGAGGGCTTTAAACTAGGTTCACCGGGGGAAGGAGACCAAAGCCCTGAGGTAAGTGGGAAAGCGGGATACCGGGAGGAAACACAGGCAGGAACGTCTGTGAGGGGCGGGCTCCTGCCTCATACTGAGAAGGAGGGGCAATCAGCAGGTTATCTCAAGTGCTTATATACAAATGCACAAAGCCTTGGAAACAAGCAGGGAGAACTGGAGGTCCTGGTGATGTCAAGGAATTATGACGTGATTGGAATAACAGAGACTTGGTGGGATAACTCACATGACTGGAGTACTGTCATGGATGGTTATAAACTGTTCAGGAAGGACAGGCAGGGCAGAAAAGGTGGTGGAGTAGCACTGTATGTAAGGGAGCAGTATGACTGCTCAGAGCTCCGGTACGAAACTGCAGAAAAACCTGAGTGTCTATGGATTAAGTTTAGAAGTGTTAGCAACAAGAGTGATGTAGTGGTGGGAGTCTGCTATAGACCACCGGACCAGGGGGATGAGGTGGATGAGGCTTTCTTCCGGCAACTCGCAGAAGCTACTAGATCGCACGCCCTGGTTCTCATGGGTGACTTTAATTTTCCTGATATTTGCTGGGAGAGCAATACAGCGGTGCATAGACAATCCAGGAAGTTTTTGGAAAGCGTAGGGGACAATTTCCTGGTGCAAGTGCTAGACGAGCCAACTGGGGGGGAGCTTTTCTTGACCTGCTGCTCACAAACAGGGAAGAATTAGTGGGGGAAGCAAAAGTGGACGGGAATCTGGGAGGCAGTGACCATGAGTTGGTTGAGTTCAGGATCCTGACTCAGGGAAGAAAGGTAAGCAGCAGGATACGGACCCTGGACTTCAGGAAAGCAGACTTTGACTCCCTCAGGGAGCGGATGGGTAGGATCCCCTGGGGGACTAACATGAAGGGGAAAGGAGTCCAGGAGAGCTGGCTGTATTTCAAGGAATCCCTGTTGAGGTTACAGGGACAAACTATCCCGATGAGTCGAAAGAATAGTAAATATGGCAGGCGACCAGCTTGGCTTAATGGTGAAATCCTAGCGGATCTTAAACATAAAAAAGAAGCTTACAAGAAGTGGAAGGTTGGACATATGACCAGGGAAGAGTATAAAAATATTGCTCGGGCATGTAGGAATGAAATCAGGAGGGCCAAATCGCACCTGGAACTGCAGCTAGCAAGAGATGTCAAGAGTAACAAGAAGGGTTTCTTCAGGTATGTTGGCAACAAGAAGAAAGCCAAGGAAAGTGTGGGCCCCTTACTGAATGAGGGAGGCAACCTAGTGACAGCGGATGTGGAAAAAGCTAATGTGCTCAATGCTTTTTTTGCCTCTGTCTTCACTAACAAGGACAGCTCCCAGACTGCTGTGCTGGGCATCACAACATGGGGAGTAGATGGCCAGCCCTCTGTGGAGAAAGAGGTGGTTAGGGACTATTTAGAAAAGCTGGACATGCACAAGTCCATGGGGCCGGACGAGTTGCATCCGAGAGTGCTAAAGGAATTGGCGGATGTGATTGCAGAGCCATTGGCCATTATCTTTGAAAACTCGTGGCGAACAGGGGAAGTCCCAGATGACTGGAAAAAGGCTAATGTAGTGCCAATCTTTAAAAAAGGGAAGAAGGAGGATCCTGGGAACTACAGGCCAGTCAGCCTCACCTCAGTCCCCGGAAAAATCATGGAGCAGGTCCTCAAGGAATCAATCCTGAAGCACTTACATGAGAGGAAAGTGATCAGGAACAGTCAGCATGGATTCACCAAGGGTAGGTCATGCCTGACTAATCTAATAGCCTTCTATGATGAGATTACTGATTCTGTGGATGAAGGGAAAGCAGTGGATGTATTGTTTCTTGACTTTAGCAAAGCTTTTGACACGGTCTCCCACAGTATTCTTGTCAGCAAGTTAAAGAAGTATGGGCTGGATGAATGCACTATAAGGTGGGTAGAAAGTTGGCTAGATTGTCGGGCTCAACGGGTAGTGATCAATGGCTCCATGTCTAGTTGGCAGCTGGTGTCAAGTGGAGTGCCCCAGGGGTCGGTCCTGGGGCCGGTTTTGTTCAATATCTTCATAAATGATCTGGAGGATGGTGTGGATTGCACTCTCAGCAAATTTGCGGATGATACTAAACTGGGAGGAGTGGTAGATACGCTGGAGGGCAGGGATAGCATACAGAGGGACCTAGACAAATTGGAGGATTGGGCCAAAAGAAACCTGATGCGGTTCAATAAGGATAAGTGCAGCGTCCTGCACTTAGGACGGAAGAACCCAATGCACAGCTACAGACTAGGGACCGAATGGCTAGGCAGCAGTTCTGCGGAAAAGGACCTAGGGGTTACAGTGGACGAGAAGCTGGATATGAGTCAGCAGTGTGCCCTTGTTGCCAAGAAGGCCAATGGCATTTTGGGATGTATAAGTAGGGGTATAGCGAGCAGATCGAGGGACGTGATCGTTCCCCTCTATTCGACATTGGTGAGGCCTCATCTGGAGTACTGTGTCCAGTTTTGGGCCCCACACTACAAGAAGGATGTGGATAAATTGGAGAGAGTCCAGCGAAGGGCAACAAAAATGATTAGGGGTCTGGAACACATGACTTATGAGGAGAGGCTGAGGGAACTGGGATTGTTTAGTCTGCAGAAGAGAAGAATGAGGGGGGATTTGATAGCTGCTTTCAACTACCTGAGAGGTGGTTCCAGAGAGGATGGTTCTAGACTATTCTCAGTGGTAGAAGAGGACAGGACAAGGAGTAATGGTCTCAAGTTGCAGTGGGGGAGGTTTAGATTGGATATTAGGAAAAACTTTTTCACTAGGAGGGTGGTGAAACACTGGAATGCGTTACCTAGGGAAGTGGTAGAATCTCCTTCCTTGGAAGTTTTTAAGGTCAGGCTTGACAAAGCCTTGGCTGGGATGATTTGATTGGGGATTGGTCCTTCTTTGAGCAGGGGGTTGGACTAGATGACCTCCTGAGGTCCCTTCCAACCCTGATATTCTATGATTCTATGATTCTATGTCAAATGTATTGCAGACATGGACCCTTTGAAAGACAAGTGTAACAGATTTTCCTCTTAGAATGACTAGGAGACCATAACCACAAAGTTTCAGGATAACGTATTTTTTTATTTTCAGTAAGAAATGTTGATTAATGAACATGCTTACCAGACAAAGAACAAATATGTCAAAGGTATCTCTCATTGGCGATGCAGTGTTGTAGCGATACTGGTCCCTGAATATTAGAGAGACAAGGTGGGTGAGCTATTATATATTATATTGGACCAACTTCTGTTGGTGAGAGAGAGAAGCTTTTGAGTTTACATAGAACTCTTCTTCAGGCCCAGACCTGAGGAAGAGCTCTGTATAAGCTCAAAAGCTTGTCTCTCTTACCAACAGAAGTTTGTCCAATAAAAGATATTACCTCACGAACTGGTTCTCTGTAAAGATATCTCTATTTTTCTAAAGACCAGGGGAAATATTAAATAGAAATTTTAAGATGCCAGCATAAGACAAAGGCCTTCAAAGCAGCTCTAAGAGTTGGAGAACCCAAGAGTCCAATATATAGATTTGTAACAGGTAATGCTGAAAACAATTGGCAGGGATATTAAACCTTATGTTTCAGGGTTCAAGCCAACTCTATCTGTTAAAGATTAGAATGAGATTTAATGTAAGAGGCTATCTCATATCTGCCTTCCAGGGGTTTTTACTGTGGTAGTGACTACTATTATGGACTAAATGTACCTCAGCTCTGATCCAGTATGGCAATTCCTATGTTCATAGGTGCCAACTCTGTGGCTGCTCTGGGGCTGGAGCACCCATGGGGAAAATTTAGTGGGTGCTCTGCACCCACGGGCAGCCAAGCTCCCTGCCTTGTCCCGCCTCACCTCCTGCCCTGAGTGCACCGCATCCCTACTCCTCTGCCTATGTCTCAGTGCTTGCTGCTGCCAAACACCTGTAGTAAGCTCCGGGAGGGAGGGGGGAGGAGCGAGAACGTGGCACGCTCAGGGGAGGAGGCGGGGAAGAGGCGGAGCCTGGGCGGGGATTTGGGGAAGGAGTCAGAATAGGGGCAGGGAGGGGGCAGAGTTGGGGCAGGGACTTTGGGGAAGGGGTTGGAATGGGGGAGGGAAGGAGGGGATAGGGCAGGGGTGGAGTCGGGGTGGGGCCGGGGGCAGGGGGGGGGTCGAGCACCCACTGGCGCCAGTAGAAGTCAGCGCCTATGCCTATGTTCCTTTATTTGTCGTATACAACTGTGTAGCCACAAGGTTGTTTATTAACTGCTTATTTAGAAGTACATAGACACACATTTTAGAAGTACATTCAAGTGATTCAAACTTCATAAATGAAGAAAGAATGAGCTAAACAAGACTGAGGTCCAGATACTGATCACCTTACTCACACTGAGTCACACCTTTCCCCACAAGTAGTCTGACTGAAGTCAATGGGGCTACTCGTGGAGTAAGGTGCTATTCAGCATGAGTGAAGGTATTAAAATCTGGCCACAGGCATAAAATATTTATACAGCTGTTTAATCCTGCTGGTGTTGAGCCCAGCTAAGGCTGTTGGAGAACAGATGACTCAAATAACTTATATTGCTGGGGAGTGGGCTAGTTAAATATGTTTAGAACAGCATCAAAGGATGGAGAGGTTTTTATATAAAAGGGCGAGAAAGCTTCAAAATGGGTATTCCTTCAGGGAAATAAAGCTGCTTACAGAGAAGCTGCATGATGAGAGAACACAGAGCTCTATGAAGCTAGCCAAGGAGACTGCACCAGCGTGAACCGAAGGGTTCTATAAAAGCTTTGGAAAGTTTGCAGAGCTGTAGGTATCAAAACAGGAGACCTTCAGAAAAGGATGTCCTGAGCAGATGTCCACTGGTTGCTTAAACGGTTGAAATTCCACAGGCAGAACCAGGATGTCCCAAGACATCTACACCTTATGGATTTTGGGTTATGGAAACCCTTGAAAGTGATGTGCAGTTTCCAGTCTGAAATCACAAAAGAGATGCCCTGTTTTTTCCTGGACTATGAAAAAGTTATGCATGAAGGACAACTCAGATTCTAACTTGCCTGTTTCCAGTATTCACATGAGGCAAGGATTGTCTTCTGATTGGTTCATGTCAGATTTAAAAACAAAAGAAGGGGAGCTAGTCATTGGGCTTGTTTCAGAATAGCAGCCGTGTTAGTCTGTATCCGCAAAAAGTACAGGAGTACTCGTGGCACCTTAGAGACTAACAAATTTATTAGAGCATAAGCTTTCATGGGCTACAGCCCACTTCATCGGATGCATAGAATGGAACATATATACATACAGAGAAGGTGGAAGTTGCCATACAAACTGTAAGAGGCTAATTAATTAAGATGAGCTATTATCAGCAGGAGAAAAAAAAACTTTTGTAGTGATAATCAAGATGGCCCATTTAGACAGTTGACAAGAAGGTGTAAGGATACTTAACATGGGGAAATAGATTCAATATGTATAATGACCCAGCCACTCCCAGTCTCTATTCAAACCCAAGTTAATGGTATCTAGTTTGCATATTAATTCAACCTCAGCAGTTTCTCATTGGAGTCTGTTTTTGAAGCTTTTCTGTTGCAAAATTGCCACCTTTAAATCTGTTACTGAGTGGCCAGAGAGGTTGAAGTGTTCTCCTACCGGTTTTTGAATGTTATGATTCCTGATGTCAAATTTGTGTCCATTTATTCTTTTGCGTAGAGACTGTCCGGTTTGGCTAATCTACATGGCAGAGGGGCATTGCTGGCACATGATGGCATATATCACATTGGTATATGTGCAGGTAAATGAGCCCCTGATGGCGTGGCTAATGGCATTAGGTCCTATGATGGTGTCACTTGAATAAATATGTGGACAGAGTTGGCATCGGGATTTGTTGCAAGGATAGGTTCCTGGGTTAGTGTTTTCATTTTGTGGTGTGTGGTTGCTGGAGAGTATTTGCTTCAGGTGCGGGGGCTGTCTGTAAGTGAGGACTAGGTCTGTCTCCCAAGATCTGTGAGAGTGGGGGATCATTTTTCAGGATAGGTTGTAGATCTTTGATGATGTGCTGGAGAGGTTTTAGTTGGGGGCTGAAGGTGACAGCTCGTGGTGTTCTGTTATTTTCTTTGTTGGGCCTCTCCTGTAGTAGGTGACTTCTGGGTACTCTTCTGGCTTTGTCAATCTGTTTTTTCACTTCACCAGGTGGGTATTGTAGTTTTAAGAACGCTTGATAGAGATCTTGTAGGTGTTTGTCTCTATCTGAGGGATTGGAGCAAATGCGGTTGTATCTTAGAGCTTGGCTATAGACAATGGATCGTGTGGTGTGTCCTGATGGAAGTTGGAGGCATGTAGGTAAGTATAGCGGGCAGACTGTCTCTCAAACCTGAATACAACAAGTTTAATACCTTCAGCCAATTGCTTCCCAGATGCTGAAAATCACCAGGAGAACTGGGAATGAGAGCTGGCTCAGTGAGCTGACCACGTACAATTCCCCCCACTGGTAACAAAGACTCACCACAGATAAGCACCTAATTAACTAATTGAAACTTCCATGTGCAGGCACTAAGGAGTCTGGCCCTATGATCCTATAGCAGTGGTTCCCAAACTTGTTTGGCCACTTGTGCAGGGAAAGCCCCTGTCAGGCCGGGCCAGTTTGTTTACCTGCCGCGTCCGCAGGTTCGGCCGATCGTGGCTCCCACTGGCCGCGGTTCACTGCTCCAGGCCAAATGGGAGTTGCTGGAAGCGTCGCGGGCCGAGGGACATACCGGCCACCGCTTCCAGCAGCCCCCATTGGCCTGGAGCAGCGAACCACGGCCAGTGGGAGCCGCGATCGGCCGAACCTGGGAACGCAGCAGGTAAACAAACCAGCCTGGCCTGCCAGGGGCTTTCCCGGAACAAGTTTGGGAATCACTGTCCTATAGGATCATACAACTGGACATCAAAGCCTCCATGTGTTCTAGAGTTGAAATGGAAATGTTTCTAGTCTTATATACACTGAACAGTGATATATTGATGTCACAAAAATGACAAAATCACATCAGCCTAATGTTAAAGGTGCCTATCATTTGGGTATCTGTAGAGAATGGCTTGAAGAAGCATGAGAAGTTTTAAAAGGTTGTTTTCCTCTTTCCCTGTCCAAGAAGCAAGAGTGTGTGAGGTTTGCCATTTGCAGAAGTGGCTTATTGAAAGGGGAGCCCAGTGGCTAAAGGAGGCTGAAAGGGAATAGGGAAGTCTCAGAAGAGGGGGAGTTGTAGGTTACTCCTCAGAGTCCAAGCAGCATAAAGAGATGAAGTTCCTTCTTGTCAAAGATGGGATGAATCCACTTGCATGTCTGCTCTCCCCAACACCCATGAAGAGAAATCAACAAAGTATTTTGTCCTCTGATGTTCCACAATGGCCTGTCTCATACCTATGGGTCTTCTTTTCTTGGGCAGGAGATGACACCTCTTGTGGAAAACTAGCATTTCACAGTTGGTAATGCTTCTCCCCTGAGTGTGGGAGTTTACAGTTTCAAAGCAAACACCTAAATACTGTCTGATGTTGTTAGTGCTGCGGAGCATTGCTTGTTCTGCAGAGGTGTAAATGCTGCTACGCTTGGAGCTCCAGTGTTAGCTGCACTAGCAGAGAGTGCAGCACGTTGACTCAGCAGACCTCGATGTTATTCACAAAGGAAGACCACAGGCTGGGTTCGTCCAGGTTTACTGTCAGCAAAGCATGGTATTTGCACTCTGACCAATGGGTCACAGGGACACTAACACATTTATGCCTGTGACAAAGTAAAGGATCAGTCAACATAACAAGATGCTGTCTCCTCGGCCGGTACAAAGATGTCCCTCCTATGACTTCTCCTTTTATACATCAATATCAACAAGTTGCATATTACACTCCAGATGTTGTTAGTTACACCCTTATACCTTGTACCTGCTAGTTCAAACAAAACTTCCTCATCCATTATCCTGCCACCCCATCCTTATTTTAAGAAAGGTTGCTGTGTTCCCGTACAATCTCTTGGGAATTTATTTATGTAGTTACTTGAGAACTCCGGGTGTTCTTATACCATCCTCTCCAGTCAGGAATGTGCTTACTTGGTGTAACCGTACCTCCATGGGTCACAACTGAGAATACAAAATTCAGGACAAACTGCTGAGAAATAGGGCAGACACACCCCAAAACTGGTGGTTATTCTCCCATAAGATATACCAAACCAGCAACCAAAGTAAACTTCTGTTTCACCACAATGGCTAACAAGAAGTCAGAAAAGCAGTTTCCTTAGGCATTCCAGTCCTTCATTCAACACCCAGACACAAGACTTAAAGATGAGTAGTTCTTTAAAACCAATTTCATCAAATAAAAGGTTCTTCTGATCCTATCCCAAAGGACCAGTCAC